>NW_024962274.1:2579533-2630147 GCF_019238085.1 Lagopus leucura | reverse complement strand
GTAGCAGGGCAAGCTGCAGCACAGGGCTCGTAGTGGCTGTTGGCTGGACAAGCTAGTGCTGTGTAATGTAAAAGATTAATCCAGAAGTTTATATTTTAAATATTAAAGTATTTGGAGTTATTAAATTGCATATTCTGTTTTGTTCTTCAGTCTTTAGGACACCTTGGAATCCTGTGGCAATGCAATCCATGCCTTTTTGCTTAACTGCCCTTTAGCATATTTTATGGCTCCTAACAATTTCTCTGTATGAGAATTTCCTATAAGATCTTGTATGCTGGTCATTGTTTGCCTTTTTTTCCAGCTGATGATATCTGCGTCCTGTTATTTGTCCTTGTCATGTACCCTGTTTAGCCTATAGTTCTGATAATTCTAATCATATCATAGCTTCTTGATTCATATTTTTTCACTCACTGATGAACTTTAATTTTTGATAAATAATCGTGATATACATGCATCCTATACTGTTTTTAGACCTTGCTACTCGTCACAAGTTAAAATTAAAACTAATTCGAACTAATTCTTCTAATCTTAGTCTTCAGTCTCTTTTCAGTTTCTGTACACTTACTGCATGTAGTTTAGTTTTTAATGACATGCCCTCACTCTAATTTTGTCTTCTTCCTTAATTACATTGTATTTTTCCCTGTCTTAATTAAAACTGACCCAGAAATAAGTTACTGAGGCTGGCAGAGGACAAAGGCATAGTTTGAAATAGGAGCAGGGCAAGCAGAAGAGATCCCACAAGTTCTGCAGCAGAAAGAACAGCTACAGAGATGGGTTATTCCTGCTTAGAAACCACAGAATTTATGTAGGAGAAAACCTCAATAATATCCTTAATAAAATGCTCCAGCAAGAGATTACAATGGATTGTGAAACAAATGTTCAGAGTAAATTTAGCATCTTTCTTCAGTCTCCTCATCTCCCTCAGGGCAGAGGGCACACAGGCCACAGCAGAATATACTGATTCCTAGATTATCAAGCTCAGTTCATCAAGCATTTTTCTGCCTCGTCCTGCTCTTTTTACACTGGTATAAATTCTGAATTTCAGACATCTTCACTTTTCGGTCTCAGGTCTATTCTTCCCAACAGTTTTGATTTATCATTCCTGCAGAAGCAACAGCTGGCCCCCTGACTGGCTGCCTAGTCCATGTTTCTTCTACTTAGCCAGCTTCAGCATGTACTTCCACTTTTCCATAGCCTCATAAGCACGTTCTCATTTTCCTTTCTAGAACCTACTTTCCTTCTGAAAATCCAGGGCCTCTCTTTTACTCCATTCAGCATTTCTCTCCAGTTCTTAATCAAAGCACCTTTCTCATTGCCCCAGACTGCCTAGATTCCTTATCCACATATGCAGCTCTGCCCTCCATCTGCTCTGACTCGTATCCCTTCTGTGGTCACAAATCTGATATCTATCTTCATGTGCTTCTGCTGGAGTTGCTGCAAGAGGAGAAGGCATAACTTCCTGTCTGATGCCTGGTGCCTGGTCACCATGCAAGGTAGAGAGGCTAAGAGAATAGAATAAGGTAGCTCAGCATCTCTACGGGGAGCGTGAGTGAGGCTCTCACATATCTACTAAACATGTGCAAAATGAGATTTTTTTTCCTCAAAGACACTAAAGTTCAAGCACAGCTTCCTCAGGAGGTAAAAAGCCCTCAAAGTCAAATGTTTCTGACATACTTAATACCTCTGAACAAAAATATAGGAACAGGAGTAGAATTCAAAAGAAAATCTCCCTATTTTGGTCATTCTTTCGAAAGAACTCAAGGACTCAAGCTGAGAACTACACATGGTCCTGAAATCTTTAGCCTGATCAGTCAAGATTCACAGTGTTACAGGAATTTAAAACAGTTTCTTGTTCTTGCTCTCTCTTCAGGCAGCCCTAATTATATCCTCCTGACAAATGGTAATTTCCAGTAATCTCTGGTACGTACGGCAGAAGGTTGCATTTCTCCATGGTGTCAGCTGGACTCCCGCAGCTTGGCACATATCTGCATAAGCCTGCAGGTTTTGACAGAGGGCTTCGCTGCTCAAATGAAGCTCACAGAGATCATACTGGCAGTCTTCAAAATTGCTCTGTGGATCGACTACTGAGTGACAGTTCTGGAACGGACCACTGGGATCAGTGATCAGACCACAGTATTCATTGCTTTGGATGATATGTTTTTCATCAGCAGTGCAATTTGGGGTATGGCCATCATCTGGCAAGCACCTAGTGTGGAAAAAATAGATGTGGAAAATGTCACTGGTGAACTTTGCATACAATTGCACTCAAGATACTTTTCAAATCCCAACTAATAAAACTACCGGCACAGACTAAGGATGACTTTTTAAATCTCTGCATTTCAAATGGGATAGGAATTCAGATTTTAGAATGATCTCAACATTACAACTTTTGTAATGCCTAAGAAACTTCAACATTAATTTTGGTTTTAAGTCTAAAAATAATCTTTGCACGAATAAGACAACTGGGAAGGGCAAACAGAAAGTAAAAGCATTCAAAGTTAAACATCTATCATCATGAAATGACATATTGTATAACTATAAAGTAAACAGTGAAGTATCTCAGAAGAGTTCAAGCAGGATCATTAATATGCTACAACAATTGCTGGAATCCTAGTGGGCAATTGCAGATGTATTCAATTTTTCATTTTTTAAGTACACTTGAATTTGTTACAAGTTTTTTCCCAGATATGTGAAAGGACTATACAGGCAAGAATATATTTTAGTCCATATTCTTGGACATTTTGGACATGACATACCACAGCTGCTTAAAATACTGCTTGTTACATAACTCCCAGTTAAGGCCAAACATCTTGATTGGAGTCCTACCTTGAGTCATTGTTAACTTGCCAACTGTTTCCAAGGCTGGACGAGTCTGTTTCCATCCCTCCATCTGGGTTAAGAAAGTCATCTTCTTTGTCCCCATTATAATTTCCACATATCCCACAGACTTTCGATTCATAGGTACTGGGAAGAGTGATTTCTGCTCTATGATTTCCATCAAACTTGACCTTCAGCCCAAAGTCAGTAGTAACCACAACATATTGACCACTGAGGGAAATGCTGACACTATTGCCCAAGGTCAGAGGGAGTACCTGGCTGATTCCATCCACCTACAAGGACAGAGAAGGACAATCATTATGATCACTTTAAAATATCTATTTTTAATGGTGATTTTCTTAGACCATGCTCCTATACAGAGCATAGGGCTTGTACAGTGAGCCTGTACTAGCATTAAGAGCACACAATATTGTGTTTCTGGGTTTTTCTTAGGTCTTACATAACATGAATGCTATACATGAACAAAGATCTTGGGCCTCAAGACTTTAGTAAAACATCTACTTATCTTCCAGGTCTCAGCTGTGGTCAAGGTAAGCTTGGTGAACTAGACCCAGCCGGAAAAAGTCCAAAAATTATCAAAAATTATCTTTCTGCTTACAGGCTTACTGGCTCAAACAAGAGCATGGCATAAGATTTAAAAGATGCAGCTAGAATGGAATCTTAGAAAATTTTCAGGATTGGACACATTTTGAAAACATTTTTTTTTTTTTTTTTAATTTTCCTTTTTTTCCTCTTTTTTCTTTCTCTTTAATTTTCACATGTGAAATGCCAGCAATAGGAAGGAAGTGTTCAAATAAAATTTTCAATTTATTTTAAATTCCATAAAACTAACATATTCTTTGAATATATGTTCTTATTACATAATTAATATATATTTTTTAACTAAGAAACATACATAACGAAAACAGTAAGTACAATGAAGAGATGGAAAAGATAAACTTTTGGAGAAATGCAGATATCTAGTTCACTGTGCATCTAAGTTGTAAAAAGTCTCTGTGTATATTTAAATCCTTATCTCCTGTCCTATTTTCTTTATAAGAAAAATGATAATGAAGTAAGGTTTTATTCAATTTATTGTGGATTTCTATTCAATTATTGTGGATTTTAAATCAAACTTGTATCTGCTACCTTGGCCCTTCCAATGGTCTTCATGGAAATAAGTTATAAAGAAGACTTAAAATAGAGCAGCTGGTCCAGTGACACAATCAGAGTGATGTGAGTTATCAGGCAGTCTTTCTGGGGCTCTCATCTGGCTGTGCTTTATGGCAGGTGCCAGGTACTAAGTAAAATTAGCAGTGATGCAGAACAACTAGAAGTCAGAGGTAGGCACGCAGCTTTACAGTCTGGGAAATATCCACCAGCACAAGCTTTGTTAATGGAAGGCCTTTTGTATTCCCTGCTGCAAACAAAATTCAGGAATGGAGGGCAATCCCAACTGCTAGCAACACAGCACAACATTTTGTTTTTTCTTCCTGTTCTGCAATCTCGATGATTGCCTTAAGGAACCCATAGTACTACTGTTCCCAAATATTTGACTGTCTTCTAAATATTGCTTTATGCTAGCCTAGAAATTTGCAGCCACTGTACTACAGTTTCTTCAAAGTCTGATTTACTGCAGTAGATTGTGGGATCTAGCCTTACCTTAACAACTCTGTTTTGACCCAGATTGATCCTGTAGCCATAAACATCGATGTCCACAGATTGGACATAGGACACACGAGTGTTGCTTCCCCTGTATTCGTTGGCAGCTTCCACGTTGAAGTAGGGCAGTGAGCTGTTGCTCTCACACAGCTTGGAGAGCGTGTAGGTGCAGTTGCCCATGAAGTCATGACTCTGCTTATCAAAAGTTAAATAATGAGGATCTCCATGTATAGTGCAAGTTGCTTCTGGAGATAGGAAAACAGAGTATGTTTCGTTAACATCCAGAAAAGCCAGCTCATACCTCCCTTGTGCTGTGAGAAAATATAGATGTCCCCATTTCATAGGTTACATATGAAAGAACTGAAACAGCAAAGACAGATTTTTATGGCCTGAGGCAGTGCCACAGAAACACACTCAGATAAATTAACTCAAGTAACACTGGTAGAATGCACAGCTGCCCTCCTCTAAATCACTGACTATCACATGTGATTTATTAAAATTACCTGTCACAGCAGGTGGCATAGGTACTGTTGGTGTAGGTGTTGGTGGTGCAGGGGTGCTGACTGCATCTGTCAGTAGGGAAGATAAGGTAACAATATATAACATTACATAACATTACATATTAAACACTGCATACAAACTGACATACACAAGTTTCAACTTACTCCTCACCAGCTTTAAGTTAGAAGACTTACACTGAAGAAAATTGAACTGTCTATATTTAAAAATTAGGACATTTGGCCTTTTTGAGTTCTTAGGGAAGCTCTGACTACTAACTTGGTGACAGTGACTGAGCTTGTCCTTGCATGCTTCCCTGAAACTGGAAATGTATTTACAATTGTATCTGTGATTCTCTATGCTTTGTATGTTAAAGCATGAAGGTCATGCTCTCTGCAAGTGTTGGCAGGTCTGGAAATGAGCAGCCTGCCAGCAGATGCCATGTAACAGTAAAAAATTACTCTCAGGGCACTGGTGGTTTCTAATCAGAGTTTAATTTTTTTTTCTACAAAATGGCATTAATTTCTTAGGAATGTAAGGAATGTAGGAGCTTTCTGCTGACAGATAGAATAAACAGTGTTACTGAGTCTTTGCTGATGCCCATTACTGCTTGTATTAATACGTATTAGCATCTTCTCCACCTATTCTTTATCCATCACAAAGACATATCTTAAAACAAGTGGTCCTCTTGGTGTATTTACATATGTGTGCTAACAACCCTGTGCTGTAGGCACACGGTTTAGCAGAAGGAGGAGCTCTTTACTAGTCACTTGGGATTACATTAGTGCACCATCCGGTGGCTGAACTGTGTGTTAATAAGCCTGGAAAAATGAACAACTGGCTCTCCAAATGGGCCCCGAGTATTTTCAACAGAATTTTAAAGAAAATTATGTATTCCGAGGTAATGCACATGAATGGAACTCTTCATTATCCAAAAATCCTGGCTAGAGTAAATTTAAAACATTTCACTGATATTATATGAATAGTGTTTCACAGAGAAATCTAGTAAGACTTGATGATGTTTTTTGTACCATATTCAGCATATTTCTTGTAGAATTCACATCTTGTAAGTTTTGCATTCATAACAGTAAAGGTGATATTAAATTGTAACTCATTTCTGGCTCCAAGTCTTCCACAAATTGTGCAGGTCTAGGCTGATTCATTAGAATGTCAGAGATCAAACTCAAATTACTGATTTATAATCAGGTATCATGGTGAAAGTAATCACTTTTGATTCATCGATATATATATATTTTAATTACACATGTGACAGTTCTGTGTATTTTCTGGCTCATATTGGACAGAGATTTGCTGTAAAAAGATATTTAGAACATCGAAACCAGGAGTTGGACTCTATGATCCTTGTGGGTCCCTATCTCAGGTTATCCTATGATCCTTGGCTGAGTTTAGAGATGCACTTCACACTTAAAGTTTGTTGGACCAGGTGAAAATGGTCACATTTACAGAAAAGTGAATGGCTTTGTCTCTATGATTGAGGCATTGAGGAAAGAACTGCAGAGGATTTATGATAAAAGAAGTAACATTTCTATGAAGTGGGCTGGAAAGCTTTTTCCATTTCTCTTTTGTGGCTTGGAATTATGACAAGAGACACTTGTCAGTGCTTAAAGAGAGATGAGGACACAAACACAGACTTACCACAGGGTCCATCTCTTACTCTCACATTGTCCAGTGCTGTATCTGCATATTCTGTCAGTCCTCGGACAGCCTCAAAAATGACCTAGGCAGGATGCAAAGTGAATTGCTGCATCAGTTGTTCAGGCATATGTGAGAGAATTTCCCTCAAAATGTTTTCAGAATTCTCTTTCTGGTCTAATTTTAAGGGCATTCGGGGAACTAATAGTAGAACAGTTTTCCTAGTGTTCTTCAGAATTAAAATATATAATATGTAATAGGGCAAGGACATAAAGAAAGACTGTCCTCTATCATTTATTTATTTCTTTGTTTGTTGGCTGCTTACTGACTTCTAAAAATTGTCTGGGTTGTACAGAGCAGTCCAGTGTAGGGAGCATCCCAAAGCTTAAACCTAAACTCACAGAAGAATAACATGTAGAAGTCTTCTGCAGAAAAAGTGAGCCTAACGTCCTTGACATCATGATAAAACGAGGGAAGGAGGGAATGTGGAAGGAAAGAAAGATGAATCAAATATAATTTATCTCCTAGCTAACCTCAGGGAGTTGTTTGGTTTTTTTTCTCTTAGTTTATTTACACAAAGCACAATGGCATTATAATTACAAAATATAAACCAAGAAAATCTTGGTCATCATTTCTAGCTTGCATGTACAACATTTTACAGCCTGCAAAGAGAGAGCAAATTGTAAATGCTGACATTGTACAAATAAATTTATTCTGAAAATATGTTACCTTTATCTTTCTCTGTGTTGGAAAAGTATGTGTGACAGCACCATAAATCCAAGAGGAACTTTGGTTTCCCTTCCGACTCCATGCTGTAAACTCCCCTGTGCTGTCTTGGATAAGCACTCTCAGCTCATTTCTGTCTTCTGACCCAAACATATAGTACCAGAAGTCTACGCATATTTTTTCAGAAGCCACAATATCTGGGCTCTCAAGCCTGTTAGTGTCAAATGGGATCAGATTACTTGCTTCTTGGTAGATGAAGTAGCCTTCTGCAGAGTGAAAAAATAAAAAATGTCTGAATCTTTCTGACTTGTTAGGTGTCACTTAAAACTGAAGCGCATCTCAACTCTGGAAGAAATCAAGCACATCATTAGCAGTACAAAGAAGCAAAGTAGCAAATGATTGAAATTTTCACTGCAACAGTTAACACCTGTGTAGTTAGCTAAAGTACAGTAAGAACTGGAGAGCAAAGCAAATATATCCTATCTCACATGGACAGTTAGTTTGGGATTGCAAATGAAGATGGAGGCTTCTTTCAAGAGATAGCATGTCCAGACACAGTGCCCAACTTATCCTTGTTCAGTTTCCACTTTCCTCCAAGAAAAATAATGTGCATCTACTATACACTTCTTCTTGCAAGATATGGTCTAACGATAAACAAATTTTTGACATAAGGAAAATTCCAACCCCTCAATATTTGGTTTTGTCTCAAAGCAGGAGGGTTATTTACATTGAAATGTGAGGCTTGACATTATCAAAAGGAATCGATCTTTTCAAAATTCAGAATCTCACAATATTTGCTTTTGGGATTTAAATACTTTACTTTTAACTTGTTAATTGTTAGATCACGTTTTCCTTTACTAAGGCTGGAGCTTTTTGCTTCCTATCACCTCTCTGCACCAAGATGAAAGCACTGTATTTTGTCAGTGCAGTTATGTCAAATCTCTCCCATCTGACTATGGAAAGGAGTGAAAAAGAAATGACCATTTCTACATTAAAAAGCATTACTCCGCACATAGTATCTAATATTTAGTCTACTTTTTTAAGGCTTTATTAATAATAAGCAAATGTAAGTAGCACTTGAAGTTATATGAACCATGCCAATTGAAAAAATATACATGTAATAAGTGACCTTTCCCATCATGGGATAATTACTGAAAACAGAATGGCTACAGATTGATCTCCTATAAAAGAAGCTTCTAATTTCTGACTGTAATTTCCAATCTTGTAATGCTTTGCTAGCATGAACATTATCTAGTGTCAGTACAGCGATCGTTACATGTCTTGGCATCAGCTGATATCACTGTAATTTGATGATAAAACTTCTCTGAGTAATGATCTGTTGAATGTGACTGCATCCTCGGTGAGGTATTACACAAGAGGTAGTTAGCATTATTCTACTTTCTTTTACTGCACTGATAAATATTTCCAACCTATGATGGGGCAAGCCAGTTTAATCTTGTGACTGAACATGGTGAAAAGTTGAAGACAGATATCACCCAAACTGACACATTTCAAAGGATTTAATTGATCTCTTCATGAAAAAGAAAGAGGAAAGGTAGTCAGGCTATATTCAAAATGAAGTATACACTGACATCAACAAGCACTTACTTCCATCAGGATAGTCTCCATCAGGACCTGTTCCATCCGTTGGAGTCTCATGTTTTGTTCGTATCCACATTCCCTGGTTCACAGTGCAAGGTTGGGTCCAGTCACAAAATGGTCTTGAGTTGTTGTTAAAATCACATCTAGTGAGGTAAGCTGAAACACAGAGCAAGGAAAGTAAGGAAAAGGAGACACTATATTCAAAACCTGCCTTGGACATTAACAGCACTATGAGCAGTTACCTGTTTCAGGATCCCATGTTCTCACACCACCAGTTGGTCTTTGTTTGATCCTGCCAAGAAAAATGACACAGTGAAATCCCTACAGATTTAGTGACACAAAAATTTTGTAAGTGTTGGGACTAACAGAGGTCATCAGGTGTTCTTACTGAATTACTGCCCAGAATCAGGGCCTCATCTGTGTCTGTCTCCTTCCCTTCCCATCTGTCCTTACTGCTTCATTAAGAAGTTCTGAGAGCTAGAAAAAGGTGTGATATGTTCACCTCATCTGAGTGAAGTAGGATCCTCTCTCTGTATCCCTCTGAAATGAAGGGAGACCAGCTAGGCACGGGGAGCTACAGGAAGGATGGCAAGGTACAGCAAAGTTTGGACAATACCAGAATTACACAAAAGACTTGTTATGAAACTTGTTTGTAGCATTGGCATCCTCACTGCTGCTAAGCAAGGTATGTAAGTGCCAGTAAACTGGTATGTCACAGAACTGTTATTTATCAGAAGGCTTATGTTTCCTTTAACCACTACAGATATCTCATAACCACAAACTATCATCTCATTCAGTTTTTCCTCTAAGTTATCCTAAAAATGCTACAGGGCAACAGCAGTTAGAAATACATATAGTCCTTGCAGTGCTACAAAGCCTGCAGAGGTGAGATGACATAAAACCAAAGCTTTGTCACAGATCACAAGAAAGATGCTCTGTTCACTGGGTGTTTTGCATCAGAAAGGAATTTCCAGGACTGCAAGACTACAATAGCTGCTTTTGACATGTTCTGATGGTGGTCTACAGCTTTATGAGGCAGGGTTTAGTTCCCACTTCTGTGTTGCCCACCATCCCTATTGTCCTTCTTGTACGTGACACAGTATAATCTGTCCTTAAGCAAAGCCAGCACAGCAGATGTCCCCACAACCCATCAAAATCTAAGCAGAGGTATTCAGAAATACTAGAGAGATTCATAGTGTCATATACAAACAGTATCTACTTCATCACTGAAACACACCAAGCAACTGGAAAACAGACAGAGCTGAAGCTAAGGAGGAGAGAGGTGTGAAGATAGGTGAAGTAAGAACATTTTCTTCTTTCCCTACATGGCAGCTGTAACAAGTTGCCATTTAATCTCTGTTCCATGCCATCTTTAAACCGCTACATATCAGAGTCCTAAGGCAAAGTTTACTGTAGATATACTTAGAAAGTCAGAAGCGTTTGATAACGGCAGCAGATCTCCCCTTTGGATCTGCCACTAGAAACGTACAGGTTACACATTCTTTCACAGTAACCACCACAGAATTTGGCAACAACAAAACTCAACTGTTTCCTCTTTTTACAAATGGCATGGTTTAATCATACAGCATTCCTGCATAAAATGCTAAGAAAGGACATTTATAATTAACAGTAACTAAGTTTCTTGAACTAAGGTACATTCAGCATTGTGCTACTTACCCTGCGGTATTCAGCACTGAAATACAGAATAAAATTAAAATGCATTGTAAGTGCCAGAGGGTCCCCATGCTAGAAGACAGTCAAGTCTTCTGTGTGGTACAGTCTACATAGTAATCCACGAGCTGTACTCAGCAACAGCGAGGACGATTTACAGTGCAAGAGAAGAATATATTGACTGAAGGGTGGAGGCGACTGTAAAACCTCTGTTCAGCTCTGTTTGGCTGGGCTGCCTGGGTAATCTACCTGAAGAAAAGTACATATTAACAGAAAGCTCATATTCTGCATGAGTTATTTTTACACCCTTCATTGTCTACTGGAGAAAACTATTTGATTCTTGAAATGTTTATTGCTACTCCTGTATATTTAAAATGTTTGTATTTTCATAGAGAATACTTCTCGTGCTGATAGCAAGATAACATCAGTCATTTTAAAACTCCTGTCCAGTTTTCATTTCTAGTGTTGGTGTTCTTTTGTTCACTGATTTTTCTCCCTTCTGTTAGTTGTAAGCAGAGAAAAGGCAGGTTGGTTGTTTCCTCTGCCAGCTGGGCCTATGCAGACCAGCGTCCCTTCTACTAGGGTCTGTAAGAAATGGCTTGAGGGCTGTTACATTTCCTATGTCAGCTAGATTTTGAGTGATAAGAAACGAAGGAAAATCAGAACATGTACAGTATTCCCTTACATTGCCTTCAAAACCCTGACTACTGCTTTTTTTTCCTCTTTTTTTCCCTCATTTTTTTTCCTTATTATTTATTTATTTATTTGTTTATTTTAATCTAAAAGGAATATTTCTCTGGAAGTAAGGATTTCTTACTGTAATTCTGAGGATTAAGATCATTAAGGCCTCATTATTTAAATGCCTAGAACTTCCTCAATCCCATTGCCTTTAGTCAGCACAAAATACTTTCATTTGTCATTAAGGTATAACTGAGGAAGTGCTTACAGAAACAGGAAAAAAAGGAAGAATCAAGGAGGCTGAGCAAGACCATAAATATATTAGAGGTTAGTTTCCCTTTCCTGAGGCTGTATTCTGCTACAAGCTCTTGACCTACAGGACCCCTTAAAAGCCATCAGATGGATATAGTTGATGTTCACTTGACAGGTAAGCCTCCCTCTGCAAAGAAAATCTCCCTTGAAAATGCATGCATTTTTACCAGTCAGTACACAAGAATGAGCATTTCTGTGACTTAGAGATAGAGGACATTTACTCCCTGAATAAAACCATTGCCCACAATTTTCCTATTCGGTTGAGGAGACCTCAGTGTGAGGGGGAGAATATAAGCAACCTTCAATTAAAAGTTGCATCGAGCACATTGTGTTTACAGCAAGGCTGCTGAGATGTCAGTCCAGCAAGTGGTAATCCAGGCAATAGATGTCCTTGGAACTGTAATGAGTAGCCTTCCCTGAATGCCCGTGCTTTTCTAGTGCAGACATTTTATGGATTCCTCATGAATCTGATGTTGCACTGTATGATTCTGAGAAGATCTGAGTCCACCTGCAAACAGCCACACAGGTTTTCCTGGTGAGGAGATACTGCCCACCTTGCAAAGAAATCAACAACTGGTAAATCTGTCCATTCTAATGATGCAATATCTTTGAGCCCTCCTCACCCATGGCAAGTATGAGACATTGAACACCATGAACACTCCTATCAAAAGAACAAGTCATGCTTTCCAGCAGTGCTGGGTGGCGATTTCCATCACCTTGTCACTTCTGTTTAATGCCAGCTGAGGTACTCTGACTGGCGACCTGGAGTACTGATAGTAGGGTCTTTTCAGCAAGGGACAAATACTACTATAAAAGTCTACTTTAATATATGGAGAAAATTCCAGTGGGATGTGAAGCTATCTTGCATTCCTGATCACGTTGCAGCATGCTATTTCTCATCTACGCCTGAATGCTACATATCCCTGAAAGGCATCTGTTTATTTGTCTAAAAATACTGGTCCGGACTGCACACCAATCTGTAGAAGTGGAGCAGCAGTTTTTCATTTCTAGTACAATGAACAAAATGTTTCCCCTTTGCAGCCAGCACTAGAAATTCCCCTCCATTCTGCCTGTTGACAAGGCAGACACTGGCTACTCACGGGAACTGCTTTCAAGTGACACAAGCAGATTTCCAACATAAAATCTTCAGGAGGTGAAAACAGTAGGGCTTTTCAATGGACAATGTGAGCTGTAACATCCTCAAAAGAACAAAGATATACCGTATACAACTTTATTTCTGGCTGATGGGACTCTTAAGGAGACTATTATTTATTTTTTTCATAATAAAGCTCTGTTCCCTTGGAGACAGAATTAGCTTGATATTCCAGCAAAGGGACAGCAGAATGAAGATAACCAAAAGAGAAAATTGTCTCCAGCCAGGAAAAGCATCCCTGGTCAACTTGAGTTCCATGTGTGCCTTTGTTTTTCTGATCCCAGCTCTACGCATCCATACAGTATTCCTATACTGTTCCTGCTTCCACTGCCTGCACCTTTCCTTCTTACACCTCAGTTTGACTGGCAGGCCCTTGCCCAGCCATGCCAATTTTCTGCTTTCCCTGTTTGATTTCTTATACATGAAAATGGAGAGCTCTTGTATTCTATGAAAGGTGTCCTTATAGAGTTTATAGAGCTCTGTTATTTTCCTCTGTCCCTAAGAGCAGTTTCCAGGGAACTCCATGCACCAATTCTTTAAACAGCTGGAAACTCTCTCTTCTGAAGTTCAGGGTCCTGACTTTGATCTTTGCCAGCTTTGTATTCCTCAAGATCATGAACTCAACCAAGGTGTGGCTGCTACAGCCAGACTGCCTCTGATCTTAACCTCTTTGATGTGTTCAACTGCATTTGTCAGAACTGGGTCCAGTAACGCTTCTCCTCTAATTGCTTTTTCTAACACATGGACAGGAAGTTGCCTGCAACATATGTCAGGAGTCTCCTGGATTACTTACAGTCCAGTGAATCTTTTTCCCAGCAAACATCCAGGTTGCTGAAGCCCTACATCAGGGTGAGTGAATGGGAACATGATGTAGCTGAAACAAGAAGGCCTCATCAGCAATTTGCAAATATATAATAAACATGTTTATTTGATTTTCAGGCACTATAAATAAATCTGTAAAGCCTAATAAGAAATAATTACATCAATTTTAATTGAAATGGTACAAATCAAGTAGATACAGTTTGAGTAGCAATAATACAACTGATATAATTTCAGTAGAAGGATCTATCTTTCACTTCACTCTTTGTTTCAATTCAGGCAGTAATAAAGTTCTTCCTCTGCCCTAACGAAAGTATGAGTCAGATTTTGTAGCATGCAAGACCTCTGTCACAGTTTCTGGAATTCCCAGTGCCCTCTGCTTTGCCTTTATTGATGCTGTGTATGAGAAGGCACTGTCAGACCTCTGGTTCCTTCAGAAAGTTATTTATGTTGCACTCTCGTCGGAGCTGCCTCCAAGTCAGTGCTTTGGTAAAACTCCACTTGGGAGTCACAAAACAACCAAGACTCATAAACCCGTAATCACGTACATTTAAATTATACAATAGTGCAATGAATCCCACCTTTGCTCTGTTGAGCAACATGTATTGATAGGCTGAGGAGGAAGTACACACACAAAAATTCTGTTGCTAGAAAATAAATGGATGTTTCTTTGATGAGTAAAGTGTACTTGTGTTCTCTAGAGCACAAGCCGAAGCTGTTTTTCAAATCATTGGCTCCCCAAAGTGAATCTTAGATTTGAAATTCAGACTGTCTTCTTCCTGACCTAACAGCTGTAATTATTTTGCTACTGGAATGTACATTCTTACTAATGTACAGATCAAAATTTCATTCAATGTCTTGTCTTTTAACGGAAAGGAAAAGGTAACAGCATACTGGTCAGTATTATTACATGTCAGCTGCCTATGAACAAAACTCCTGTGTGCAAACACTCATATTGTGACCTAAAAGAGATGCATTTTTGAGGTAATGTTCATAAATTTATTTGGTGCTTACAATTGTGCACTATATGGGCAATGTTTTACTTGAGTTATAACTGTTAGTGTATTTCTTATCTTTGGATTGAAATATATTGTGGGTATATTTCACTTCCAGCATATCAAGGGGAAAAACACAATGTCCTTCCCGCTTAAGGCTAGACACAATTTTACTGGCATTCCAAGTAGCATTTGAATAAAGGAAAGACAATCATTGGTAAAAGTAACTTTTTTCCCAATTCAGTAATGCTGCACTTCCAATCACGAGATTAGTAGATCAGTTTTTAAAAGTCCAGAAATTTTCTCGAGTCTGTCTCCTAATAACAGCTGAGACATGAAGGGTACCTTTGGATAAGCATTTTGGGAGCATACCTCTGGCAAGGGAACGCTGCTGATATTGATGTCTATGAACTACTTTCTTTGTGCAGGGATTTTTTTAAATTATGTTTATGATAATCCAATTAGCTGCCTCTGTTCTTGCTGGAGTTCTGGGATTTCATATTTGCATCTTGATATATTTTTCATTTATTGGCTGAGATCCACATAGCACAACAAACCTGTGGAGTGCAAAGACTATTCTTTGGCAGCAGTTTGTTTCACAGAGTAGAGCTATCTATCTCCATCAGTGGGTTTGTTTGTAAAACCAAGCTAGCTATAGAGATAAGGGGTCTGATTCTGCTCTTGCACTGTCTCAATATTCTGCTGTAACACTTAGTGGTTCTGTTCCTAATTCATTCTAGTGTAATCCTGGCTCATTCTCGGTCACAAAATTGGTATTAAAGATGCAGCTGTTTCTAAATGCGGAAATCTCATGTTTGGATTAATGAATACTGAAGTTTCTTTGAATTTTCTGGTCACTGTAGTGAGGTCCTGTGAAGCTGATGAAACCTGTACTGTCCTTTCTGTTCTCAGTACTCCAGTGTTAGCAAGCTTTTCACTTATTTCAATCCCATTTTAAACAGCCATTTGTACCTGGCTCTTTTCATCCATGTATTCCAAATGAACTGGTGCAACTCTTCGCCTTCCATCCCTTTCATGTCCTGAGCAATCCTGTAAATCTCTTACCTCTTCCTAGTTATTGCAGAAAGGGTGACTTTCTCCACAAGTTACCTCCTGGATAGAGCTGCTTAATCTCAAGGTATAGACTATGTTTATTTGGTATATGCTAGTAGAATTGTATCTAGCCTTAAGCGGGAAGGACATTATGTTTTTCCTCTTGATATGCTGGAAGAGAAATATACCCACAGTATATTCCAATTCAAAGATAAGAAATACACTAGCAGTTATAACTCAAGTAATACATTGCCCATATAGTGCACAATTGAAAGCACCAAATAAATATGTTCCAGTACTTACAGGAAGAGAGCTCTCTGGATATCCAGCGGCTCCTGTAATTAAGCTATTAAACCTGGTAACTGCAGTTGCTTCACCAAAATTTCTAGTTCAAATTGCTTTTTATTTAAATTAATAGAGGTGCACAATCAAGAATTTTGCAAAAATGAAGACATTTGTCAACATCTGTTCATACGGCATTTGCTGATCTAAATCCTGCTTTTCCTGCAACTGCTGGAGCTGCTACTGTTCCCCATTAAATTACACCCCTACTGAAAGACTCACCAAGAGAAGATTGAGTTGATCTAAAAAAAAAATCCAAGTCTAACATTTCCTACTGCTTTTGTAAGTGGAGAGAGACAGTTAACCTGCTGCTCTCTCCATCCCTAGGTCATAAAATAAACCCACTCCTCCCAAAGTATGAAATTTGTGAAATACACTGTTTGTACTTTGTTTTATGAGCTCTACATCTGAAATGAACTGTACTGAAACAAAGACCACCTGTGTCATTCAGAGCATTCTGCTGTTTGCTTTGTAGTGAACTGTATTTAGAAAAGAATATATGAGTTTTCAGTTGCACAGGAAAACAAGGTTCCTCATCAGCAAAGCATTTTGGACTCTAGATTACACATGGGTGTGTTTGCTTACTTACACATAAAGATTTTTAGCAAGTATATGTAGCCACACATTGTTTCCTCCTTTGGGAACTAAAGACAGTTGGACAGCATTTTCTATCAATTAAGCTTGATGGGATAAATCATAGGACAAAGAGAGTCAAACAAAGTGAAACAAAGTGTGAGTGGAGGATGTGAACCGAGAAACAAACACCAAATCTTGGAGCAAATAGCAAAGTTATTCAGTTCTTGCTGAACATCACTGACTCATGTTATCCCTCTAACAGGAATGACTGGCTATCAACATTAACATCAGGAAGATATATTGCCATTTATACTAAAATCATACATGACCCCAAAAATAAACAGCCTTCACATAGTTAACAATACAGAGCTGTAAAATGCTTCCACTGTACTCCTGAAATTATTTCTCATTGAGAACAAATATATTTGCCACATCGAATCTTACTTCCTCATTCTTTTCTTGTACATAGAGCATATAAGAAATAATACTATCTTTTCCAAAGCAGATCAGTAATATAACAATGTACTTACTACCTTTATTTCGGGATAGTATGCCAACATGTGCAATTGTTTTGTGCCCATGCCAATATGTAAAACTGCATAATCGTACAATAATAAGGAGCAATGGAACTCTGACAATCACCTGGTTTACATCTTGTTTAAAACACAGGTAGCTTAAAAAGTACATCATGCTGTTCTGGGCCTTGTCCAGTCATGATGGGAAAATCATGGCGTGTCTCTGATTTCTGCATTTGAACACTCCATTTGTTAAGAACATTTTTTTGCTTGCTTGTTTATTTGTTTTAAATATGTATGTAATTTGTAACTTATACCCAACATAAAAAGAATTCACCACACCTACATTCCGGAATGTATACAAAAGTGCCTGTATGTGTGCTCTAATCAAGAAAAATACAACAAAGACATTTCATTGATGAACAAGCCAGATAAGAGGGAATTTGCTTTACTCAGATAACAAATGCATTGTACATTTGCACCACAGGTAGGACTGTGTAAATATGTTGAATATGCATGTTAGATTTCACATATATTTTTGTGATGTCTTAATAAAAACTCATCTTTGATTTTTCTTCACTGTATTGGTAACTCTCAGCCTCTAGCTGATCATCATCTTATGTGTTCAGGCTTTCAAAGAAGCAAAATGCTTCTCTTCCTTTTTCTGTTTATGAGCAAATCACTATCTGTGAGTCAGAAGAAATATTCATTTAACTCCATATGTTTGGGCTTAAGAATGCAATCTCTTGAGACTAGAATCAAAATGGGAGATGACAGAGAAACACCTGAATTCCTTCATCAGCAGAAGCAGAGGCGATTCCCTTTAAACTACTGTTATTGTAAGCACAGGTCTTCCAAAAGAAGCAAACCTGTAAATCCTCATTGTAGCTTAGGATGAGCCTTTTGGAGGTGGAACACGATGCTCCCAAGTACTGGCAAATTCACTTTAATCTTGCCTGCTATACAAGGAGCATAGCAGTGGATAATCTGTGAGAAAAGCTTTTCAAAAAAAAAGCCCTAAAAATTAAGTGTGCTAATCAGTTACGATTTTATTATGGAAAACAGCTTCCACTTTATCTCCTGTTACTTCATATGAACATGTAAAGCCATACGAGAAAGAAAATGAATGATACAACAATATACTTAGAAAAATCTTCTAAGCAACAAAAACATTTCTTTAGGTTCTTTGCATACAGGCTGCAAGGAGCAGAAGTTTTCAGCCTGCTGTGCTTAAAATGCCAAGTGTAATAAATTACTCCAGTCACATTCAGTCAGTGAGACTGCGCAGGCTTCCTCCTCATTTCCAAAAAACCTGTGCACAGCCCAAGTGTCAGAGCTGCTGGTTTGTTCTCATCTTCCAGGATGGAACAGTATGAGATTACAGGACACGCAAAAGGTCACAGTAGAAAGGAAACTGGGTCTTCACACCAAACATCTGCTTAGTCAACTCTCCTATCTTAGTCAGTCTATCTTTCTGGTGCAGGTGTGTTTAATATTTTTATTCTTTTACAGGCCAACGGGAAGAATTACCAGGTTGAAAGCATTCACCTGAGCTGTAAGACAGTGAAATGGTGGCAGCAGTGGGGGTAATGGGTACCTGAGGAGGGAAGCAATGCTTAAAACTTTCAGGTGCTCTAATTACAGCATGTCAACCATCTAGGAAATAAAACTACGCATTGGAAAGGGCAGAGGAGAAGGAGGTTTTTCTCTTAAAGGTAGGTAGCTGGGACACTGCCAGACTTTGCTTGTTTTTTTCTCTGCAAAATTGGTGAGATGAGGGGAGCAGGTTGTTTCTGGGATTCATGGTGCTGAACAGCTGGCCTAGGGCATGATGTTCACCTCCGCCCATCAGTGCACTGAGAGGTGTTCCAGGGGCTTCACCACGGCGTGCAGCACTTTGGCCTCCCGCACAGCCCATCTCCTCACAGGACAAATTGGGCGGGAACGGAGCGCAGCTCACAGTGCGAGTGAGGTACATGGAGGAGAGGGCGGCGGGGAGCAGATGTTTGCTGTGAGCTGAGTACAGGGAAGAGGGAGAAAAGGTGCTTGCTGAAGTGTTTTGATATTCATATCCTTTTTTTCCACAGTAATCCTTTTTCAAGTAGCTTATCAAAGGTTCGTGCTATTTGCCAATGAAATAAAGGAAGCCAAAATCCTCCACAGGCTTTTTTACCCATTATGCAATCCTCTGTGCTGTGTGCACAGAGAGTATCTGCTCTGGTAGCTCTTGCAGTAATGTGATAGCTATGTTTTATTCATGCTAGTGTTGCTCTTCAGTTTTGTTTCTGGGTCTGGTCTGGCTTTTGTCTATTGTATTAGTTCAGCTGGCTGGGGGATCGGCTCTTTTGCAAGCATCACAGCAGTTATTTCTTCCTCAAGGCCAAATGCCATTATCACCACTCCTGCATTTGAAGCTGTGAGCTGTGATGTGTGCTGGAAGGAAAGCAGGGTCCAATGGTTAGCTCACTGCAGTTGAGTTCAACCAGTTCCTGCTGTTCACCCTGTAAATGATCTCTTTATCACAAGTCACTTCATCTTGATATACATCTATATTTGTCAACTGCTTCAATATCTGCAGATAAAATGAGTAAATAGGAGTTATTGCTTCTGGTATCCCGTTAGATTTTCATGTCATAACTCAGTTTGTATGAGACTGGAAAGTGTGGGCAATCTCAAAGTTTGAAGCAATCAGGTGGATTTTATGGCCTTTTCCTTTTGATTCCTTCTCTATGAGATGCAGGCTAAGGTTTGAACCAAACTTTCCCCATTCAGATCTGATTCAGTGACCAATTCAATGGTGTTTTCTGTCAGGCCTTATGGGTCTCAGGGAACCTATGTGAAACTTTGAATGGCTTTGAGGATTCCTCAGCATTTTGCCGAATGTGATCATGGAATGCTATGAAACTGAGGATAAGATTCTATAATGTTTGGGAAATACTTATGTTTTCTCAATCGTGCATATCTTTAGGCAGTCTTCTCTTTCCTCTAAGCTTTAAGGCTGAATTTCACATGTAATTTTCCTTGACAGAAGCCAGTGCAATGGAGTCAGACACTGATGTCAAGACTGAAGCCAGTAACTGAGAAAAGACAATGACTTCACTAGTCAACATCTTTGATGCTGATTCTGCTAACTTTTGTCACCTCTGCTATCTCTGGAGACCACCAGAAAATAAGGAATCTTCAGAATGAAAAATAAATCCATAAAACAAAGGTAAGAGCACTGGGGGTCGGGGGGGGATATCAATGTCAATACTGCCAGTGGCATTGCCGCTGTCAAACTGTGCCATGGTGCTTCAACTGAAGACTTGCTGATGTCTTAGATGTAGAAGAAATGTTTCTTTGTATGATCATTCACATGCTGGAAATACCTGAATAAACACTTTAAATATAGATATTTTTACACGGTCACTATCTGGAAGCCAGTAAAGTCTGAAGAAAATGCAGTCCTCTAGCAAAGCCACATCCTATGCATTACACAGACTGTTTCTGTGGGGCCAAGTCTTCATTGTTTAGGAGTTCCTTTTCAAGCTCTATTGTTTGTTAAATCACATTAGGTAGCTATAAACAAGGGGTTATCACAGAGTGGATGTATTTCCCTTAAGTGGTTAGACTTAGTTCATGGGCGTACAGTCTTTAGTATTCTGAGCAATGATTTAGAGAGCACCATAAAGTTGTGACTGATGATGAGATGTCCAGGAAACAAGGATTTATGAATATGTTAGATAAGGAAGACTGCAGAACAGTGGTGCAGAAATCTGCAGAGCTGGTAATACGCATGCACGTTTGCTTAAGCAAATACACAGTCATACTTCTGTTACCAAAATACAGTCTATACTTACAGGATGATAACAGGGAAAAGGGAGTTGTCTGAAGTACTGGATGTACTGTTCACAGTAAATGGTCAGCAGAATTCAATATCATGAATGGAAGAGCTGTTAAAATTTTAGGGGCAGTCCTGAGATGTATGGAGATCTATAGTCAGCTAAGCAGCTTTGCTTATATGGAGTGTGTTATTTTAGTCTGGAGTCAACACTTCAAGAAAGTTTCTGAAAATATGGATGTGGTGGAAGAGAACAGGTAGAAACTTAGAATACCAGAAAACACTATGTGGCTAGATATATATTACATGATAATACAATGGAATCTCATTGGAGAATGAGTCCAAACTGAAGAAGAATACTTTTAAAATCTGTTTCTATAAAGTTACAAAGTCTTCAAATTTATAAATTGTACAAAAGTGTGAAGCTTGCTGGCTTTTTTGTTGTTGTTATTTGTTTTGGGGAAGAAAGGAAAGGTTAAAACAAAGTTCTGCATATAGTGGAAACTTGTGTCACATTTTCCTCTTGTATGGTGCCATGCCAAAGAGAGAAGTACTTCATGATTTTCTGTTGTGATACATTTAAGTTACTGGTGAGATGGGACAGATAAGCACTGCTGTATCACAGTGTTGCTGGTGGCTTTTTTCTTCGTTTCTTATCCTTTCTCTGGTCAAGTACTTGCAGATTATCTATTTACTCTGCCATTACTTTCATTTGCTGGGAGGGGAGTTCAGGCAGTGCTATGTCATCCCACCTTCTGTGTGCTTGGACCACATTCTACCCCTCTCCTCACCCTGACTCGAGTTACTGCTTCAGAACTTTACCTTATACCAGTCCCAGACTCCTTTCCCATATCCTATCCCCATTTCTTCCCAGATAGGCATTTTTCTTGCAGTTTTCCTGGGATTCCCAGACCCCTGGTTCTGTCCTCACAGTATCTATACAATCCTATCTCCAACTCCTGCTACTTTCCCTTTCCTTTCCTACTGCTACACTGCTCTCTGTTTCATTATGCCATCCATGGGAGCGCTACACTGTATCTGTTTCCTCATAACTTACGTGTTTATTTCCTAACAACGTTTTTGGTGTTGGGTAAATGAAACTTTGCTCATACAGAGTTGGGCTGGAACATGCTGAATGCACTTAATGTGATCAGAATAAGAAATTTGCTTAGAGGGCTTGGTCAAACTGTGTGCTGATCAGAAATTAGGTTCTTCAAGTAATAAGCAGTGTTCTAATAAATGTATTTCCTCTCAAGCAAATTATAAGCTTTTTTTTTTTTTTTTTTTTTAAGGGAGAGAGAATATTAACCTCTAGTGTAGAAAAGGTCACTAGAATTCAAAAAGTACAGTCCAAATAGAATTATAATCTCATTCTGGGGGAGTTTCTTCCGACTGGCCAGTGTTTTGGCTGGAGCATACCATGAGAACCAAACCTGGGGCTCATAATCCAATGAGAAGGGTCAGCCTGTATGGTTTAATGGCCACGTCACTAGTAATTGAAGATAGTCCAAAGTTTCCCTTTTAATTACTCAGCAATTTAACTCTTCCCTGTTGCTTAACATTTTCTCTAGTGGATTCAAATAATTGAAAGATATCTCAGTTCTTAAAGCTGTTCCTAATCTCTCTCTTTTTGGTTTGTTTGCATTAGGGAAACTTGAGTATAGGGTGAATCAACAACAGACCGCATATATCTGCACTGCATTGTGTCAATAAACCCTGAGTCAAATTCTCTAATTGCCTTGGATTGCAGCTGTAGAAAGTACAAAGATAAAAGGAGTTCTCTACAGCAGCATAATTATTTGAGATGCTGTCTTTTGACATTCTATGACTTGGGGCATAGCGCAAGTGAAATCTTGCAAAAAAATAATGGCAACCTTATTGCTAGGGAATGAAAGCTTTGAGGCTGTGTGGTTGTTAGGTTACTGAAGCAAAGTAGGGGTAAAACAGACAGCCTCTAGTCATCCCGAAATGGACAGTGATGGATGATGTAGTTTAGCCAGCTTATATATCTTTTCAGCATTTCCAGGTACATCGTGGTACAGTCCTCAGGTGGAATCATCCCAGCTCAATAGCTCTACCTGAAACCTTTGGGTAAAATCTAGTCTCAGTGTGATAAAGACATACTAGATGTATGCAGATGGAAGATACTACATAAAAGATCATTTAGGAATGGAAAAGTATAAAACATTTTTTAGTAATCTATAGTATACATATGTAAATGTACCTAGGTGTGACAGAATTCACGTGTATTTTATAGATTCTTTAACATGCTGCATAGAAGATAACCTAGGAAATTTCCATACATTTCTGAAAGGATTTCAAACTTTGAGAGAAAGAAGCACTTTATCCAAGATTATTTCCTTATCTCTTTGTAACAAGATTCTTTAAGTGTTGTACTTGGTGATGGATGTTGTCGAGAAATGAAATGTGTTCATATTATCTAACATTATTATAGTGATTGCTAAATGAGCACAGAAGTTTTATTGCTCAGCTGTTCTCAGCAGAGAAGTTTAATCTCCCTCAGACAACAGTAAGTTAATGGTGAAATTATTTCCTAGGCATTTCCTTCTGTCATATCTTCAACCATGAAATGCATGTTTTCCCTAGAGGCCAAGATGTAATTTTACCTTCAGTTAAAGAAACCAGAAGTCATGGAGTTAAACCTAATTCTTGAAACCTACTCAGATAGTGATGGATGGATGTTCTAATGTAGGTTCAAATGCCAGCTTGGTCACACAAGCTCTAACACAAAGAAACTCAAAGAAAGGGGAGTATGGAGAGCTACACTGGCTGTCTCACCAATCTCAATCTAGAAGCAATCTAGCCATGCTCACATAGGACAGATCTGGCAAGTCTGTTTGAGAGAGAGGTGTGCTAGCTCAAGGAAAAGTTGTAAAGTGCTGCTTTACCCTGTCCAAATAGTGATTTTAGCAATGCTGACTGCTGTTAGGTGATTCAAGGCTCTGAGCTGCAGTATCCAATCTGGAGGTACCTTTGCTCCACAAATCCTTTCTGCCCTCACATCTGCATGTTAGGACTGCGAGGTCTTTGGGCACAGCCTTTCTGTCAATGTACTTTTGTACTACAGTTTGCCTGACCTCAGCAGAGTCGCGCTGCTTGTGGGTGGCAATAAATCCTTGTCTGACTAATGTAACTTTGCTGCAGCTGGTCACAACTCCATAAATGCCCTGTTTTCCATTGCTATTAGGTAGTTTATTCATCGACTTCAACTTAATAAACCTCCAGGACTTGATCCATCCTTCCCTACAGAGCCTCTTTCTGTTGATGTATCACAACAGCAGTGATCAAAAATCGTTCCCTCCCAGAATCTACACACTGAGGAACCAAAAGAACTGTGGAGAGCCCTGCCTTTGCCCATCAGTTCCTCCCTGAGTCAAACCAGACTGCATAGATTGACAGTACAATAAATATGAGTTGTATTTTGGGTGAGGCTTCTGCCTGTAGGTGGGGGAGAGCACAGGTCATTGAGTGTGAAGAACTTATTTTCACAGTCAAATAAACAGTAATATGTAAGTTGGGTTTGTCTCGTTCTGTAAATATGTGAGTACTCAAACCAAAGGAGGAGTAGAAGACAAGCTGGTACTGCCTATCAGTAAATGATGGCTATGGGGAAGTAAGAGATGGCATCCCTAAATAAGAGGAAGTTATTCAGTGCATGAAGCTGAAGGTGCTACCAACTTATAAACCTGCTTGTCCTGAGGATGACCCAAAGCAGAGAGCAGAACTGCACAGCAGGGAGTACAAAGGTTAGGCAGGCATGAACTGGTCACTACTGCGGGACATGGAGCAGCAGCCTGAGGCAGGTATTCCCATTGTAACAGCAGCATATGCGGCGTGTCAGCTCTCTGCCAACTGTCTCTGCTGTGAGATTTCCTGTGCAACAACTTCTGAAAAAGATCTATCTAATCTATCATAAACTACAAACCTTGCCATATGGCTGCTATACAATGAATTGAGGCACGTAGAGATGTTTCTTCTGTTGCCTGGTGCTTACCACCCCTCAGAAGTTTTGTTTTTGTTTAATCCGCTACATAACAAAAAAGATCTTAAAGTCTTACATCTCTGGGCTTCATTAAGTCAGTCTCTGTTCAGACAGACTGAGCTGAAGATGTATGTTAAGCAAATCAGAAGGAATATCTGTATGCATCCAACTGAAACCAATTTGTTTTCCAAGCTTTATTTGTCACTCCTGACACACACATTTCAAAAGTGTTATATTGCAGGAACTTTTATTCTAAGGCTTCTGTGTAGAAGCAGTTGCAAGATTAAGGGTTGCTTGTTAGAATATTTTTCTCTGAGAGAAAGCTGTAGACATAACGAAGTGCTAGCTGTATAAGCCCTTGGCATTGGATGCATGTACATAGTCAGAAAATCTTGGATCCCTAGTGGGAGTCATCAGCTCTCTCAACTAAACCCTGTTCAACAACCCTCCAATTACACCATTTTGCATAATAATGAGATGGCAAAAGCAAGCCACTATTTAAAAATGGTGTGTGATTGTCCCAACCTCAGCCAGACCTGCTGATGCTGCAGTATGGGAATGTGGTTGTACACAGCTTCCTCTGCATCATCATGGGGGATGAGAAGGCAGAGGAATTCGTCCATAGCAGAGAAATGAGGATGCACTGAACCAGCTGCCTCCTCTGCATCAGAAGGTGAAGTCTCATGGTAAAGAAGATGTAAGAGGAATTGAATAACTAAGTGCAGTTCCAACTTGGCTGTCATCTCCCTGTGTACTCTGACCGACCAGAGGGATGCCTCAAAGTGCTGACTGAGGGTTGGAAAAGGAAGGGAGTCCAAACTTGCCAGTCTGTAGCAGACTAGTACATTTTTTTTAGCAGCTCAAGCCTTCTCAGATGCTCAGGAACTATTTGCAGGGGTCTATTCTCCAGATAAATGTAACCTTCCTTTCTGCTGGCCTCAGACTACGACAAAACACTTTTGAAATCCTGAAATATCTGTTGACATTTCAGCTTCTGACTGTCATTTTAGACAAATTGGAGATTTTTTCCACTGAAGCTCATTTAGCCCCACAACTATCACTGTTCTAGCGCAGACTCGTTTGCTCCCTCTATCTGGCGTTTTAATTTAAAGGCTGGAGAGGTCTTTCCTCCCCGTCTTTCAGTAGCTACCAACAGACTGCTCTTGCTCTGTTGCACCGGGAGGTGGCATCGTGTCAGCCCTGCAAAGAGGTGGCAGCTGGATGGCTATCAGCAGGGGCTGCGGAACTGCTAGGAGCCAGCCTTGGTGTTCATACGCTCTGAAAGGCTGCTCCCAGAACAACAACAAAACTCCAAACAGCCTTTTTGGATTTCAACACATTTCAGTTCTTTCTGGTCCGTAGGATGCAGAAGGCAGCGGATTCAGTGGAGCTGGCTTTCTGTTTCCTTCTGCTCCTCACCAGCCCTCCCCTCTTGTGTTTCATGGTTAGCTGTGAATGTTGAGTGCCATACAATACTTGAGTGCTTGAGCTGTGACGTTCAGTATAGTCAAGCCTTATCAAGCTTGTAAATTGCTGCTGTGTTTGTCTTAAATCACTGTTTTATTTATCTAGAAATAGATGTACTTATGACTAAGTTTCTGTATAGCTCCATCTTGTACTTGCAGTACCAGAGAGTAATATTTCTCCCAGCTAAAAGACATTCTATTAAGCCACAGCTAAATTTAAATTTAATGATTAAAAAACAAAAATGTAGAGAGAAAAATGAGGACTACTTAATACAGCAAAACAGATCAGAGCTTAGCCCAGTGGTCAAATTGTCTGTTACTGTCTTTTTCTGAATCACAGGCTCCGAGGTACAGCTTCCAGAATAGTACCTGGGGATTGTACTCTGACTGCTCTGGTGCATTCACGAGAAACAGAGCACAGAAAATCTGAATACAGATCAGACAGAGAGAGCAAACAGTGTTGTCTCTGTTAAGACCTGTGGTTCATATGAGGCAGAGTGTAGAATATTGTCAAGAATTCAGGATTATGTTTTAGGTGCCTACTGCTACTATTCAGGATGTCTGGGCTGTCTCCCAAGTCTCTATTTTCCAGCAATAGAAAACAGTAATGCAGACCTGGAAGAAGCAGCAAAAATGACAAAGTCCCTCTGGAATCACAGCAACTAGACAGTCATGGAGATAGAGGTTCTGTGAGTCCTTCTCTGATAGGAAGTAGAGAAGATAAAGAGTCACTCTTTCATCAAAGGGAAACCTCAGAGGAGACAAGTCTCTCTCCTCTGACTCAGGCACCATCTGGGCTGTTACAGGAATGTCAAAACACTTTGTTGCTAATTCGTTCCTTATGACTTTCAACAAGTCCTACACCTGGGGAAGAATAACTGTACATACAGTGCAGGTTAGGGGCTGACCTACTGGAGAGAAGCTCTGCAGGGATTGACCTGGGTGTCCTGGTGGAGTGTGGGCTGACCATGAGGCAGCAGTGTACTCTTGTGGCAAAGAAGGCCAGTAGCATCCTGGGAGGCATTAAAACGACTGTGGCCAGCAGATTGAGGGAAGTGATTCTCCTCTACTCTGCCATGGTGAGACCACATCTGTCCAGTTCTGGTGTCCTCGGTTCCAGAAGGACAGAGAACTTCCGAAGAGAGTCCAGCAGAGGGCCACAAAGACGATGAGGAGCCTGGAGCACCTCCTATATGAGGAAACGCTGAGACACCTGTAGAAGAGAATACTGAGAGGGGTTTTACATTCATTTACCTACCTTACACTAGAATTTTACAGGGAAGTGAATGACTTTAGATCTCTTACTCAGCATCTGCTTGACAAATTCTTCTTCTCCCTCTCTTGTTAAGGTAGAAACTATGACACTCAAGTCCAGGAGCACAATCTTGCTGTGCAGAGGAAAGCAGCAGTGCCTCCTGAAGCCGCTGGTACAAATGGAACCTGGAGAGAAGCCATGCTTCTAAGCCAGCACCCACCCTTTCATAGCAGTCCTGGTTCTGATTGTGGCCACAGCAAATGCTGCAGGAGTCTGAACTATGAGCTCTATGGATAAAGATCTGGGTATTTAATCAGAAGGCAAATGTTTCACTGAACACTGATGATGTAGCCCCAAGCAGCAGAAATTAAAGATTCAAAAACACGTTTGTTGGTATCACTATAACTAAGTAATAAGGGGGACAATACAGTTCTGCAGGAGATGGCTTTGGCATGCAGCCTCTTTCCTTGCTCCAAACTGCTGGCAGCAGCCTGGCTGAGTTACTTGAAATGGGATTTGATTATGGTCTGCTAGCCAGAGCCTCCTCTGCTGCGCCTGACTACACAATATGAGTGTGTCAGGATGAATTCACTGCAAGGAAGACTGTGTTGAAGTCAAGAGGGTTGCACTAAGAACAAAGTCAGCCCATCATTAAGCTATTTTCAGGGTGAATTAAGTGCTGATGTAGGCAGGCACAGGTCCCAGTGCAATTGGCAGAAGTTTTCTGGGAGACTCAGGCCTGCCATCCTGGAAGTGCCTTCCCCTGGGACCTGGCAAATGATTCAGTGCTTCTTGTCTATCCTCTGCAGACAGAGATGTCAGTGAGGACAAATATCACAGATGTTTGTAGCTGTGGAGAAAGCTTCACAAATTTAAGCAGAATATGTCACTGATAAGCTACTACTTTCTTGGGACTGAAGGCAATATGGAAAACTATGTGTGAGGGATCAACGTGCAGTTATCCCAACAAAGTCACCATAGCAATGTATCTGTCAGTTCCATTTTGTCCCTGATATCACAGAGGCATCTAGTTAATTTACTTGTCTCATCATCCCTAATTGCCTTCTATTCCAGCCTGGCTAGCACTCACTGCCCTTCCTTCCCACTGTTCTCATTGTCTGATTAGGACAGCTCCTGCAATACCCTTGCTGAGCTATCAGAGTGGAGATCAGAACACATGAAGCCAAATACATGAAGCAGTCTAGTGAAACCTGATTTAAAATTAAATATATATGTGTTACACACATATATATATATAAATCCAGATATTGCTCCAAATGTTGCATCATTTTTGGCAACCATTTATAGATGAAAAAAAGGAACAACTTTCAAAGTTATCTACTACAAATCTTTAGGGCAAAGTATTGATCAGATAAAAAAATCGGAGGGCCTAGCTGCAAAATGGAGGCTCAAAATATTCCATGAGGTCCTCAGCAGTATTTTACTGTTGTTTTTTGAGATTGCCTTCTAGGATTGTTTTCTAAGATTTGGTGCTCATTTTTCTCCTTTTCTGCAGAACAAAAGGTTTTGAAAAAGAAGATCAAACTTTGGCTACCAAATCTCTATCTCTTAATTATACTCTTAAGTAAATAAATTATAGTAGTACTCTTAAGTAAATAAATTATAATAGCACAATATCATTTCCCCACAGGCAGCAGAAGCCAGTGTCAGGAACAGATCTGGATGGGAAGGAAGATATCAGTGGAGTGGCATTTTTCTAGATCCTAGCAACAAAACAAGTATTAGTGTTTATAGTGGTAGTAGGCATGATAATTTGTTGGAGATCAGTTGTGCAATGAGAGGCTTCTGTCCTTTAGTATTAATAAACCTGACAAATGGATCACAAAGCACACAGATAAAGCTCTTCCACTATCTGTTTTGCAAAACCTAGTGGACTTCATGCAGACAATGGCTTGAAACCACACCCAGGGTCTGTAAAGCCTCTGCTTTCCAGATAAGCTCACTCTCTAGATAGCGTTTCTAGAACACAGCTTCTACTGTCATTGCAGTCTTACTATGCTGAGGTTTTCTAAAGGGCAGAAACATAAGTATTAATTTGTAAACAGCATTGAGATATTCAGTCTTTAAGTGAATGGCTGAGATTGGATGTGTTCCTGTGTATGTGTCAAGTGCAGTTCCTGGCATTTGAGGTTTCTCAGAGAATGCTGTGAAAAAGGGTTTTATTATTCAAACTAACTATTCCTTCAGAGATCATGGCAGGAGGGGGTGGGTTTGTTCCCTGAACGGAGGGAACTTCAGATGGTAAGTAATGTATGATGGAGAGACCAGAAGTGGAACCCAGCCAGGTTTTGATTATGCCGGTTCAGATCAGCACAAAAGAATCAGTGACCTGCTGGATTTAAATGCTCAGCTTTACTGGCCTGATTCTACCTTTTATGTTAAACCTCATCAGTGCTTCGTTTACGCCATTTTACAAGCCCTTTGCCTGATTGAGGCTATAGAGAACGAGCCGAGCACACACTGTGGCTCAGGAGACGAAGCACTGCTGATGTCAGGAAAGTCCCATCCCCTTCTCCCTCTGTGGGATTTGTCTCAGGGTGCACACACAGCTATGGGACAGCCCTGGGAGGTGGCAGCTTTCAAACTGTCCTGATTCATGTGTAAGCACCCATCTCTTACTCATCTGCAGCCCTGGTCAGCTATTATGATAGGCGACTGAGATATGTGAATGTGGGAAGCACGGGAAATAAACAACAGAAACACATTTACTTGTGTGCATGAATTGACCGTACCCAGAACAGATGCAGTGCATACAGCTTTACCTTCTGACTGAGACGGTTAGGACAGGCATGGGAGAAACTGGGATGTCACAGGCATGCTTATATGACCACAGTTTGCCCCTCTTTGCTTTTTGATATTTTTACGCACCTGTAAAATGAGATGTCTGTGATCCAGTCGTGGGAAATCAGGCTTAGAAGCACACCCTGAGTGCAACTAAGTACAGCTCCCTGGCAGACCAGGCAGCATCAGCTTTGCAATGACTGTAACTTGACTTCCAGTTCAGAATAAGAAGGCTTCCAGAAACTCAGCCATCACTCCATCCATTTCCTTTGCTCTGGGCTGTGCAGGATTTGTAAGGGATTTGGAATTTACTTTATATCTTGTCTTCTATTTAATTTTATAGACTCACGTCAAACACTTTTCCATGTTTGTACATACTTCGATGTAAATGAGGGAGAACAAGAAGTCTAGTAAGATAAAATAGTCATTTAAAAGGACTGTATTTAAATAAAGACAAGACAGCTGATCTCAGCAGCAGAGAAACAAGAGTGACGCTAGGCAGAGTTCCAAATTCTGCTAGACTCCATACAGAAGCTGAGTTTTAACAATTTTCCTCTTAGCTGTTTGGCATTGAGCAAGACAGCATTTCTGAATCTGCTTTTAGAGAATGAGATAAATGTATCCATTCATCTACTTTACTGAGTTTGGGCAGATTTAAGTCCTCTCTGAACTACAGGCCTGGTTCTCCTTTTCCTCAAATTGCAATCAGCCGTAACACTGTTATAGCTCAGTTCAAGTGAAAATAAAAAGGACATTTTCTCAGTGTCCATGAAGTAGAATGAATCTATAGTTTCTCTTGGTGTTGATTCCTTGGTAGCTGGGGGTGACTTTTTCTCTGCAACAACTTTCAGATTTTGTTGTGACATGCTTTTTAAACCACAATGTTTGGTAGTGTATTCTAAAACCTTTCTAATGCCAGCACAACTTCTGCACAATTTGTTTAATGCATTCATCCATTCATTTAATCTTTGTGCTGAAGGTGCTTAGCCACCTAGTCTCAAGTATTTCTTACACTGCGGTTCCTAATGAGGTAGGGGAAATAATTTAGGTGTAAACGATATTGTTAGATAAGAAGTTATGTGTAGATTTGTACATGTGCACAAATACACTCTTATACAACTTCTGCTCACAGCACAGAAGGGAAGAATGTGGCATATGTGTATTTCCTCAAATAAGGATGAAGATTTTTTAAGCTTTCTATAAATAAACTACAACTGGGAGCTAAGAATGAAGCAGAATTTCATTATGAGGGGGATTAATTGTCTAAATCTCTGAGGAGAACAGGGTTGTTCTAAACATGGAAATGATTTTTTTTTTAATATTATACTTGTAATATTAAATGTAGTTGGATAAACATGACAGGCTGGTTGGTAAATACAGAGTTCTTGACTCTGCTTTTCTCTTGTTAGTTCTATTGTGTTGTGTTTTAGATGCATCTGTGTCTCCAGTTGTGTTTAGTGATCAGTCTAAGAAGCACTAAAAACTGTCTCCCAAGTACCTGAGTTATGGTTGCATAGGTGAGAAAGATCTCCAGTTTATGAACGTCCCCTAAGCCCAGCAGGGCTCCTGGCAGCCTTGCTGTTCATGAAATCTATCTTTGTCACAAATAGCAAATCATGGGCTATGGAATATTGCAATCTCATTATGGGATGTCATCCTGCAGCACAAATACATTATTCTCAGTGGATTTACAGACAGCCTAGCCAACGTTGCCACCAGAACATGACAGATGTACTGGGTCCAGATTTACACTGAAACATGATTTACGCTTGTCAGGACAGTGGCAAGAACAGGCTGCAGAGAAGACGAGAAATACTGTCGGGTTTCTCCTTCATGGTTCCTTAGACACCATAATCCCTGTCCTAAAGCATGAAGGGGGGGAGGGAGAAGCTTTCCCTTGTTCTCTCAGTTACAGAAGAGTGTAGGGAGTAATATTCTACTCAGAATTTCTGACTGTGGGGCCTGAGCTGTGCCTTTCATTTAATCCAAGAACTGGTCGCCCTAAGAGGGGGAAACGTAAATTGTCTGGGAATGATGGTAAATCAAACTGAAACAGGGAAATCTGCTCTGTGAGAGCCTAAAATAAATGTGAGCAGACCTTCGGGCATCTGTGAGATGAGACAAATGAGAAAGGAAATGATCCACTTAGAGCTGGAGGAGTCCAGTTATCATGGTACCTTTGAGCGGATGGCAGAAAAGACCTTAGGGGATGTTTGCAGGGAAATGAAATAAATGCCACCCACCGAGCCTGCAGGACTGATGGGACTCAGTATCATGTTAGCTTTGTTGGGGAAAGCTGGGAGTCACTGTTTCTGGGACACAGAGAGGAGACCTTCACTGCTTCTTAATGAAGGAGGCAATTAGAAAACCCTCGCACATGCATATGAGGCAGGAATGTGAGGATCTGCAGGGAAGAGGACATGCTCTGTTTTCTGGGGGAAGAAGCAATGAGGGGTGCCCTGAGGGAGCAGGGGAGGAAAGGATCTTGTCTGAGATGTAAGCAAAATCTGCAGAGAGAAATGTGAGTTGTGGAACTTATCCTGTCATCTCAATTGGGATCTAACTGATGAAAGGGGATGCACTTAAACTTTTGCCTAAGGTTTGGATGGCCATGCCTTGCCAAAGCACAGTACTCTTTCACATGAACAGCAGTCCTCAGTGAAGTGATGAAGTGAGCCCTCAGTCCTAACTCAAGGTCTCCCTGGTTCAGTGGTCCTCTAGCCCAGCAGAAGGTAAGCAAAGCAGAACAGAGATGGCATATTTCCAGCCAGGAACTAACTGCCTAATTTCCATTTCTCAGCTATGGGCATTTAAAGACTAAAGGCTTTCTGAGTAGTGTCTGTGAAAACCAGGGCCTTTCCAATCCAGAGGGATTGTTTATGGCTCAGGTCTGCATAAATCTAGTGCTTAAATTTCCCATCTGTGAAATTTTAATGGGCAAACCTTGGAAATAAGGAAGTTCTGCATGGCTTTGCAGTAAAATTCAAGACTCACAGATTTATGTTTTAAATATGAGATCTCCTCTGTGCGAAGTCACAGTCAACAACAAGGTGAAAAAAGTGGAAAGAAAATGAAAATTAAATGAAAAATAAAAAACCAAATCCTGCATGAAAGCGAAAATCTGTTGACAGATTACTTTTTTTTCTGCAGTCATCAGTGCAAATAGTCTGGTTCCTTGATAGATGCAAGTAAGAAAGATGACCAATTGCTCCTGTGTTTCTACTGGAGATACTTTCTGTTGCGGTGTTCACACCAGTACTGATTCATGCTGAGCCTTAAGAACTTAGAATAAGGGAAGGAACCCTTGAAATGCTGAAGAAAAAATTCCTACCAAAGAGAAATTGATAGCGTTGCCTATGAAATGGCAATATAACGTTCATTTACAAGTGCAATATTACAATATTATGTACTTCCTCTCTCTCTAAAACACAGCAGGCTTGTATTCATTGTATAATCACATTGTTTTCCTAACCCAGAGAGATGGAAAATCACGCACCCACCTGGGAAATGAGCATATCTAATGACAAAGTAGCTGCAAAAGCAGGATGTAGATGTTGCTGTATCTCTTTAGGTCAGACTAGAGAAAATCCCCAAGTTAGATCTCTACAGCCAGTATTGCAGCATGATTGGTGTGGATCCTGTACAAGGAACGAAGCAGGGCTCTTCTCCAGCCAGTCCCCAGTACTCACCTCCCCAGCTGCCATCTACTTAGCCCAGCACCCAGAGCTCTTCTGCTACACCAGCAGCACAGCAAGGGTAGGGACCCAGAGCATGGGAAGAATCCTGGTGCTCAGCAGCCAGCCTGTAGGGAAGGGCTGCTATGTTGCTCAAGGCTGTTGTTTAGAGCCCAATTCTCAGATCCCAGTAGATCCAAACACTCTCATCCCTGTAATGCCTGCAGTGCTTTGCCAGCAGTGTCCCCTTCTGTTGTGCTTTCTCACTTAAGCTGATGCTTTGTTGCTTCATCCTGAGTTCTGCTTCATGGGAACCCATCACAGCTGAGTGAGATCAGATTTACCTTAAAGTCTTCAGCGCATGTTAGATCAACTCCAGAATGTGCTGGGGAGTTACCGGTGAGTTCTGCTGTGGAGTTTGTTGTCTGTAGTAAAAGCAAAGGCTTTGTTTTATTTATGGGTGATAGGCTTGTGAATAAGTGTAGTTAATAGTGCTCATACTCCCAACACTTACTGCTGCTCCACAATAAAAGTGAAGTATTTCATGACAGTTAGAAGTATGGCAAGGCAAAGACTGACTGACCTTTTGAGACCCTGGAAACCTCCTAGGTCTTTCACTCTATGTTGATATATGTATTTCTAATGGCTGTGGCTAAAGCATGACCTCAGGAAAGCTTCTTCTGTACTTGATTTTGAGAAGAGGTGAGAAAAATATCTGCAAAGTTATCCAGAATGGTCAAGAGTGATCAGACTCAATTATGGTGAGACTGCAGGAAAATACCTACCCCGTCCCTCATGTCTTGAGTCTCACAGCATTACAATTAAATACATGGAAGGATCCCTAAGACCATTCATCTGTAAAACAACCCAGGACAGGTGATAAAATTATAAGATTTCTACAGGCCTTCCATGTGGATAGTGAAAAAATAAACTAAAATTGTGAATTTCAGTTCTTTGAAAGTCTCCTTTCCTGCAGCACTGACAGGAAAGCGATGCTGGTTGAGTGTGGGTTCAGGACACTCCATCTGCCATGCTGGCTGGTATCACCTTATTTCTTTGCTGTTTCTTTTCAGACTCTAGCCCTGTGCTTCTGTGATCGCTCTCTGAAACAGAGTTTGTCCTTTTGACTTTTTTCGTTTGCTTTTTTTCAGTACATAAACAGTGGTGTTTAAACTCACACATTTGGCTGCTGGCAATAAAACGGATCAGATCTGATCTGTTTATAGGGAAAGGTTTCCTGTTCTGAAGATGCGGCAAATGAAAGAATTTAGGGAATTCCCTTGCTCTACATCCTGCTCCAGGGCACTTACCTGCCTGACTGTATTAGTGCAACTATATGTGAGGCCTGCACTGAGAAATGCAATAGGGGACTTATCTGGATTTTAGAAAAGTAAAATGACTGAAGAATGAAAATATATATACACAGTTATATCTCGTGAAGAGCAGAGTACAAGGGGATGTGTGCTGTGATGCCTGTGATGGCTGAAGTTGACAAATCTTAGTTTGCTGATCTCTGCAGCAGGGAAAAGTGTCAGTTGAGGTAACCTGCTAACATGCATTTTGTCTCAAAGCCTCTCCCGATAGAGGTGTGAGAGTGGCTTTTGTTCTGCCACAATGAAGAGGAGAATTGTCGTGCATATTTGAAACAGTGCACTGAAAGCAAGGGCTGATCCTCCCTGTTAAATCCAGAGAAGTTCTTTTGAACTAAAGTTCTTTTTGAACTAATTTTGAAATCTTCTCTAAGTGAAGTCAGGATCAGGTCTTGCAAGGTGTGTTATGTCTATGGGATAAATGGCCAGTAGCAAATTAATTTTCATTGGATTCTGCCTAGGTGAGCCACAAAAATCCAGCCATCCCTGCAACTGTGTGTTCTGACACTGGTAAATTTGTCCTTTCCTGTCTACTGCTTCTCTCCTGCTCTGAGTTGATTTGGACACAAATGACATCAGTTGCTCCCAGAAAGATTGCTGCCAAGGTAAGTGGATGTGGCACAGCAGAGAAATTGCACAAGGACTTTGCGTGTGTCTGCTTACCTCATGTTGTTACTTCACACACAACTACAGAGCATTTGATGGCTTCTAGGTACGAATGAAATTCAAAGATGTTTGCAGGCTGCCATTGCCACATAACTACTTTTCCATCCTACCCTTAATTTCTTTAACTGAACAGGCATGGATTCCTGCATTTACAGTGATTTTCACACACAAAACTGTATTTTAAATTCAGAGGCCTTTTTTTCAAAGTCTGTCTTCACTGGAGAGCACATAGCTGCTGACTGCATTCCATTCTGAGCTTAGGAATCCTCAAGTAATCTGAAAAACAACTTCCACTCCTGTGGCAGGAGCACACAATACTGTTGAAGGGTGCCAAGTTCTGGAGGAACATCCCAACACAGCATAAACATAGTAGAGAAGGCAAGAAAATGTAGTTAGAGAAACCTGCCAGTGAGAAAATGAGTTTTAACTTATCCTGACATCTCCATTGTATGGAACTGTATGGGGAGAACTGCTGAGAGCAATCCAAATGTTGTAATAAATCATGTTGGTGTTATGGAGATGGACATACAACTGATTGGCTGATCAATCTTTTGGCTATAATATGCAGTCATCAGTGTCAGCTCCCTAAAACACTGCAAGGCACAGTTTCTATTACAGCTTTCCTGCTGGAAATTGAGTAAACATACTTAAAACAAAACAAAGAAAGAAATCATGGTTCACTAACAATAACTGAGCAGAACTGAGAAAGTAAGAGCAGGATAGCTGTAGGAATCAGGAGCTATTACCTGTGGAGAGCATAGATAAAACCGAGCAGCGCCGCTGTGCATTATAGCCAAAATGTTGGTCAGATGAACATCTATCCATCTCTGCAACAATCTTGCATTGCGGTTCTGCCCATCTCTGCTTTCCTGTGACACAGAATGCAGCAGATGTCAGTGACTCAATAAATTTTGTTTGCAATATCCCTGAGTTACCCTGGCTGAAGGCATGATTTATTGTAGTTTTATCCATAACGTTTAGCAGCCAAGTCCTACGTCTGTTTTACTCTTCCATGAGCAGCTGATAGTCTGTCTTGTGCGTACTCATTTCCTTCTCATCCAGAAGCATGTTATTACATGCCCTGCATGAAGTCATCAATGGAACCTGGGAGATGGCTGGTTTGCTCAGTTTGATTTTCTGCAGAAGGGCAGGTCCTTTCTTTAAACTTTGGAGCAGTGCTGTATAGGCATCCCCAATTCTTCCAATTCCCTCAGAATGTCGAAGACTGCTCTGTCCATCTTAAAACACTGTTTGAAGTCAGACTGTATTTGTCTGTTCATCAATGAAAAAAATTCTGCACTGAATTGCTATCAAACTGAGCTCACAGCCATTGCCTATTTTCCCTCACTTGCCTCATTTCCTTCAGTTCAGCACTGTGTATCCTTTTATTTCCTGCTTACATAGGGCCTGCCTGCCATACATGAGTAATACAAACAATAAAAACAGCAAAATTTACAACTGAGTTGCTGAGATATCCAAAGCTGCTCCAATGTATTTTCTGATAATGAATCTGATGATCTGAAAAGCTCTTAGTAGAGCTTTTATTACCCCAGCCAGGATACTGAAAATACAAAATAGTTGTATCAAAGCATCTTTATACTACAACAAAGACAGTTCTGAGATGGTTTCCCTGCCACGCTCATGCCCATAAGCATGTTTGACTGCACACAATCAGCTTATCTCCTTTGTGAAACTACATAGACACAGAGGCACTACATAAACACGTTCCTAAATGTGGGCATTACGCTGTGGGACTGGATGTCACCGATTCATTCTCTCATGCCACCATGAAAAGTTGGTGGTGGACAAGGCTGTCCCTTCCCTTCCAGAAAACATCAGGAGAGTGGCAAGCTTCTTCTTCTCTTCCTGATGTTCTTGACTGCTTTTGCAGCAGTTATTGAAGTCAATGGGAACTCCAGATACTAGTCAGAGGGGTAGGAGTATGTCTGGGGAGGAGTCCCTGATTCTCAGCATTGCCTGCTGAGCTGCCCCTGGAAGAGAACAGACCTGGGCCAATCCACTGCAGACCTGCCAGAGGAAGATTTTCCCATGCTAATGCCAAGTGACTTTAGCTGAGGATTTTATCAACCAAGGGATTCAGTTATATTTTAGTACTGCAGAGCAGTGTGGGGGGGAACCAACAGAAAAAAAAAAAAAAACAGCATAATTAAAAGGAACACCTCTGTGAAATTTGTTGTGCAAATCAACCTGCAGAAGGCAGCAATATAATCTTTTTTTTTTTTTCTTTTTTTTTTTTTTAGTGTTATTGTAACATATTGCCTATAAGGAATAACATGTATCAGCTTCAAAGTAACTAAGATACACACACTGAAAGCTAAGTGGAGTGAATGGGAAGAGACGGAGATAAAACAAGCTGCTCTCCAGATATTATTCAGAAAATTAAAGTGAGTGGATGGAAGATATACATCACAAAAATAATCTATTACTGTCTATGTACTAGAGCAGAACTTTCACCCTTTTAAACTCTCATTAAAATGCAGCTATTTTTGTTTCAAAGGATTAATATGTTGGCTCTAAAGAGAGGGAAAATGTGATTCGTGGCATGCTTGGAATTAGATATTGTTAATTGAAAATAACCGTAGGCACTTACACAGTGCTTTTCACTCCAAATCTCAAAACTTATTTATTTATTTATTTATTTATTTTTAACTGAAATTCATTCATGTAAAACAGCTGCTGAAGGATTGTGTGCAGCAAAATCTCACAGAGTACTGTGGGAGCTCTGGTATACCTACAGCTAGGCAAGCCTCAGCTATGGACAGAGGTCTTTTGAAAATCTGAGGTCTCACTGTCACATAGGAACAAAATACCTGCCTGTAAGGATAAAAGGAAATGACTTCCAAAGGTTGGGCTACAGCTGAATGAATGTTTATACAGCTGAAACAAGCCCTCTGGAAAAAACACAGTGGTGCAGTCTGACTTCTGTCTCTGGGAAAATATTCATTGTGAAATGAGGATCTCATACCCATTGGTGAACTCCTGAACAAAATGAGCATAGAGAAGAAATTGTCAATGGTGTTTGTTGACCACAGTAGCCTGTATGATGCTCTGAATCCTCCAATTTATCAGAGGGATGTGGAGAGGTTGGGGGAATTCAGAGCATCTCAGTGTCCTCTGCAGTCAGCAGCCACAGCGAAGTTCACAAAGAACATTATTGAAAGCTCAGAGGTAGGCAGATTGTTTATGGAATTAAGGTCAGCAACACTCAATTCCCCTGCATCGCAAATAATGTCTGTGCTTGGCCGAGGGAAAATGGAGGCACACACACTGTAATGGCTTGCCTCAGGTCACAGAAAAATTTAGTCCAGAGCAAGATGAAAAACCTTCCGTCATGTCCTTTCCCCCACCCCAATGACAAATGAAGGAACACTGTTCATGAGTTATGGTAATTTCATAAAGCACAAAGCAAAAGTCTTCAAAAGTAATTAAAGCAGAAACAGCTCAGAGAGGGCTTCTTGCATCTTCCTTGGTCTCTGGAGTATTACAATGGCATCTTGTAGTGGTGCTGTGAGGATTTACAGTTTACTTATACAGTACTGCCACTGACGTGTTGAAGATTTAGCTTTGTAAGCTGTTTGTTTCTGAACTCATTGTGACCTACTTTAAGTTTGTTGCTAAGTGGCTGAGATTTAGACTGGCTGGGACACTGATGTAGTCAAATTCACACTTTAGAGGAAAGTAAGTCATTGGGATCAATGCTAGGCCAGGAAATTTTGCAGTGTGCCACCGGATAAAATGAATCACTCTGGAATAAAGTTGAGGAGGGCACTATGCACTGAGAAGAAGAATCTGCTTGAAGTGGAGAGAGCAGAAAGCTATTTTTCACATGGCTAATCGATGTGGTAATTCCAGCAGGAAGTCTTGTGACTGATGAGTGCATCTAATACCTCCAAAACTCTCCTGGGAATCAGAGATGGTGATCATTGATAAGCCATTTCTGCAGGCTTCTGCTGTTCTTTAAGGCAAAGGATGGCTTTTCACTGCCCTTCAAGCTTCTAATGACCTTCTCGTACCATCTGCTTGAGCCTACATCTACAGCTCCCACAAAAGAGATGGCTTCCTTTCACACTGTGTCTGGGAGGCTGATAATTAGACAGGGAAAGATATAGATCCAAAAATCAGAGAAGACAACTAGACCTAAAAGGATGTATTCTGTACCCAGCTTTGTCTCTGGCTTCTCAGAGGAAAAGCAAGCTGTAAGCTGCATGTGAACAGGCTAGTGACATTAAAACTCTTGGCTTTGAAGAGGCCTGTGACTGAGAAATGCCATCCAGAAGAAGCTGTTGTTCTCACTTCATTCTGAGCAGCTGTTAACCTCAAAGATTTGTAGAATGGAGCAGGCTGGAGGGAAAACCATTAGGATGGGCAGAGGGCACTACCTGGAGTGGGCTTCTCACAGAATCACAGAATTAAAGGTCTGTGGGCAAATCCCTCATACCAGAAACCCAAGGAAGTCAATGGAATAGCTCTCATTGTTGTCAGCAAGGTCAGAATTTCACAGAGGCCTGACCCTTGACTTTATGCAGGTGGTGGCCTCACGAGGGGAGCTCCCACAAACCACAGCAGAGGAGTGATTTTTGTCTGTAAGTTCTTTCATGTGCCACCATGGCTTTTATGACGCTGCCTTCTCTCATATGTGTGACCTCTTCCCAAGGCTCTGCAGTGAATTCCCTGCAGGGGCCATTAGTGCCTCTCATGGGGCAGCAAACACAGCAAAAAGGGACAAAGAAACATTTGGGTTTCTCAGGAGCTCAGTTCAACACATTAGTAAAACCACTGCTGCTTCCTGGACAAGACACAGGTGGGCATGGAGCAAATCTGGTCCTCAGAAGGATTTTCAAGCACATGATTGGAAAAAAATAGTCATGTTTTTTCAATTAGCACTTTGTAAGTGTCCAGAAATGCCGTGATCCTCAGAGCTCTGAGTTCACTGCATTACAGAGCCTCCATGTGTTAATGCAGTGCTGCTGCGTGCAGCACCTCGCAAAGTACAAATCCCTGCCAGCACAGAGAAAAGAAGTGACAAAATCTCTGTGGCTGTTTGTGAAGGTGGAGTTTAATGTCCCACAGAAAAATCACAAACAGCCCACCTAATCCTTGTCTTTTGTTGTCTCCCAAAATTAAGTAAATTTCCCATGGAAATGAAAGGAAATTCTATCTGAATAAGCATCCAGCACTTACTGGCTTTACTTTGCTTAAGTAACCAAGGAGAATTTAAACTGATCATTTATTTTGCCAAGGAAAAATCCCATGAACTGTAATAGAGGACACCCTGAAAAGCTTTTATCTCAATTACTGCAGAAAATTACAGAGAATTAGATCCTTTCTAATGGTTTTCTGAATCATCCTTTGGGATTTGATTGCGGGAATGTAATTCACTATTGAATTGTATAGACCAGTGGAAAAACAATGCCCATAGAAAAGTGTTCACTATCTATTAATGTCTATAGGGCTTCTCTACGAAGGGTTTCTAAGAGTCTTTATTTACAAGTACTTACAAGGTTCTATTTATGTTGTACACCTCTGCTTATAATGCACACTCATTAGGGTAAGAAAAGCAAGAATAGACAACAGAGACCGATGCCCTTGTTTATAGGAAAAAAAGACTGTGAAATCACGAGAGACCATCCTTACAATCCCATGAAAATGCATCACACATAGCAAAAAAGAAAGAAAAAAGCTGAGGTTTTGATCCTGCTTGGAGTTCCTACTGGCAGACCCTTGCTCCTACCTAAACTCTCCAGCTCTGGGGAGGTGCAGAGAGCTTTACTTTGGATTACAGCTTTATGGACTAATGCTGTCCTGTTGATTACAGTGTTTGATCATATTCTGGAAGCTTACATGCAAGAAGTAATGACTGCATGTGTCATAGAGCAGTTACTGATCAATTCCTTATTTATTTCCTTTGGCTGAGCAACACATTCCCTTAGCTTCCATTACAGATCCCTCCTGAGCGGACTGCTTCTTTCTCCCCTAATAGTCATCACAGAATCGGGACCATTGAACTCTGCTCTGCACCCTCACTCCCACCATTCTGACAACAACAGTACCATGTGAGGTAAGCTGGGTGTTTAATGGCTCTCCTGTTTGTGATGGAAGTCCTTGCAATTCCTCCTGACTCTGAGCACCCTTTGCTGAGGGTGCTCATGGCACTCAGGCCTTCAGGTCATCTCCTGAAGTTACAGTCTCCTTAATGACATCAGTACTGCAGGGGATGGAGCTTCTGATGTGGAGATGGTTTGCGTGTCACTTCTTCAGCAAGGAAGTGACAGTGACAGGAATGCTGTGCCCAGAACCGAGCCCTGGAGCAAAGCTGTCTCCAGTGGCATCTGTTTTGCTTAAGCTGTTCTTTCGTTTCTTCTTTCTTTCTTTTTTATTTTATTTTACTTTATCCTGGGGGATTCTTGCATTCAAAGCATGATGGAGTGCTTTGGATGGTGGTCATGGATTTGGTGTATTTAGGAGTGATGCTGATCTCCTCTTCCAAACTCACTAGTCAAGAGACTTACTGTAGTGCAATATCTGCTTTGGGACTTTTCCATTTCTGGTGAGCATTTCTGTTCTCTTTTCTGCTTATGCCAACTGCTTTTGCTCCGTTGCTATGAGTATGATCCCCAAAGGAAAAGTCCTTGCTGATTGCAGTTGTAAGCTTTTCAACTGATTTGTTATTCTACCACTTGATGGGGACATGCTGAACGGTGCCTGACACCAGTGCTGTGCTACAGATCCCCTGAGTTTTAGCAGTGCAGCTAAGGCTGTCAGATGCGAGTGTTTGCAGAGCTGGAACAACAGAAGTCATAGCAAATGTCCAGACATTCATCCTCATTCACCTCTTATGAGTTTACAGCAAAAACTTGCTGTGAGATAGGAAAGAAAGGAGACAGCAACAACATCAGGATTTGCCTGTGTCTGCCAAACAGCCAGGGATGGAAAGCGAAATGCAGTGACTTAATGTGATTTTGTTCTCAGGAGACAACACACAAAGCTTTCAGAACAAGGGACAGAGAGAGATTCTACCAAAGGATATACATTTATTTCTGTGTTTTTCTTTTTTTCTGAGGGTAATTCAACTAGGAAAATGTTACAGAGGTTTTTTAAGGGGCAGATACTCTGACATTACCCACTGAAAGTCCATGTGACAAAAAATATTTGATAATCTCAGACCAAAGGATGTTTTTCATTTCTAAGGTATCCATATATATTTCAGGTATTCATATGCCCACTGCTACCACATAACATTTAGCAGTAAATGAAGATCATTCCAGCAAGCAGAAAATAGCATGTCCAGTACTCAGACTAGACAAGAAATTATTTCAGATATCTGGGTTACAAGTTGAACTAAAATTGGCAAAACCCATTCGCACACATTCTAGTCCTGTCCAGGTCCTGTCTCACTGATATCTTTCTGTTGTGAAAAGCATCAGACCCTTGATTTTCCTTAACTTTGCTTTCCTCCTCCCATTTTTTTTTTTCATTTCCAACTGCCCATCTTGGCAGACAGGCAATTCCTGTGTTTGGAAAACAAACTCCTGCCCCTTACTAGCGATCACTAAAGCATTTTATCTGACACATTCTCAGCCTGTCACAAATGTTACAGGAGATTTTTTCACTGTAGATTTCTGTTGCCTTTTGTTTTTCCTCATCTCTGGGCTTCCGTTCTTCACACACACACCTGTCTACCAGCCAGAGCATCTCTGCAATATGCAAAAACCAAGCTCTTAAAAACATGTCTGCAGTGGCCAGGGAACAGCCCTTTTGTCATCAGATGTGCAATGGTTTTTGGTGCAGTAGGGCATTAATTTTACACTACAGAGCTCAAGCCTCCTGGATTTCATTTTTTTGTTAATGTATTTTAATAGAAACACTCTTTATGCTCTTCATGCTGAAGAAAGGGAAACTGATAGAGGAATCAGTGGTTTGGCAATCAGATACAGATTAGGATATCTGGATACAGATTAGGATAACAGGAAGAACATTGTGGAGGAAATCAGAGGAAAGGGACTACTGGCTTTCAGTACTTGTTTTCTCTGCATGGATGCTATTACAGGGAAATGCAACATTTCCTGCAAACCTCCTTTTTTCACTCTGCTTTATGACAATTGTAAGAACTGTGCTCCTGGGATACAGGGAAGCAGCTGGGGATTGGAGCCACCACTCAGTGGTCTGGGATTGCTGCTTCACGAGGCTCCAAAGAAGCAGCAGTTATGTCTAAATCACAAGGACAGTTGCTATTTGGCAGTGTCTGCATGAGGAGTGCCATGATGAAATCTGCCCGAGAGCTGCAGAGCAGAACATGGGGTTTAAGTTGCTGCTGGCAGCCTTGTGAGAAACAGGGTGATGTGGGAGAAATGGAGTAATTTTTCTTCTCACTCTGGATCTATCCATCACTGCAAGCACTGTAATTTTTCTAAGCTCCTGGGTAAGAAGAGAGTTGCTGAGTGAGATCTCCAAGTGTACACTGAAATGAAACAGGAGTGCTAATGATCAGTTCTTTGTCATGTTTGTATCTGGCTTCCAGTACAACGAGGCCCTGATTCTTATTTGTGGCTTTTGATACCACTGTAATACGTGTAATTATCTACAAATGAACAACCACAATGAGTGCAGTCAAGCCATACATAATAGATGTGTAAGGGAGCATCTCTTGCTGTTTGTCCCCACCAGAATTAATTTATTATTTATGAAACCAAAACCAAACACCAAATTTGTATCCTCTCCATTTAGGGGGAATGCATATGGATCAGATGTTTCATGTTCTGGCCATATCCTTGTACTGCTCCAGTGCAGCACAACTTCCAGCACTGCTCAGACCTGAATCCAAATTGCGCTACTTGAGATAATCCAAATGTATACACAAACTAATAGCAGAAAATTAATGCTGACAAAGGAAATGAGTAGCAGAAGTACTACTTACAGAGGCCCTGAGCCAACTGACTTAGTGTTTATGAAGTTTATAAGATCAGCTTCGAAGGTGACATTGTGCAAACTAATTATGTTAAATGACATTGAGAGAGACAGATGACCAGTGTGTGTCTATATATATACATATGTAAATATGTATATATATATATATATTTTTTTTTTTTCAAGATACTGAAAACAGTAAATGATCTGACTGGGACCTTCAAACATTCAGTGTTTGAAATTATTTTAGATTCAGTATTCTGCTTTCCAGAACTCTGCTTCAAAGGCCTTGGTGGATATACGAGCTGCAACGATGCATTTCTAGCTTGGGGTTCACACTAAGCATCTGCTATTCTTTCAGAAAACGCTGTAAGCATCCTGGGTATGGACACTTTGAGGCTGGCTATGACAGATGCAATGCCATTGTTTCAAAAGATTTTAATGAGCACAGCTCCAGTGCCATGTGGATGGCTTGATGCCGAGCTCTGCTGACAGGATGTAGATCACAACTCTTCCCAGGGGGGAGGAATTTATTTTTAATCTGGAAGAAAAGTTTTAGTCTGCCAAGAAGGTAACACACCCCTTCTTAAAACTGTCTCAAGACTGTAGTACGCTCTCAGTGCTTTTCATCTGTCGTCATCCTCTGCATATGGAAGTTGTTCCTGTAAGTCACCTGGATGTTTATTTACAGATACTGAGAAATAGTCTCTAGTGACAGGAGGGAGAACAAGGCAGGTGGAGCTTCATAATCCCTGGGAACATGTGGGACACACCATGTGTTTGGAGAGGGACAGAGCTGAGCACAGTCCATGCTATTTTGGCTAACAAACTTTCACAGCTGGTACAACACATCTTACCATGTGGAGACAGCTCCAGGAGGTAAAATGCATGGGCTTCATAGGCCAAAGTGGCACTGACTTTATAAATGGGTTATGGGTATATTATGGGTTATAAAGTGTTTGGAAGTGTTCTGCTGGGGCTGCATGAGTCTGTGTTCACTACAGTTCCTCCTAGTCTTTCTACTTTAAGCATGCAGTTTAAATTGCAGAGCTAGGAGAAAGATCATGAACCCAAATTCATTTGAAAGTTTCTCTTTGCCCTGTGTATGCTCTTAACTTGTTTTTTGTTGACCCTTCCGTAGTGTATCCTTTAGACTTTGCCATTTTGAAGACATTTTTAGGGTGTGTGGAGCAGAGGCAAAGTTTCTGCCACAAGAATGAGGGGAAGTCCTGATAAAGAGAAGCACAGGGTGAGCACCTTGGGTAAGGTCCTGTCTCTTCTCTTTGAGCCCCACTCCAGAGTGAGCCTAGGGACCAATGGAGGAGGCAAAGACCTGAAGGTGAGCAAAGCAGCTGAAGTACACAGAGCATCACCAGGACAGCAGATTGAAAGTTAGCTCCCGAAAACTGCAAAACCAGGTGTGATGCTTCTCTGGCTCCCTTCTCCCGGGACTGTCCCAGGTCTGTGGATTCAGGCCACTCAGAAAAGGTGCATGGGGGATAGTGTTGGGATGGGGGAGAGATCCCAGACTGCGCTTAGCTATGGGCTGGAAGAGCAAAGCTGGGTGCAGAGCCAGTGAAGAAGATTGATGGGAATGGCACTGCAGGATCTGCAGTCTGCATCTGAGACAGTCCTTCCCTGTGGATGGCTCACTCCCTGCTCTGTGTCACCCTTCTTACCTGCACAGTCTGTTCTGTGCAACACAAGGCACTAATGGCTCTTGAACAGCTCAGGAGATACTGCAGAAACATGAGGCACAAATTGCAGCCACCAGATTGGAAAAAATGGAGCACTTCAGTCAGTGATTTTGTTCCCGGTGAAACCCCTTGCCACACAAAGCTTTGAGCTGCAGCTGCTTCAGTGCTAAGTACAGAAAGGAAAGATGTTCCCGAGCCTACTTTTAGCCTCAGAAAATCTGGGTACTGTTGAAGTGAGGGATGAATCTAGCTCAGTCTGCGTCATGCCATAATTACCAGCTGCAGTGAAATACCCTCAGATGATTTCTCTGAGGCTCCATCTTATTTCTGGATCTTGCTCCAGTTAATTCCCCCTACCAGTTTTCAGGACCTCAATGAGATGCTCAAGGGTTGGTCCCTGGCTGACTGGTCGTTCTGCCTTGGTACCCCAGGCTGGTTGCTCTTCATAGCTACTGCAGACTTATGTCCCACTCTTAAGATGGTGATATTAATGCTTACTTGCAGTCCAGCAGTTTTTTGAGAGAGTCTATTCAAGCGTGGGAAGCATTTTGAGGTCTCAGTTCATGCAACAGAAGTGAGAGCAGTTATTTCTTCCCTTCTGATTCATTTCTCTTTGGCCCATTCTATTGCTAAGTGCTGGAAGCAGCACTGGACTGAAAAGAGGATATCTGTACTGTGGGAGAAAAAGAGAAGGGTACTTTGAAGGAAAGAGAAGGAGCATAGGAGAAAGAAGAGGTACATGTGAGAGGGAAGGCACAGTTTTCAGTGCAGGAAGACATGGTGTAGTTGGTAGGGTACTCAGACCCTACCCCAAAGAAGGTGAATATCCATATTGGGAAGTTTTGTGCCTGGTGGTGTAGAGGGGCCACAGATTCTTCCTAGGCCACAAGTGATGTTCACAGGAAGAACTCTGAGGATGCTGAAACATTTCCACAGGAAGTTCCATTTCAGAAGAAAAAAGATTTGGTAGAAAAGCTCCCGGCCAGCCGTATTTGCAATCTCATTCTCATTTATTTGCTCAAATAATCCCCAGTGCTTGATTTATGTAAGATTTGTATTAACTGTGTATTTATTCAGAGATCTTAAATTGTACCGATGTGCTGAGATAGAATTGCAAGCTGATGCAGTTACAAGGGTATTAACAAGCATATGACAGTGTGGCGGATTCCCCTTGGCACTGAGGCACCTAAGTCCATCAAAGGTTTCCATAGAAGACAGTAAGAAGGCTCCTTGTATTGTAAGCATGATGTTTTTCATGAAGGAAAATTTCAGTTAGCAGTGAGGTAGGGACAGAGGTGTGCAGCACTTATCAGACACTTGGAGAGAATGAAAACTGCTCACTCACTGCTGCTCTTGGTGAACGTTTGAGCTCAACCACTAAATGAAGTGCATGCTTTGGGTCTCTGCAACAAACACCAGATGAGCAAGAAACCTGGAGCAGCTGACACCCTTGGGTAATGGAAACCTCCTGGAAACGTCAAGGTGCCAATAATTCCAAGCAGGGGGGCCATTAAAAAAAGTAAAGAAATTTAGATCTCCAGTGCTTCCAGCATCCACTGAAGCACTTGCTGCTTTCTGTAAATTCAAGGAAAGCTAGCCACAAAGCTGCTGGCAAATGGGATTGGGTCATTTTAAATGAAGAGGGGGAAAAAAGAGAATGGAAGTATGTCTGACCTTGATGTAGGTGGCGAGTCTCTCTGATCATTTGGATGTTGCCCACTGAAAGGCAACATCTGAGACAAAATGCTCATGAAGAAACTACTGGAAGTTCCAGTATGGAAATACAATGCAGTAACTAATATGTGACAGTAGGAGGAAGACGTCTTGTTCTCAGAGCCTGTGGACAACATTAGCTTCAAAGAGATGAGGCAGGAGAGCTGGCACTGGAAAGTGTAGCTTCTATCAACATGTCCATCTTCTTTGCCAAGTGGTGTCAGTGTTGTAGCAGCTAGAGGATTGCACTACACGAAACTGGAACAAGGGTACCCACATAGCTATAAATGTTTGTAGCAGCACATGGGACTTGGAGATGTTCAAGGATGGGCAGGGCAAAATTGAAGGTCTTAGTGTGGTTTAGGTTTCGGGAGTTAACGTGACTTCTGTGCGTGCTGATGATGGGGAGAGGTGTTATCACCAGAGGGAGCTGTCTGCCAGCGCGACATTGTCACCCCAGCCAAAAACACTGCAGAGACGTGGCAAATGGGCTTCCAAAACATGAGGGGAGGAATCGAGATGTCCTGAGCACTCAGCCAGTGGCTGCAGGCTGGTAGCGTGGAGGACATTGAGGTTAGCAGAGCTCACCTTGCAGGGCAGGCTGTCACCATAGAGCACTGCTGATGGCTGCTTTGCCTTTTGGACCCCGTTGTGTTAAAGCTAGCAGTGGATTGGTTTTATCTGTGGGCTTTGCTGGGGAAGGTGCTGGTCAAGGCTCATGTGACAGCGCAGCTGATCACCAAAGGCTCAGATGGTGAACAAAGGCGATGTGTGTCAGAGTGGGCTACGACCAGCTCTGAGCACAGTAGGGCCTCAGTACCCAGCAGAGGGCATGTGCCTGCACACAGGCGCTCCTACCTTTACCTTGGGGACATCATTTCCTAGATAATGAGCGCATCACTGCCTGAGAAGCTGTGAGCAGGGGCAAGACAAAGCTACAGGCATTGCCTGCTGTCCTTTGGAAAGGCAGTGGTTTCTGTTACAGGGTCCAGATCTACTCTTGATTTTCATGCTTGTTTCAGAGGAGATCCTACTGCAAGAGGTGCTGAGTCCACTCCCGATCAAGACGAGAAGTCCAGTAGAACCAGGCCACTTCCCTGTGCACAGCCTTGCATGCTTACATCTGCATTCACCATGCATCATGGAAACCAGCCTGTGAATGCTTCTCACCAGGCTTAGTTCCACCTTCCTGTTTTTTCTGTGAATGCTTCAATCCTTAATTTGGTAGAAGCGTTTCACTTTCGATCGGGACTGAGCTGAAAGCTTTGTTTTCTGCCAAGAAACTTCAGAGGACAGTACTTATTGAAGCAGTTTGCATCAGTGCCACAGCATCTGGATTGCCCTGTGGAAGGCTAGCAATGTATCTTATGCTTCCTGAGCTGGAAGAGAGTCTTTCCAGAGGATGCGCTAAGGTAAATAATGGATCATGCTATGTATGCTCAGTGATGGGACAGTGCACAGAAAAGCAGGCTAAAGGGAGAGAAACACTTCAGGCTGAAAAGTTATTAGGCATTAAAAACACATACTGAAGAAAAGCATGCTGCCTTGACAATGGGAGAATGGGTGGGGATAGGAAGACTGGGCTCCTTGACAGGGACCTGTAGGTCTTCTGATACCCCACCTCCCCTCCTCCTCTTTGTGTAGCTTTCAGGGTTGGGCACCAGAGCAGCAGTGAGGTCACTTTATCTTGGTTGCTACCCCTGAACATACAGTAATATTATCTCATTTATATATATGTATGAGTGTATACATATATATTTGTGCATGTGCATATATATGTACGCATCTTACAAAGCCAAAAAGAGAACAAAAGCAGAATGCCTCCGGGAGCATGCGGGAAGAGCAGAGTTGCAAGCCGGTTATTAATCCACTCGCAGGACACGGCTTTTGTTGAAGTTTACAGTGAAATTTAAATTAAAAAAAAAAAATAATTAAAAGAAAATTAAAGAAAATAATTAAAAGAAAAGAAAGAAAAAAAAAAAGGAAAAGAAAGAAGGCGTTCATCCTTCGCCGGAGCTGCGCCCGCAGCCTCCGCACCCGCCCCGCCGTGACGCCGCGGAGCAGCGAGCCCCCCCGGCAGCAGGCGGCCCCGCGCCGCCCGGCCCGGCCCCCAGCGCGGCGGCGGGCGGCTCCGCGGTGCCGCGGGCGGGG
>NW_024962274.1:2521607-2549806 GCF_019238085.1 Lagopus leucura | reverse complement strand
TTTTTTTTTTTTTTTTTTTTTTTTTTTTTTTTTTTTTTTTTTTTAGCAGAGAGCCAAGCCCTGGTGTGAGCTATAGATTCCAAACTCTTGTTTTGTTGCTCTTCCAGGATTAGAAATGACTCATTTTCCCTCTTCCCTTTCCTGCTCTGTGGAAAATCCAACTGGCTTTGTGGTTCTGAACCAGCTGCCTGATGTCTCTCTTGGCACCACAACTTGCTGAAGTCCCATGCTGGTGCTGCCTGCTCACACTGCACATTGCCTAGGTGTGCAAGACACTGACCTTTCATTTGTTCATATGGAGCTGATGCTTTGTATGGCTATTAGAGCAGGGAGTGGCTTATGCTGAGAGTAAGATGCCCTCACAAACTTTATTTCCGCTCCATTCTCCTGTGTTTCTCCAAAGGAGATCTCTTTCTTGTCCCTGATACTTCTTCAACAGAAAGATCTGTAGCTACCTCGCATCAGTCCTGAGGATACTGCATAGCTATTGGGAGGAGAAGGAATTCTGGTCAATTTCAGATGGACTTCTTTAATTCTCTCTCCCCACATCCCTGGCTGCAGGCCATCCTTGCTTGGGATTTCCCCCTGGCAAACAGCTTTGGCCAAGTGCTCCAGGCTGGAATCCAGCTTGTTCGCCTTTATCCCAAGTCTGTTGGGGCAGCCAAGCCTGGCTGTAGGCTTCTGGTATTGCTGGACAGGATCCCAGTGCTGTCCATCTATGTGGGCATCACCTCTTGTGTGTAAAAGTGGGAAAGCTATGCAGATGTCCTTTGCTACTTTACAAAAGGGGCAATCTTGCCAGTATTGCTTGTGACTGACCACTTGGCCTTCTGTCAGTGGAGCATCCTGTTCTGGAAGGCAAAGGCTGTGAGTGGGACTGTTTGAAACACCTGATATGCACAGCTGTTGCAAAAACATTTGACTGTTTTCCATCTGAACAGAGTAACTCACAAAGCTGTTTCCCATTGAAAAGGAAAAATAGGATCTGATATTTCTTTTCTGGAATGTGCTGTTCCATCTCCTTATGGAAACATTTTGCATATTTTTATTTGGTGTTCCTTCACTGAGCTATCAGAAATATTTTAGATTGTTCCTCACGTAAATAGTTTCAGAGGTTTTTTGGCCTCTATTTCAAGGAGAAGGAAGTCAAATTTCAGAATGTTTAAATCCTGATTTCTGCTTTCTGAACAAGTATCAAACAAATCCCGGGAGTTGTATAGCATAGACAAGCTCAGATTTTACCTTTTGTTTCCAAATTATTTCTGAGTCACACCATTTCACTGGGGTCACATTTCAACAGTTCCTTTCTGCACACTGAGGTCTCTTTCTCCCTCTTCTCAGCACTAAATCTTCTGGGGCCTCTGGTGACTCACCAGTGGAGAAAATAGCTTTTGGGGGTGGGCTGTGAAACCTGTTCATGTGTCACCATGTTTTCCCCATAATGCAGTGGAGATGAAGTGGTTCATTAGTGTGATGACTGGTAGAGATTACACAGCGTGGCAGGGATCCTAAATTCAACTCACTGGGAAGAAAGTGTGAAGGTGTAGCAACTAATCTTTTGGGGGAAAAAAAAACCCAACAACAAAAGGACTTTTATTGTATACTTTGATTTGAGCTGTAGTCTCAATTCAACCCTTAAATTTCAGTAAATGTATCCTAGTATTTACTTTCTAATACTACTCCATTAGTAGGATATTCTTCAGAAAAGACTTTGCTGTGCAAAGAACTGGTGCTGAACTGCAGCTATCACACAAACTGTGTGAGAGGCGTTGCTATGTGTGTGGTGATGGGAGAATGACCAAAAATTGGTAGGAGGATGGAACTCTCAGTGCTGCAATCCAAGTTCTTTGAATTTTTTTCATTACCACCCACTAGATTTCCTGGCTTGTTTTGTCACAAGGTTGGAGCTATGAGCCTTGGTGATTCCCTCCTCATTCAGGGTTAGCACAGAGCAAATAATTAATTACAGAGCCTTAAATCAGTACTTGAAACCGTAACATCAGATTATTGTTCCTTTTAAATGTCTCTGGCACAGGTTCACTGTCTCTGATTTTCATGTCTCACCAGTTGCTATTTTTACGTGTTTTGAATGGAAGAAGCTGCACTAAATAAAGCTGTGTGTTGTAGTAAGCATGTGTGGACTTCAAAATGGCTCCACTCTGTTGTGTGCCTTACAACCTGAATTCCCAGCTCAGCTTTTTCCTTGCCAGGAAATGTCTCCTACCTTTGAAACTCCTCTCAAGAGATAAAAGATTAGCTTGGTGCTGTCAGGAGCTGTCAATTCAGGCAATTTGAAATGCATCAGCTGACTCTTGGTAGTTTTGCAGCCATCCTGCTTTCCTGTGACTGCTTCATTTCTAGCTGCTTTTGGAAGGGTGTTATGTTTGGTTGATTCTCCCTGATTACCCACACATACTTATTGCTCCTGACTGCTGCTCTCTGGCTGCTTTTTCACTGGTTGTGAAGCTCTTGGTAGCTAGCAGTGCTGCTACGAGGGAGCTTCGTTTGTAGCGTGAGGGCTGGAAGTGTCGAAATTGGATTTCATTGCTCTCTCCTTGCTAACCCAGTCTGTGAGGGTGGAAACAGAGGAAGTAGAAGTTGGTATTGCTGAAAGCAGAGGCAGATGAAAAAAGCAGCTTTTATTGCCCTGAAGATCTGTCCTGTTTGGGTGGGTAGGAAATAAGCAGCAGGAGCTACAGAATTGCATACTCCATACTCTTTGCATACCCTTTGGCTACATCTTTCATTAGGAGCGCTTGCCAACCATCTGCTGAGCACCAATCCAGGCCACCTGTCTGTTCAGTGCTCTCTCCAGATAGGTGCTTGTGCTCTGATCTATTTCTGAGTTAAATATTGCCATCTGAAGTATTCAGGGTCCTAGGCTGCTCCCAGAGAAGACACAGTCTGTCCACTAGAGGCTGGGATCTGTTTCTTTGCACTTTAGATTCAGCTTGTAGCATAAAATCGGTGTGGGAGAGCTAGAAGAGCTCTGGGCAGTAGGAGCATGGCAACTAGGAGGGGCATGGTCCTATTTGACCTCTGCAGTTGCCTCCAAAGTATCCTGTGTGTGAAATTACCAACTCCAGGTCTTGGATAAGCTGCCAACTACTTTTTGGCTTCCTCTTCTATCTCTTAGCCCGTATTTTAACTGACACTGAGCTAGCAAGCAGTTGACCTGTGTACTCTACCTTGGAAGTTCACTGTCCTTGCTAATAATGTAGTTTCTAACAAACTGTTGTTTGAAAGATGTCCCCTTGACAACAAAGTTTCTTGGCAGGGACTGTTATCTCTGGATGGAAGCTAAATGGAGAACTAAATGGAGAGCCTGGAAGATGCCCAAGCACTGAGAGTTGGCCTGTCTGCTATTTCAGACATCTTCAGTGGCAAAGGCAGGCGAGGGTCTGCCCACATCCAGAAATAGCAAGGTCCCCACGTGCTCCTAGGTGGGTGGGGAGGAAAACTCGTGTCACAAAGAGCGTGGTGTTCAAACATTGCCCCTAAGACTTTTGGGGAACCTTTTGTGAAGGCAGCTGATGGATGGAAGAGCAGAGACTGAGTGCTGGACTGTGTGACTGTACCACTCCTGCATCAGCTGTGTGCTGAAAGAGGCCAGATGGAGCAGCAGGGAGGGGAGGCTGGGGAGCGCGGCCATGCAGCAGCCTGGGAAGTGGGGTGGGCAGATCAAAGCAAGGAGCTGGAGGAGGTCAGAGTGGGATAATCCTCTAACAGCATGAAGGCTGCAGCTGTTGGTGTTACAGCATGGCATTACTGAGGTTTTCTGCTGCAGCAGGAATTTGCCAGCCTTGAGCACTGAGTGAAGGGGAGTGTGTCAGTCTTCCTTCCTTTGGTCAGTGCCCCCAGAGGATGTTCTGGGGCATTCAGCTGGAGGAGCCCAGATGTGTGAAGAGTTCTTGTTGGAACCTTGTCCAGCATGGAGTGCATTTGTAAGACCTATCTATGACATAGCTTGAAGGAAGGATGTGCTGCAATTCCTGCGCTTGATTTCCACTTTTGTCCCCCTTTGCACCAAATTGTAGCACTCTGTCTAGTCTGAATGCTTGTTTCCCTGTGCTGCAGTGAGGCAAACAGGGCAGCTGAATGGGAGCCTCTTTCTCCAGTTCTCAGTGGGTTTTCTAGCTGCACCAGTGTAAGCATGCTTTGCTGCTCTTCTGCACTGAGCCTGCAAAGAGTTTGTCTGGGTCGAAGATGTGTGAAGGGATATTAGAAAACTCAGCAGAATTGCTGGTGTGAAAGGGACACCTAGAAGGTCACAGCAACACAATGACCATTAGATCTCAGGAAAAGGTGCCCTTCATCTCTCTCCTGCAGAGAAGGGAGCTTGCTGTCCTGGAAGGTATACGCCCTGCTCTTGCCATCCCTTCAGCTGCAGGCAGATCTGTTTTTGGCATGTTTTCCTAGGATATCACTGTCCGAGGGAATAGCAGGTAGGGTTCCTCTGTCTCCTTTCTAGCAGTGCCACCCCTACACTCACTCAGTTTTTACCAAGTACATCTGTAGAGAGCTGGTGCCAGTCATCCAGGGTAGAGCTCACAGGGAAGAGCAGTGAGCTGGTTTGCTAAACCTGAAACACTCAGAAGCTATGAGTTGGATTCTAAAAATAAAAGCTCCTGCTGTATTTTTATTTCTGTTCTCTTTTTTTTCAGCTTTTTAAATCTTTCTGAGCCTCGTCGCCTTCAGGGTATTTTTGGTTATTTGCAGCTGTGATGGATAGAAATTGCTCTTTTTTTTTCTCCATAAATTTAAGCTGAGACTTTTGCCCAGTCTTATGGCTCCGGAAACTGGGGTCTTCAGCAAAAAGATAGAAGCAAAAGGCCAGTAACAGCTGTTAATTGACAAATGGTGGGGACTGAAAACTTATGAAGCACCTCCAGTACAGCTTTGCTTAGTGCCAGGGCATGAACACAATGTAAGGGTGTATCTATGGCTCAGTTTGGAAGCTTTGGAAGGCACAGGTCTGGAGGTGTCTGTTAGCTTGGTGCATGGAGGTGGTGGATGAGAATGGATCTTCTGCATCACAGCCAAAAATAGTTTGAAGCAAAATATAACCAAGATTACTGCCCAGCTGCCAGGGACTCTTGATAGCTATCATCACAAAAATTCAGGGATGTCTCCTTTTTCTTCTCTTTGTTCACTGGAAAGTTTGAGATGTGTCTAAAACTGTGCCAGCAGTTCTGTGTGAACGAACTTGGGATGCGCTGGAGCAGGCAGATCAAATAGCTATGAAGGGTGTGAATAAGCTCTGGGAAAGAGCAAGCAGGCGGTTTGTTTAATGTTTGCTTCCCTGTGTTTGTGTGAGTCACAGAGCTGGCGGTGGTCCTGCTTTCACCTCGCAGAGAGCAGAAGTAGGTGCGTAAGAGCTACACGCTAATTTGCTGAAAATAGCTGAAAGCCAGGCTCTTCAGATACTCACTAGAGATTGCAGCTCCTCCATCTATTGATTCTTTCTCTTCCCTCTTCATCTTACAAGCTTTTAAATGATGATAAAACAGGGGAAGAGCATGCGTGCAGCATGTGGTGTGTGGCTTTCTGCCCCAGCCCGTGCCTGGATGGATGGTGTGTGCGTGTGACCTTGGCCACAAAGGACTGCAGGATGTTGTGTGGAATGGTGTGGGGAAGCAGACATTGCAGCAAGGGAGGAGGTGAAAATGTCTTTCCTGTTATCCTGGGGGTTGCTGGCACGTTATGCTGTTGCCACAGCAGCATCACACACCAGCACTGCCCTCAGCAGGTGAGAGGTTTCATACCTAAGCTGATGCAGCTGGGCTGTGCTCCTGTCCTTCTCAAGTGGAGGGGGCAAAATACCAATTGGGTGCCTTGCAATTCTGCCAGCTCATAAGTGCATTCTTGTTTCTGATTTTAATCAAAAGCAATGTTAAATGTTATGCTTTCATTAAAGCTTTGGCTTTTGGAGTCAACATGGGATGTTGTGAGAATCCTCTTTTTGCTCTCTGAGCAGAGGAAGTGCAGACTGGTAGCTTGTAGCCTGGAAGCAAAGGCAGCAAGGAACCCTGTGTTTTTTGTGTGCTCCCATGGGCCAAGTCTGTACTTGAGCTCCTGCTGCAGGCTTCAAACGCAATATTGCCAGAGCTGCCTCTGATCTACCTGGCTGCGTGTTGAGAAAAGCTAAAAGAATGCTTTGGCTTGTAGGGAGCACAGGGTGATGGGCATGGAGGCAGCTCAGCTCAGCTGGGCAGAAGGGATAGTGGGAATGGCTGCAGTCCCTCAGGCTGCTGGTGTGGGGAATGCAGCTGTGGTATGGGACTCTCTAAGCCAGAGCTGTTTACATGCTGAGCATCTAAAGCAGGCAAGAGTCAGCCATCCCCCAGCATTTGTCCTTCATTCAATCAAGCGATTGCTTCTTAGCAGTGCAGGCTCCCCTGAAGCCTGATTCCTGTATTTTCTCCTTGCCTCAAGCAATCTTTGCTTCACTTGTTTCCATATTTGTTTCTATTTTTTACGTAAACTGTGGTCTTAGGCCTATGAGCTGAAATATGCTTCTGAACTGCTGCAATTTTGCTTAAAACTCAGTGTTCAACAATTGTTCCTCAGGGAATCTGCAGACTGGGGGGGCATGTGAAGGCACTGTTTGCTCTGGTCACTTTATTTGCGTCTTCTGGTTCCTCTGCTACTTGGCACACGTGGGCCTCCCCTCAGAGACCTTTGTGTCCCTGCTACCTGACCTCCACAAAGAAGGGGGCTGTAGACTATCCTTTCCACCCATCCTCCTTGCAGCAGGAGAGCTGCTACTCGTTGTGTCTGACTGCTGGACTGGGCTGACACAAGGCCTGCACAATACTCCTTTTCTTCTAACTAGGTTGGAATTAAAAAATAAAATGAAATAAAATTTGGAGATTCAGAGTTATCCATCCACATCCCTGTTTTCTAGACTGCAGACCAAAGAAGGGATGGGGTGGGGAACAGCATGACAAGGCACCCTGCACTGTGCCCTGGAGCATCAACGAAGCTATGCCATCTGGAGTGCTGTCTGGGGTGATATTCCAACACTTGGAAAGCTGTTCTGTTCCTTGAAATGGGCTCATCTGGACTGCATCTGATAATTGCTTCTGTTGAGCCAGGAAGAGAGACATCCGTGCAGTATCTCCCTTGAGATCCTCTGAGCAGCATTTCTAGGACAGGATCATTCTGGGATGTGTCTTCTAATGAGAAACATGTTTGTGTCATTCACAAAGGTTTCAGCTGGCTTACACCTAACAGGTGGGTGTAACAACAGCTATTTAAATGCAGCTTCAGAAGTGTTTGTAGGCAACACAGCATCCCTTGCGGGCTGCTTGCTACAGTGCATGCAGTGGCAGCTTTCCACATTGCTGTAACTAGTCTACAATTCCTGTGGACCCAGAGGTTATTTGGTTTTGTTCTGTTTGTGCTCTCTCATCCCGGATGTGTTATGCACTGCCAGATATTCATAGAATCATAGAATGGCCTGGGTTGAAAAGGACCACAATGATCATCTGGTTTCAACCCCTCTGCTATGTGCAGGGTTGCCAACCATTAGAACAGACTGCTCAGAGCCATATCCAGACTGGCCTTGAATGCCTCCAGGGATGGGGCCTCCACAACCACCTTGGGCAACCTGTTCCAGTGCGTCACTCTCTGTTACAGCAGACGCATCCAAGGCTGCAGTAAGTGCACCCACTGTTCAGGATATGTCCCCTCACTTGCCCATAGCTCAGCTGACACATGAGCCATCAGCATTGCATATGAAGTCTTGCTTTATTTAACCTCCTTGCCATTTCTGAAAAGCACTGCTCACAGCAGAGGGTCTGTATGTTAAATCGCCGAGGAGTCACACTGACAAAACAGTAATAAAATGTCTTTCAGTAGGGAGCTAGTTCAGGCTTCTAAGTGCTTCTGCTATTTAGCTCCAAATTTATTTAGTTCAGAATTTTTTATCGACTGGATTAAAGCATGCAGAAGTGCTTTACAAGGACGGTGTTTTTTTTTCTTCTTAATGCTGCTTTTCTCTTCACTGTCTCTGGGTGGGCTCTCATTTATCGTCCTGAAACAGCTCTAAAGCCTCATTGCTGCTCCTCAGATGGATAGCATGGATGGATGAATGTTCATTCTTAGGTGACCTTCTCTGGTTACTCTTGACATATTCTCTCTGCTCTGAGGATGAAAATAAATAAGGGGAAGTGATTAGTTAAGTGTTAGAAACATCTTCTAGGGATGTTTCTGACTGAACACTGAGGCTTTCTTTATTGAGTGAAGTACCTGCAGGTGAACCACTCCTTGGCACAAGCACGACTGTGTGCCTGCTGTGTTTGCTTGCTTTTAGAAAACCTGAATTCGGAACTAAATTTACCTGTGATTATTCATTTGAAGCAATGCTCCTTCTGTAACTTATTAAAATGCATTAGCAAGGAATGTGTAACGGTGCTTCTATAAACAGCAATTGTTCTGCTTTGAAGCCGCGATGCACGTTGTCTGTGCTGTTCTGCTGCTGTGCGAAGTGGCCTAAATGCTCGAAGAGAAATGACACAAAAGGAGCACAGATGGCTTGGGAAAAACGCTGGCCTTTCCCCTCGATCATCACAGGCTGGAAATCTGGCATTAAATAGGATTTGTAGGCAGGTTTGCTGTCTGTCTTCTGGCTTATCTGCGCTTGAACTTGCGTCTTGCTTGCACTCTGTGTGCTGAGTGCTGCCATGGGACTTCTAACACTGGATAAAAATCAACCACCAAATGTGTTGTGATAGGAGATAGCCTGATGCTATAGGTCTCATCCTCTCCCGTGTTGCGATAATTGCGTCAGTGCTGCCTTTCTCTTCGCTATAAACCCCGGCAGGTGGCAGGGGGAGATGTCTGTCTGCCTGAACGTGGCTTCATCCCTTACCCGAACTGCAGCGTGAAAACTCCGCCGCCTTTTGTTATTCGGCGGTCCTTTTTCTCTTTGCTCCCAACCCACAGCCCGCCTCGCTGGTGCGTTTGTGCCATCTGCTGACCGCAGCGGTGACTGCACGCACCGGCCTTGCCGGATTTTTTCCCCGCTCTAGGGATTTCATTCATGGAAGAATGAGTGTCAGTATCAACGGGGAATGTTTTCTGCCTTCTTGCTAAGGTGGCTGGGGAACTAGCAGTAAAGTTTGAAATGGGGTTTGAACCTCAACGTTACTGTTTCAAGAGCTAGATGTAGAGCAGGATGCATGAGGCTTGGGAAAGGAAGATGTTTATTGGCATCAGGATTTCAAAGCCATCTTTCTGAGAAGGGGCAAAACAGCGTTTCTTCCTGAAACACAAAGCTCTGTTGGATAGTTTTTTGCTTACTTTCAGAGCACTCAGTATAATGTGGGTAGGGGAAACAGTGGTTTACCAATTGTGCATTACAGGGTCGTTCTCATGGTGCCTCATCTGTAGGCAGAGAATGCCTGAGCACAAGCAAACATTGCCCCTTTGGGGATCAACGCTTTGGCCCCCTTCTGGGCTATGCCTGTGGGGAAAGGTTGGCTGATGTCAGAGCTTAGCATAGAGATGCCCCAGGACCTATTCAATGAGAGATCTGCCCCTGGTAGAGAAGCAAACCTAGGAGTTTTTGTTCTGCCTGATGGCAGCACGCCTCCTGGTGGGTTGTTCTGTGAGCCAGGGAATGCAGAGCAGCGTGTGTGTGTGTGTGGGGGGGGGGTGGTAGGAGAGCTTCCTGGGGCCTCGGGTCTGCAAGGAGAAGCAGGTCCTTCCTTTGTACTGCTCAGGGCTGCAAAGAGATATGACATTCCCTCTGCCAAACCCTTCCCAGAATGCAGCCAGAAACAAACAAGTAGGATTGTGCTCAGATGTTCTGTAGGCATCAGCTGTGCGGCAGCTTTGTCTGACTCCAGGGACAAGCATCCTTGTTAAAGAGCCAGCTTGCACCCTCGTGTTTCTGCCTTCAGCCTTGTGCGATTAATTCTATTGACTGTGTTAGCAAATTTAAGAGGTCTATAATCTCCTTTGTTTGTCCATTAATCGTGGGCCGGGGGGCCAGCTGCCAGTGGGAAGCCTGCAAGGACAGCATTAGTTTTTGCTTTCTGTGTAGCAGGATGGGAAGGATGCAGGCAGTATCTGTTCCTGTTGTATTGGCTGGGAATGCTTGCATGCAAAGGGTAGCAAACCTTGTGATACGTCCATGGGGGAATTTTACAAAGTATTTTCACAGTAGCATTTGTGAAATATATGTGAGATACTGTAAAATATAGGTGAGATCTCTAGCTACTTTCACATGAAAAGGTCAGCGTTCTCCGTGTTCTTGACTTCTGAGGATAAGTTCTTTATCAGCACTGTGAACAAAGCTTTGTAGCATTTTTTGTTACTGCTACAGATACATTAGGGAATTTGTGGATTAAAATTAAAATGATGAACTGTGTAGGAGAATAAAGAATATGGTTTAATTTTGAGAGAAGCAACAGTTCTTCTAGGACAAAATATAACATAGATAGAGTGTTTTTCCTTGAGGCTTACTACTGGAGTAATGTGGAGAGTGTAAACAGCATTTATTTTCCTTGCATTTTCAGGGGAAATCTGAGTGGAACAACTGAAAGTATAAGAATCTTTGGTTTGAATTTGGAAAGCGAGCTGCCTTTCTTCTGTTTTCCTTGCAAAAAATGCCTGAAGAAGATGATATTTAAGGATCTCACTGGTATTGTGCGAGCTGCCTTCATGAATGTTTGAATTGAGGAAACAGCCTCCTAAAACTGGGGGGATTGGTGAATGGGATCCCACTCCACTGAGCTGGTCAGAGACACCTGGCTGAAGCAGCCCTGACAGGAGGTGGTGTCTGAAGAATTTGCTTTGATTGTCATCAGCTTCCCACTTCCAGAGGAGGTTTAGGTTGGATATTAGGAGAAACTTTTTCTCTCAGAGGGTGGTCAGGCACTGGAATGGCCTGCCCAGGGAGGTGGTGGAGTCGCCATCCCTGGCAGTGTTCAAGAGGCGCCTGGATGAGGAGCTACGAGAGATGGTTTAGTAGCTTGTGGCACTGATAGGAATGGGAGGGTGGTTGGACTGGATGATCTTGCAGGTCGTTTCCAACCTTGTGATTCTGTGATTCTGTGATTTGCTCCAATTTTCCCAGCTTCTGGGCTTCCTGGACTGGCTGTGCTGCTAAGAGATCCTTGCCAGCGGCTCAGATGTATTTGGCTTGTCTGTCTTGTTGTTTTCCACTTTTGGTTAAAAGTTGTGTAAAAGGAGCCAGGCCAGGGATGGATTCATGGAGTCCAGGGGCTGCACAGTGGATTTGGTTCATGTCTTCTCCACCAGCTTCCTCTGGAGGGCTTTTGAAGGCATCTGCTTTCCATCTGCACTTGGAGGAAGGAGCTCCGCTCTGCCCCGAGTTTTTATAGGGGCTGTGTGATTTCCTGGAGTCCTCCTTTGTTTCCCCCTCTACTGACCTATCCCATGGTGTACAGCTAAATGCATCTAATGAAAATTATTGAAAGGAGTGCAGTTGTGATCATGTCACTTTCCCCAGGAGCTAAATGTGATGGATTTCAAGAGAGAATCCAGAACAGCAGATTAAATTACAGCTGTGGTTATCTGTCCACCTTTTTATGGCTACTTGTTGATGTGCACACCCCATATGTAAGTTCTAGATTGGCTGTGTAATTACTGAAGAGTTTTTGAGTCAAGGACAAACCTGATGCTCTGTGACAAGGTAGAGCTGTGGTTACAGAAAAGCAGGCACTGAGGATGGGCAACATTGGTTCAGGCTCAGTTCATAAGGAATGGTGCTGTGATCTCAGTGCATTTGTGGTGGAGGCTCTTGCGTTATTTACAGGACATGAGGGTGTGATGGCATTTCTCTGGGCGTAGCCCACTGCCTGGCACCAGCGTTTAAAGTGTTGTAGAAACTTAGCCTGCTCAGGACAGGCAACCAAATACCAGACAGCAGCTAAGAAAAGCATCCCAGAGGAACCTAAAGTGCTTTTGCAACCTTGGAGTCAAGTTCTGCTCGACCTGTACGCATGCTGCTCTTAGTGGTTTGCACACCAGGTTAGGCAGGGAGGGCCCTGCTGGTGGCCAGAGCCACGTGTCATCAGCTGGCAGCTAGAGCTGACTCAGTGGATCAGGAAGAGCTGAGGACTCTTCTCTCCATAGCCTTCCCCTGTCCTACTTGCTCTGTTCTTTTCCAGTGTCACCAATGCCCTTTGTAAAGCGGTGGGAGCAGCGTTGGCTTCTTTGGGTGGAATATCCTGCAGGGAAACTGAATGGTGGGGAGAAGTGCTTCATTGTGTTGAACAAACTGGTGGTGGAGTGTGGCTGCTGTAGCAACTAGGACTGCCACGGTGCCCAGAGGACTGTGAAGACATGCACTGAGAAGACACCTTTCCATGTAGTGTGTGGTGCTGGCCACCTCATTTCACATAGGGTGTGGCAATACCAGGTGCTGACGAAGACAATTGGTGTTTGAAGTGTGAGTAAACTGTCATTTTGGATGTAGAGAAAACTGACTGACTCAGCCTTGTAAAATCATGAATGAACTGTGGAAGGTGCTGTGGTTAGGTCAGTTTCTCCATTTCCTACCAAGCTGACAAAAGGAAGTACATTTTGACACAACGTACTTTGTGAAACACAGTGCTGCAAGGCACTGACTGTACCAAAAGCACAAATGGTATTGAATGCAGTGAGAGACATCCCTAGCAGGCAAGTCCGTCAGGGTGCTAAAGGTGCCAATGCTTCCTCTGCCTTGGGAAAACCCAAGTCCATCCTGTTCTTTCTTCCTTTTCTTTGTCAACTGCTCTCAAACTTTGTCACTCAGATTCTTCAGACCCTAAAGCACCTCTTTAACTTGTGGTTTAATTATTTGCTGGGTTTTCAGCTTGCAAATGCTTTGATCACAGGTTAATGTGAATCTGTGGTAAGATCACTGAATAAGCAGAATGACAGGCTGGAAACCTGACACTGTTTTATAGACTTTTAAACTCTGCAGTATCCAAAGAAGAGTTGCACAGAGATTAAGGAGCTTCTTCTGAAAGTGCCAGATCAGCTCCAGGAGCTGTCTAGCTTCTGGTTTTGGTGCAAGGGTGGGTTTGGATGTTTGTGATGATGCATTTTCCACCTATCTGCATTGGCATTCAGGATTTCAGCTGGCTGGGTGGCTTCCACAACAGCATGTGGGTGCTGGAAAAAAAAACTGGGACACTATTTTTAAGATTGCTTTTAAAGGACACTCTGGAGAAAAAGAAGCTGACTTTTGTAAGGGGGTACTCAGCCCATGCAGTGTGTTCTGTCACCATATCACAAGATTTCTAAAAGGAGCAGAATCAGTAGGACACTGGCGTATCAGTCTGCAAAGAGCAGCTTCCTTTGCTTACCCTCCGTGTTTGACTAAACTGGCATCACACGGCTCGGTCTCCCCACTTCCCTCCCACCCTCTGTCTGCTTCCGCCGGCAGTCCTCTCAAAATGTGCTTTGTAACTCAAGGCTCTCCTAAAGGGCTGACTCCTTCAGTTCTGTGTAACAAAAACTTGTGCTGCTCATAAATAGATTTGCATCTAGCAAGAAGAATCAATGCAACCCAGCTGGCCTCCAGTTCCTGTCTTAAAGAAGTCCCTAAAATTCAACACACGTCACTTGGGCATAGCTGGGGGACCTCTTCAGGGAGCTTTCCTTTGAACAACGTTCCTTTTCTGCAGGATCTGCTGTTTGCAGCAGAATTGTCAAGAAACCACAGAGTGCCTATCTAGTGTATTTAGTAAAAATGACAAAAGCTTTTAGTTTGCAACCAGCCTGGGGTGTCTTGGTATTTCTTTCAGCAGCTAAGGGTAAGAACTGCCTGGCCGAAGTGAAGTTATCCTGAGATTTATCTCAGATTTACAAATCAGTTCTCTTCTAATAATACCTGATGTGCATTTAGTGCTGTCTGAGCATTCCCAAAAACTTTCTGAGCATCCAGGAGGTCAAACTTCCTTAGCTTTTGGGTCTAAGGAAGGTAATGATTTTATACAGGAAAATTTGGCATGCTCAAGGTTAACCACGCAGCTGTGTAGAACAGGGAGGGAAGAGGCCTGATTCTGCTGGGTCTTTTGGTCAGATTACCAGGAGAAAGAAGGGAGACAATGTGGTGTATGAGGGGGATCTCTAGTTCTCTCTGAGGAAGGACAAATCCCTTATGCCAAGGGAGCAGGCACCCAGCATAGTGTTTTATGGACATCATAATGGGAGGAATGAGTACTATCTCCACCTTCCTGAGCTCCCTGCCTACCTGTGGATGCTCAGCTCTGCTTTCTCACAAAGCATGGCTTATTTCCCAGCAACATATTTCTACATATCTTGGAAAACACTCTGGAGTTGGGGCATATGGTTCCACAGAGCAAACTGCCCTACAAGGGACATATGCTTCCTCTGGCTTGAAGTGCTAATCAAATGAGGGCAAATAAGATCTACTGGATCAAAAGCAATTCCCAGCATTTCTGGATCCTCAGAGACTGAGTGCTTTCTGGAACCCCTCTGGAGAGCTTTCTTGTGTGAGAGTTCACTGGGGCCAGTCTACCAAGGAGTTTAAACATACAGCCCTTTTGATATCAGTGGGGACTTAGGCTGATTTCTTTAATGGGGAGAATGTAGCTATGTTTCTTCCCAGGTGCTGTCTGATGCTCGCTTTCTTTTTCTTTCAATCTGATTACCAAAAAGGCTGCTTAAGACAATAGGCAGATTTGTGCACTTGCTGGCTGCAAGTAGCAGGAGACCTCTGCTAGAGCACAGGGTAATGGCTTGGAGAGGGCAGGTTCAAATGCAAGGTCAACCAATGAGTAGTGCCAAAGCACATCATTGCTATTGATTGAGGAAATGAGTACCCATCCACTTTGCTTTGTGGAGATCAAGTTACTGCAAAATGAACAGGGAAAGGAGGGTATCAATGATTAAAAAAAAAAAAAAAAGAGCTCAGGTGTTGGATTTCTAGAGAAAATCTCAACTTCTGTAGGCTGGGAGCAATCAGTTTTGTCCAGTTCTTCCTTTCCTGTATTCTGTCCATGTACACATGATGAAGTTGGAACTATGAGGTCTGGAAGGTTCTCTTCCAAACTAAGCTATTGTATGATTCTGAGTATGTAAAGCATCCAAGTGTCTCAGTTCTTTCAGTCCTTCACAGACTGCGCCCTGGACCTGAGCCAAACCCACACCGCCTTGTCCCTGTGCATGTGTTGCAGGAGGGACTGTCTAACTTGTGGTCTCCACAGCTTAAGGGGAGCATTCAGGCTATGCAGGAGGAGCAGGCCATGTAGGGGGCAAGGAAGAGGATGTAGGCTGTGTACTGTTTGAACTAGCAATGATTGCATATATATAAGGCATTGGGAAGGAAGCTATTGAGAAGGAACCCAGAGAAGGAAATGCGTATGTTAGAAAAAAGTTTTTGCCTATTTGTTTTTCTTTTCTTGGGGTGAGTTTCTCCAAAGACAGATCTGTTCCTTCTTATTTACACAACGCTAGGCATGAAATAGCAGCAGATCCCAGAAGGTGCTGCAATGGCTATGAAATCAGTTCATCTGAAATTCTGCAGTGCATGGAGAGCATCTTTGTGTGGCTTTTTTTCCACAAGCAGATTAACCTCTGTCACGTATGCATCAGAGTCCCAGATCATTCAAAGGCGCATCCTAAATCTGGGTGTAACGTAAAGCTAAAATCTCTCTCCGTCTTTTCTTCTTCCCTTTGTATCATAATGCTTGGAATAGAAGTAAATCCTACTTTCCTGCTTCTGAAAGAAGGATGAAGGGAACTCATTTGCTCATCTGCACTACTCTGAATTGGCTGATTAATAAACTAACCAGCAAGCTTGGACTACAGTTACTCCTCCTTATTTTCATATTCCTTGCCTTCCTCGTGGTTGTATGCATAGTTACTCAGTTGTTTGTTATGATGCCAAGTTTTGTATCTTGGGAAGGTCTTAAATTAATCACCCAGCTAAGAAAATGAGCACAGATTTCTTACATAGCAAAGTGCCAGCTTTGCTGAGGACCTTTTCAAAAGAGCATCATACAAGGGATGGTTGCAAACTGCATGTTTTGCCTGGTAGCAGCAAAAGTTGTCTTAAATGTCTGTGAATCTATTCTGATGCCACAAGAGTAGGTGGGTAATTCTACTAAAATAAAAAAAGTTTGATCCTATGAATACTGGGTTCAGTCTTTACAGACAACTTTATTGGGCATCTACAAAATTCACAAGATTATCTGTAACCCCTTCTAACTTCTGGCATGGAAACAGGAAGATGAAAACCCAAAGGGCTTGCTGATGCTCTTAACTTAAGGACTTATGTGAGCTACCAGTCTTGATGTTTTTCTACATATTTTCTATGTGTTTGCAGTTGCGTACCTGTTTCTGCTGTGTGTGCATGTGATTCTCTCAGCTTACTCTTGGGTTGTTGGAACTTGAGAGGAAAGCTTCGTGGCAAGACATTGTATGCCATACAGTGCTGACTAACGGGATTCTTTGAAATCCTTTCACATATCAAATAGATTTGTAAGTAATGGAGTCAGGCTGAACGTACTGCAAACCCCAAAAGCCTTGTTGAATCCTGAATTTGGCTGTCCCAACTATTTATAGAACACTCTATGCTTATTCTAAATATATTTTCCTCAAGGGGACCTCATCTCAACTCCTTGCTCCACAGCCCAAATTGGATCAGCAATGCTGCTGCAATCTGTTAGCAAAAATTCCTTCTCTAGTTCTCTGTCAGAGTTGCTGATGTTCCTGGGGCAGACCTTGAAATGCTGTGACAGGCAGTGCTCAGGGGTTTGGATTTAAACTCTGCAGCCATCCAGGAAGAGATTTTGATGATATATGAGACCACTTCCTGTAGCCATTGCTTGACTCTTTTTATGTTCCTCCTTTGCTGGTAGGTCAAGACTACAAGGGTTGACTATGGCCTAAAGCAGTACTTGCACTGGGCCAAGGTCAGGATTTAAAGGCAGTGAGTGTGTCAGTGCTGTCACCAGAAATCTCTAGAAGTCATGTCAATTTAGGTACCCTTTAAAAATCCTGTTATTCTTGGTGCAAGGAAGAAGTGACTGCTGCTTACTTGGCCTGTGTGCTCCTTAGGGTAACATTGCATCTAAGCCTCAGAAAATGTCTTTGTGGTTGACGGAGACTCTTCTTGGTAATCTTCCTTAAATGATGGATGGGGCAGCGTGTGGCAAGATCACAAAATGGGATTTTGTGCTTGGGACTTAGCGGGAGGAGTTCCTTAGCACACCTCCAGAGCAGTTTCCTTCTCTTCCTTCTCTGGAGCTGCATGAAATTAAATGGGTTACATCCTTACCTGTCTGGCAGGAAAATCACCCCAACTCAATGCAACAAAATGGACATGGTCTCTTGCTCTGGAGAACAATAGAACAGGTGGAATATATTTTACAAGGTCCTTCACATGGAGGATTTCACAGTAACCTCAAATATTGCCACAAGATGCATTCCCCTGCACACATAGGCCTTTCTTTGTGGTCTCCTCGGCTCTCCCAAGGATGGGTGCATTTCACTATGGTGAAATGTGTCTGCCTCCTGGGCTGACAGTTGGGTGGGCAGCTTGCCTCACTATGCTTCTGGCTAGTTATTCCCACTAACGTGTATCTAAACTTGATTTCCTTGTAATGTAAGGTCAATTTTAAGCCTAATTTGAACATTGAATGACGTGGTAATGTCTCAGCTGCTGCATGGAGTTTCTCCTTATTCTGCTGTTTCTGTTCTGTGAACAGAGTACAGTGGTATATATAGCACAGAGTGAAAAACTGGCTTTGTGCAACTGGTGCGGGCAGTGCAGGGTGAGGGGAAAGTGCCTGGTTTTCATGATGAAAATAGAAATCTGTCTTCATGTCTGTACTCCGGGAAGCTGATCAGATGTATTACAGAGTGATACTGTCACCACAGCTTGAAGAACTAGTTTCAGAGCTGGCTTCTATCCTTCCTGGTAGTTTAATATCCATTTTCCTATAAGAGGAGGACGTACTGCCTCTGTTCACACTGCCTTGCTAATCACAGAATTGTAAAGTCTGACCTGCTTGAACTAATGCTTTGTAGCTACCCATTCACTCACATGCAGACCAGCCCCCTGATGCCCATTTTCTGCTATTTTCTTATACTACAAAGATAATAGGAACGGTGAGTCAATTAATTCCATGAATTTCTCTTTTCTTTTTGAAGTGTTTGTCTACCGTGGAAATTAGGAACATATGCTAAAATACTGGCTTAGAGAATACTTGAGAAGTTAAGCTTAGCCCTCAAAGTAGCCTTGCTATGTTTTGCTGGAGGCGCTTGATTTTTTCCATTGCCACCAGTGTGATGTTTAGAACAGACCACACTCGTTCCCAGGAGTGCAGGGAAGTGCTGCTCTGAGTCAGGTGGGACTGAAATTGGGCTGGTGCTGGAACTGCTGTGCATTATATGTTGCACTAACAGCAATGAATACCCCTGCCTGTTTTTTTTCCTGCTGGGAGGGGATGGGTTATAGAGCTGTTTAAATCCTTTAGCCCAAATCTGTTTGCCTTCTCATCAATGGATTCTCTTTCTCTCTTTTGCAGGCATGGTTCAGAAACTTGACCAGAAGCTTCCTGTAGCCAATGAGTACCTGCTCCTTTCAGGTGGTGTGCGGGAAGGCGTGGTGGACATTGATCTTGATGAGCTGAATGTTTATGCGCGAGGCACAGACTATGACATGGACTTCACCCTGCTGGTGCCTGCGCTGAAGCTGCATGACCGCAACCAACCGGTGACGCTGGACATGCGCCACTCGGCGCTGTGCCACTCCTGGCTGAGCCTGCGGCTGTTTGATGAAGGAACTATCAGCAAATGGAAGGATTGCTGCACCATTGTGGACCATATCAACGGAGCTACCAATTACTTCTTCTCTCCAACTAAAGTTGCGGACTGGTTCTATGACTCCATTAGCATTGTCCTCTCTGAGATCCAGAAGAAGCCTCAGCGAGGGATGCCAAAGGTGGAGAAGGTAGAAAAGAATGGGACGATCATATCCATCATCTTGGGAGTGGGCAGCAGCCGAATGCTGTATGACATTGTTCCTGTGGTGTCCTTCAAAGGCTGGCCAGCTGTGGCCCAGAGCTGGCTAATGGAGAACCACTTCTGGGATGGAAAGATCACAGAGGAGGAAGTCATAAGTGGGTTTTACTTGGTGCCTGCGTGTTCCTACAAGGGGAAAAAGGACAATGAATGGAGGCTGTCATTTGCCAGAAGTGAAGTTCAGCTGAAAAAGTGCATCTCCAGCAGCCTCATGCAAGCCTATCAAGCCTGCAAAGCTATCATCATCAAATTGCTGTCCCGCCCCAAAGCCATTAGTCCATATCACTTGCGGAGCATGATGCTATGGGCTTGTGACAGGCTACCAGCCAACTACTTGGCCCAGGAAGACTATGCCGCCCACTTCCTCCTGGGTCTTATCGATGATCTCCAGCACTGCTTGGTCAACAAGATGTGTCCTAACTACTTCATCCCCCAGTGCAACATGCTGGAGCACCTCTCTGAAGAAACCGTCATGCTGCACGCACGGAAGCTGTCCTCAGTCCGCTCAGACCCCGCTGAACACCTCCGAACTGCCATTGAACACGTCAAAGCAGCCAACCGGCTAACGCTAGAACTCCAACGGCGAGGCAGCACCACCAGCATCCCCTCACCACAGTCAGATGGAGGGGACACCAGCCAGCCTGATGACCGACTAGCCAAAAAGTTGCAACAGCTAGTGACTGAGAACCCAGGGAAATCCATCTCCGTCTTCATTAACCCAGATGATGTCACAAGGCCCCACTTCAGAATCGATGATAAATTTTTCTGAGCTTTCGTCAATGTTTTTGGGGATTTTTTCTTCTGTTCTATTATTTTGAAATACTTACAGCGTGCAGGTTTTTTCAGTTGTTTTTTCCTTGATGACTTAGTCTCTTGTTTTTTACATATCCAGCATAGATTGGATCTGTTGAGAACAATCTGAATAAATTATAATTCCTGGTTCTGCAGGACGGTGCAGATTTTGAAATAGTACATTACAATTTCATATGCTGCTTTGTTGTTTTTTTTTTTTTTGTTGTTGTTGTTTTTTTGAGGCATCCATCTGCATTTGTGAGTAGTTTCTAAAGGAGAACATACACTATAGACATACATACCAGTGTTAGACAGATTTTTTTTTTTCAAGCTTCCAGAATTTCTATATACTGTTGGACCCCTGAAAGGGAGAACTCACTTTCTGCTGTGTAGGAAATTCACTTTTTGTTTTTTTTTTCTCCATGAGCTTCCATCACCCTAAAGAAATGAGAGAGACTTTGGGTTGGAAAGCACTACTGGTAATTTGATGAGGCCAAATCTAGCGGGCTGAAGCCCAGTTCATCTGTTCTTCACACTTTTCCTACCTGGGGAGAACGCTGACTTTAGAGATATTGATGGTTTTGGGAGGAAGAGTTGTTTCTGTTTTGATCTACTTTTTGAATGTAATTGTTCATAATTGGACCTTGTGTAGTCCAGAGGGTTGTTTCTGCTGCTTTCCCATGCGGAATAAGGTTATGGAATGTTAGTTTTAGTGTGTGTAATTATTCAAAGCCTTATTTAAATTCTATTAAAGAACATACCATTATAAATGTTAATTGCACTAATGAAATCTATGCCATTACCTCAGTCCCACTGTTTGTGTTTCTTTCATGAATTAGCTCTGTTATTAGGTACCAGTATTGCGGAATGCTCAAGGCCCTTTGGGTCTCATGGTTTCAGGTGATCTCTTGATTGTCTTTTGTAAAAGACTTCCTTGTTAGCCCTGCGATGTTTGAGAAGTCAGGTTTTTGCATTGGCGTATTTCTTTGGATGCGTGTCGTGTGTTGCAGTGCATATTGCATTAATATGTATTGCATGTTGTTGAAACAAGATAAAGACGTGATGCTAAAGAAGTGGTATGTGCAAAGTGAATCGGCCAGACCTCGAGCAAAGGAGCTGTCTTGCTTCTCTAATGCATGTATGAGGCCTGATCCATCATGGCATTTACCATTCCCGTGACTCCCGTGGACTTTTCTGACTCACCGTGGGACATGAGAGATCTTACTTTGGTCTCCTGTTTGCAGAAATTGTTTGTATGTAAACTTGTAGTGCGACAGTAACGAGGGTTAGTCTGAGCCAAAAATAATTCTAAGTATAATAATAATATCAAGGATGATAATTCCAAGATTCCACGTTCAAGGATAGAGTGGCTTTTTTGTGCCTGGCTGGCCAGTGACTGATATTTAGGCCTTAAATCAGCAATTTGGGCTTATTGATTTTCCCAGAGAAGCTGTTCTGATCCAAACTTGATGCATGTTTTAAAATGTGATTATTAGAGCAGCTTGAAGTATTTTTAAAATACGTGACAGACAAATGAGGAGCATATAAATGAGGAGTAAATTCTAACAGATAAAAATTGTGTTTGAAAAATGTGTCACTTCTTTCTCCTAGCCTGTCAGGTAATGAAACCAGGCTGGTGGAGCAGCACACCAGCAGCATTGGAAACTGTGTTATTTTGTCAGATGGCAGGGAGGTTTTGATGCCTATCTATTGCCCAAGTCATATCTTAAAACGAAATTTTGGCTCCTCCATCTCTTAGGCATACTTTGTTTCACTGCTGTGGCCAAGATGCTCAAATTTACCTGAATTTACTGGTACACACTGATATGAGCCTGAAGAAGCTCTCCGAAGTTGTTGGCTAGATGAAGTGGATGAGGATTTAACTTCAAAGCACAACTGGCAGTGATGGTGAGCCCTGGTGCAGCTGCAGTGATGGCCTGGAGAAGGACATGTATTGACTTCAGTGAGGCAGAAGTCACTGACTCCTACCAGTATGGCTGTTGCCAAAGATGAGTCTCTAAGTAAATCCATGTACCTGCCAGCAGAGGCTGGAGGACCAGCTGGGAATCCTCCCCAGGCGTGCTTGGAAAATGTAGATTCATTGAAATCGTCTTTTCTCCAATCTCCAGGACTTCTGTCTGCTGGGAAGAGAGCCTGAGCTCCACAATGAAATGTCCCACTGCCACGTGAGAGATCTGCTCCACACAAGGCACCAGTAGCCTGGCAGGCAGAGCCCCTGGGAGCCTCACTGTCTGCTCCTGCTCCTGAGTTATGCAGCTCTCAGCCTTCTTCATGCCAGTTCAACATCCCGATGACCAGCAGTTTGGCTGGCCCATGTCAAGCTCTGGTGTGTGCTCCTTTTCTTTTTTTTTTTTTTTTTTTTTTTTTTTTTTGTTTTGTTTTAATTAAAAAACATTTTGAAAAGTACCTATCTTGTTCTTCCTGCATTATGAGGAAAAGTTGTGTGTGTGTCTTTGTTTGGGGTGTAAACTTGGCTTTCTACCAGACTGGAAAGCAGCTTCCTATGTAGGTTTGAGAGAACTTGTATCCTAGGGAGGCAGAATTCTAATCTCCAGCTGGTTTTGAATCTCAGTCTAGTTTATTTGCTCCTTTCTACATACTAGCACAACTTGATGAAGCAGGTTGCCAACCAGAGTTAGTGTGTGCTTTGTCTGTCAAAGGCTCTATCTTCTCCCGCTCCTGCTATCCCTTCTCACCTTCTGGTACGTGTTGGGACAGACTTTCAAAGCATATAGGTGTCACATGGTTTAGATAACAAAAACCAACAATTCTTCACTGCATCCTGCAAGTTTCAAGGGGACTGCAGTGCTTTTTGTATTGGAGAATTCTTGAAAGTCCTTGTACAAGCATTTTAGAGCGCCCAGCCCCATCGGGCATCCCAGCTGTGGCCCTACTCTTGGAACAAGGTTTTGCCTTTGCTATTTCAATTGAGTTTCTGGCTGGCAGCAGGGTAGGAGAAAGAGCTCATGTGACTGATTCCAGTTGTCACTTCTGTGAGTCCTGGTGCCCCAGGTATAGCTGAGCCTGCAGAGCTGACAGTCACCAGCTGGTGGGGGAAAATACATGGAGATAAAGGAAAAAATGCCTCCTTTACAGACCAAAAGTCAGAGACTCCTGATGGTTGCATTGCTCTGCTCTCAAGGCTGTGACTTGCTTCAACAGCAGCTCCACGTAGCTTCATCTCTGAAGACATTTCTGTAGAGGTTTATTTTGGTGTCTCACCAACCTGCTTGATGCGTAGTGATGAATGCAGATTGCAGCTGGGTAATGAAAAGTAGCCAGGAAATGGTTGGGACTGGGGGGGCATGGAACAGAGTTCAAATCTCAGTAAAGTCCATTGGGACTCAAAAATATGCTTGAAAATATGCTTGAAAATAAGTGTGTGTTCTTTGCTGGATCAAACTGATTATCAAGGTAAGCAGACTGTTGTATTTTATTAACTCATGTGTAATGCAGGCAGCCATGCCTAGTGCAAGCGATTGTGACTGAGGGAAGGGGGAAGATAGGTTTTGCTAATGATTATTTCTTCAACTTTTCTGTTAAAATGTGTAAGATTGTTACCTAGAATTGACTAAAAGAAGTAATCTATCTGTCCCTTTTTGCAGGTTCAGCATGGAATACGTTTTGCCAGTTTGTTTTGTATTACAGAGAGTGTGTTGGAAAGGTCAGTGGGCAACTGAGCACAGTGATGCTCAGATTCTCTTGACGTTGGCTCAGTGATTAGAAATATTCAGCATGTAAATAGCTTGTTCAACATCAGCAAGTACATCATCTCCCTCCTGCCAGCTTGCTTAGGGTGAGCTAATGGACTTTTAACATTATGCAGCTGAGAGTTGCTGTCTCTAATAGCTCCTGATTAAACTCTCCAGAAGGGAAGATAACCACTGTGGGGCAGAGGCTAAAAAATGGGGATGTGGGAATGGGGATGGCAGGGTGCACAAAATAGCAGACATTAGAAAGCTGCTGGCCAAGGGGCACTTGCTGATGTGTTGTATTTAGGGAAATTCAGCTTTATATTTAGCACATTTTGGCATTTGAGAACCGTCTTTCTAATGGAGCCCAATTTATTTCCTCTGCTTTTAGAATAGTGACAAAATAGCCCTCCATCCCTTCTCCTCCCGCATTTCCCATTTCTAATCTATTATTTTAGGGCTGATCTGAGGAACTATTGTGTTCTTTTCCTATTATCTTTGTCCCTGGCTCAGCACTGTGCTTCCAAGCTGAATGTAGGCTTTTGGGGGTTATTTTTATCTTACTGACCTTCTGTGGTAGAGGAACACGCTCTCATTCACTCACAGACAGCCTGATTTGCTAAGCAGAGATGTGGGTGCATACACATACATCAGGCTCCCTTCAGATTCACTTGGCCTTGCCTCTGCCCCTCAGATTTTTGCAGTGAAGACATTGCTGAGGTCTTGCTGAGCATAGGGAAGCCATCTGAAGGTACAATATGTGATTCTCAAGTCTTAAGCAAGTCCTAACAAAAGGCAGAAGCTGAGGCCAAACAGCAGACACTTTTGTCCTCAATTCTCATCCCCTTCGATCCCCTTGTTTCAGTTTTCTTTTTGGGAGGTGATGAGAAAGGCGATCTGCTTCTGTCTGCCTCAGTGGTCCAAATCCTAGATGTAGCTTGCGATGTTAGACACTTTAATTAATGGCTCTGCTTATCTCAAGGGCTCCTTCTTTCTTTACAACCTACCATGACATTGATAGGACTGGAGAGGATTTTATGATCTGTTCAACCAGTTCACAACAGAACTGTGTAGAGAAAGGAATGGACATTTTCCCTGAAGAATGAATGACCTTGTATCCTTCTGCCTCCTCTGTGCCAAGGCTTGTGCACAGCATGTTGTTAATAGCCATTTCTAACACTTCAGGAAGGAATCTGGGGCTCTTTTAGAGTTTCCCTTGAACAGACAACAGAGGGGAGCTGGAGGGAGTGGGTGAGGACACAGTGTCCCCTTGCTCTGACCTCAAATCTCCGTAACACTGCCAAAGCTGTAGTGACTGACTGCTGCTTCTATGACAAGACACCATTGGTGGAGCTTCGAAGAAGAGAGGCAGGGTCTCAGCTGGCAAAGATGGCTCCCCAGGGAGACCTACAGCAAGCCCAGCATCTCCTATGTGTTCTTCCTCATGGGGAAGTGCTCAGGACATGCAAAGCACTGTGTCTTACACTTACATTGGCTTACAAGGATGCAAAGTATGTGACTTGGGGCAGTGAGGAATGAGGACCAACTACAGTGACTTTGTGAAAGCTATGTTTCCCCTTGACCTCATGCTGTCCAGTTCCTGTGTAAAAATGCCCAAACCCATAACCTCCATTTGGCATCCCTTTGTTTGCCAATGGCTTTGTTTAATCCTGACTGAGGTACATGGTGTTGCATTCATTGCATTATTCTGTTAGTCACTGATGACAAAATTGCAGCAAAGGTGGAAATTGTTTCAGAAAGCCTCCAGAAAAAATTATGATCCCATCAGCTAAAGGAAAATGTAGAAACTGACCCCAGCAGTGCTGAATGCCATCAGCTCATTGGGACTGAAGAACTACTAAGTCCAAGACACATGTTACATGGTCAGTAGTACAAGGCTCCTGCAATTTCTCCTTCCTCACCTGCCCCCTCAGCCTGTTTCTATATTGCACTCAGCACCCCCACCCAGCATCTTTAAATAAACACCTCAGAGGTGTTCTGTTACAGTAATGAACAAAAAGGAAATAAATTGCTGCTCAAAGAAGCTGGGATAAATATTTTTTGTGTTTTGTTATAGTCATCTGCAACCTCACTGTCCATGTCACCTGTCTCACCAACTTATTCAGAGTGGCAAGCATCGTGGTGCAGAAAGGAGGAGAAACGCAAGTTCATGTGAGTTGGTGTAAATAATTCAGAAGTGCTGGCTTGTTCTTCTGATGCACAGTGCTGCATTCCTGCCAGGGCATGCTGGTCCAGCACGCACAAGTCGTGCTCTCCCATGTTAAAGTGAGCTATGGAGACAACAGAGTCAACCTTCCAGCAGGGGAAGTTCTGATGGGAAGTTCCCCTGAATAGGGAAGCTTAGCGGGGCATGTCTCCCACCTTGATACTTCTGTCTAAAAATGTTATAAAGACAGCACAGTGCAGCAGTGCAAGAGCAAGGCATGTCAGGCAGTTCCTATACAGTGTGCCAGGGACCTTTATGGTGTTTGTGGAGCAGCTCCTGCCTGGTTTGCCTTTCTTTCAACTCTCTGCCTTCACACACAGGCTCAGGAAGGTCTCAGCTATGGGCCAGAGGTGTTGGGCACAGCACAGCAGACAGGAGGTTGGGGTGGTCCATTTGGGCCCAGCTTTCCCGTGGCCCAATCCTGTCAACTGCTTTCCTTTTATTTCAGGCTATATAGCTGCATATGCCTTAGAGTAAACATGTCTTTTCACAAAGCTGGGGTGAGGGGGGTTACAATTTGGTGCAGTTTATTAGTAGCTGGGACGGCTCTGATTTATCACATAGAACAGAGCTAACCACATCCAGCTACCTCCCATGTAATGCCGAGTGCATTTTCCAGCAGTATGACCCCCTATTAAGAATGAGTCTATGTGCCAGCACAGCTGGGACCAACAGCCAGGGCAGCTTGCAGGTGTTGCTCTCCCCACAATGATTTGCTGTTCCCTTCAGCGGCACTAATTAGACCACATGCAGCTTCTGTTTCTGGGAAGAGCTCTTTTAGTGCTAGCTCAGGTATCTCTTCACTGCATGATATTTGCCAGCCTGGAAATATCAACTCTGCTTACAGATCCAAATAAGAACAAAGCCTCATAGTAGTGCTGCAGTCTCCCAGTTCTTACTGGGAATAGCCTAGTGTTGTCTGCCTATGGCCTTGTCCTTTCACATGCCTGGCAAGATCAAGCGTTATTTTGAAGGCCAGGGTGACAATCCCTGCTCTGCTCTGTTTGACATAGAGAGCTTCAGCAAGCACCCACGTTTGCCAGCCAGAATGCAAAAGGAGAGCTGAGAGAATAGCAACGTGAATTCCTGAATGTGATTGTAAAATGATCTCCTGTATGCATAACTCACTTTTAGTACCTGATTTTCATGCTAGTCACAGATTATGTTGATTTGTACTTCTGCAACCACTGAAATTCCATAGCACTCAGGTAGAGCCAGGAATTTCTGTTAAATATATCTAGTATTTCTCCAGGTTCATTTGAAGAGAACGATAATATATCATTACTCTCAGTGGGGCCATAGCTGCCTCCCAGCTTATGCCTGCTAACATGCATTAGAGCTGGGTTTGAACGGTAGCAATCAATAGTGAGAGCTGCAGCAGCTGAAACTGCTAAGTGCAGCTCTAACATTCCTTATGCAAACGCTGGTACTCACCAGAGAGCACGCCTGCTCGCATGAGCAAAGAAGTGAGATTGATTGCTCTATTTGCTGAACGATTCCCAACATTTCCTTTTTTCTTCTTTTCTTTCTTTCTTTTTTCTTTTTTTTTTTTTTTTTTTTTGTGTGTGTGATTTACATGTCTTAAAATTTTTTATTTTTTTGGAAACTGGAGAGGGGAGCACCAGGTGAAAGTAGCAAAATAGCACCTCCCTTTTTGGGACAGGTGTGTGTTATTCACACTGCTGAGTGCAGATTAGGACACAGGCAGCTGGGTGCAGTCTCCTCCACATGCATACTGCCTGCAGATACCAATCAAAGCACCTCTGTCCTGACCGTGCTCACAGACAGGACTGGTGCATGGGTGCTACAGCCCTCTGCATGGCTCCTGGCTTCCGAGTACACTGACCAGCCTGAGGCTGGACTTGGTAGCCCAGGAGCCAGCATCTGCTGCTCACGAATTGAAGGGATCACCAGCTCTGGAATTTGCTCACCCCAAAAGCTCTGAGCACACAGATGACAAGTGGAGGGAGACTGCTGTTATGTCACACTGGCCCTGAGGGTCTGGGATCATTTCTTACTCCATCTGCAAGCTAGAGTAATTAAAGTGTTGATTGAGCAGTGTTGACCTCCTTCCCACTCCTTAACACACAAAAAAGTAGGATAGGAGAAAATCCCCCATCTTGTGTTGTTCTGTGGCCCTTTGTTACATGGCTGGGCATGCTTGTAGCAGGGCCCACACAGCTCAAGGCCCTCAGCACAGCTGGGTGGGCAGCACAGGTGAGGTTCATCAGCAGCCATTTGGGAGAGGCGGGGCAGAAAGGAGAGGGGAAAGCAGGAGAAGAAAGCAGGAGGAAGGCTGTGCTGCTGGGTCTCTGCTCCAAGGGAAGGCTGGTGGAGGACTGTGAGGTAAGTGAGGGGTTGGGGTTTGCACAGTTATGGTAAAGGCTGGAGTGTGTGTGTGTGTGTGTGTGTGTGTGTGTGTGTGTGTGTGTGTGTGTGTGTGTGTGTGTGTG
>NW_024962274.1:2299562-2521507 GCF_019238085.1 Lagopus leucura | reverse complement strand
TATCTACACCTCTTCATCTGTAGGGATGGATGTGGTCAGACCGTAGAGAAAGTGTGCTGTGGACAGCTGTGTTTGTTCAAGCAAGTTAAGCAGCTTAGTTAGACCTCATGTGAGGAGCATGTTATATAGTCTGCATGTTGGTGGGTGATGGCAGGAGAATCTAGAGGAGAAACGCCTCTCCTTCCCAGAGGCATCTGCATTCAGACTCTGGTGTCTTGGCATGTAAATCATTCCTTTCCTTTCTGAAGGGCTCCTTCAAACTCAGTTCTGGAGTCCTGTGTGTTGAGTACTGAATGTTCCTTGTGGATTATCCCACCTGAAATGCTTGCAGTGATACTCCCAAAGACCCAAATGGTGAGAGTGGTCAGCAAAGCACAGGTGTGCTTCGTTTTTGTTAATGCTAATGCCTGAGTGTCTCAAACTCTGATATTGAAGTCCTTATTGCCTACATAAAGTTTCTAATATGGTAAAAAGCACAAATTGTGCAACAATGTGCTCTGTGGTGCGTCAGCACACTGCAACCTTGGCTTATTGTATTTTAAAGGCTTGCCTTCCTTACTTCCTATGCTGTAGTGCCTCCTTTCTGCACCTTTCTAAAGAAAGAAAAATAGCCTAGAAAAGCAATTTTTTCCAGCTCGTGTAATTACTTTTAAGCCAATGTACTGCTCTTGAGAGGTGTTTGGAACATCATAATGCTGTTCCACCTCTGCTCACCTATGGACATAGCTAAGGGATATGATTATACCATCCATCTTCACTGACCCCAAAGAAGTAAATGCACCAAGTGCTGGGGAGGTTTTGGTGCTTATGAAATAAGAATTTCAGGCATGCCTACACAACAGGTGGCAGACACATTTTCATTGTTCTCTGCTCATCAATGAAAACAGGCAGAAATCAAAGTTTCCAGGCTAGAGAATGAAAACAAAAGCCACCACCTTCTTATCAGGCTCTCATAGTTGTCTTTAGGTACTTTTGTGTGAATTTTTAACTTACTGCATGTGTATATTACTGGTCCCTGTTACAGGTCAGAGAATGGTTTTTCTGCTGGATTCCAGCTGCCAAATGAATCTGAACATCTAATGGCAAGGGTGCTCTGTGATATGATCTCTTATATCCAGTGTGTATAAATGTGTGATGAACAGTTTTACTACAAATGTGAATGTTTCGGGTCGGACTTCAGTCAGCTGCTGTTCCTGTTTGCTACCCCTGATGCTGAGTGAATGAAGGTTGTTGATTTCCATATGGAGATGGGCTAAAGCAGCAGTGATACTCTAGATCTTGTGAGTTTTCATCACTGCTGGAGAATTTGATTATCTCAGGTAATCAGCTATTGCCACTGGTGAGAGATAAGACTGGATGAGACTGTTTCATGCAGTCATCCTGAAACGATAGTGCCCTTTTACCTTTCAGATTTTAACAATGCAGAAAGATAGCGCTACATGACCTTGCTTTTGGCAGTGAGCATGAACTGATGGCAGCCAGCAACATATTTTCATCTGCTCTCTGCTCAGCTTCTTCTTTCCCAGTTCTCTTCTCCCTGTTTGCCCTTGTAATTGGAGATAAGCTGGACCCACATAGTTATGCAGCATCAGAAACGTAATCTAGACATCTCTTCTGTTTGAAGGGCACACTAGAAATGTGATTCACAGAAGTCAGATGCCTACAGTCTATTTTCTGTGAGCAGCTCTGGAAAATCTGAGCTGCAACTATTGGTAGATACCTGTTTGAGGGACACCTGGAGGTGTTTGACGTTCTTGAGAGAACAGCACAAGGCCTCACTGAAAAGCAGCTTTGCTCAAGGACAGCTTTATCCCCTCCCTAAAGGAAGATCAAACTCTTTGTGGGAGGGCACTCGAGTGCCACTGGGGCTTTGATAAGGTGATGAAAACCTCTTAAGTGATTCATTTTTTGAGCAGAGCAGGAGTTCAGGCTGTGCAGGTCTGCAGAAGATATTTTTAAAGTGCCCTCTCATGCTGTCTGAGAACAATACAGGACTTGCTGGAAGATCAGATGTATTTTCTGTCTTTGTGCCTTAATCCAGGCTGTTTTGCTGATGAACAAAGGCCTGCTTGATGTGTGATGCAGCTGCTTGCCAAGGTTCAGATGCCCAAATCTGGCCTCCTACTCAGAGCATTGCTGAGCTCCTGGCTTTTGTCCAGAGTGACAAACTTGTAGAAACACGGGAAGGAAGGTCAGACTGAACTAAGGGGAAGCAGTGAATGTAGGCAATAAGAATTGCTAAAATCTCTTGCCCTTTTCCAGATATTGAAGTTCTCCAAGTATTGGCCACTCCTCACTTCTAGGTGTTGTCACCTCTGAAAGTGATCTTGTAGCTTCCTGCAAGTGTAAGCATTGTTTGGCAAGGTGAAGACCAAGGAAGTGGAAAGCTTATGGGGGGGACAAGGGGGCTGCCCAAACCAAAAGAGCTGTCTGGGCCATGCCTCTGCCTTGGGACAGGCAAAGCTGCTCCTGACAGTGAACTTGAGGCTTTATTGAGAGCTGGAGATTCTGCAGCTGTGAAATAGTTGGTGAGATGCTCAGATGAATTACAGCTCTGAAACCTTGACTCTGCTGGACAAGGGAGCTCTCAGAGCCAAGTCAGTTAAACAAGTTACAACATCTGTCTGAATTTGGGGATATTTTCCTTAGCTTTCCCTTATGTGCAAGGCTTTCTGATGCTTGAATCCTTTAAGTGCTGGGAATGGGATGTAATGCTTTGGAATGCCCTGGCTGAGTGGTCAGTGAAGTCCTGTGTTCTGAGATCTAGTAAAGCTGAGTTATCCGGATTAGACACTGCATCTGATTATCTTGCTGATAATCCTGCCCCCAGTAATTTAATCAGAATGGGGATTGCAAGGCCAGGATCAGGCAGAAGTAATGGGTGATTGCCCCCTTGTGCATCTGTAGCACTTGGAATTCTGTTTATAGATTATCTTTACATTTGAATAAATACACACGTAGGGCTGGGTTCCCACTGATAGCAGCTAATGAATGGTGTGGGGTGAGAGACTGCTGTATTTTATTATCAATAGAAATTTGTTAGCAATAGGAATTCTCACAAAGCGTGCATGAGAGGGGACTGGAATGCAATGCAGGTTTAAAGTGGAGCAGCAAAGAGAATGATCCAACCCAGTAAGGGGAGTCAATGGTGTTCACTGGCTTACCAGATAGAGGCAGGTCTTCTTGTCAACCTCTGTGGGAGGGCTGAGTGATGTGATCTGTGTTCTGATCCCATCTCTGGCAGGGTTCTCCCAGCATGGATTGAGAGTGAAGCTGCTTAGGTGCGTGTTAGCCTTCTTGAAGTACTTCTACTATGTTCGTCCTTTCAGTATTACAAAGGACAGTGATTTAGGCTGCCTGACTCCTGGAACACCTGCAAGAAGCTGGACTCAATGTACCTAGCTTACCCAAACCTCAACTGAGATCTTATTATGTGACTCACCCAAAAATACACATGTGGAAATAAGAATTGCTAAAGAGAGCAGTAACAGATGATTTTCACTGTGTCTTCTGACCCTATCTGCCAAGAAGAGCCTTATTCAAGGCCGACTGGCAGTGCCTTAGGATTTAGGATGAGTGCTGAAAGATGATGGCTAGAGAATAAGGGGTGCACTTGGAGCAGCTGTGTGCTCAGCTGAGTGCGAGCTGCTGTGTGCGCTCCTTGTTGCTGATCCATGGGTGTCACATCTTACATAAGGCTCTTACTGTGAGTGCAAATGTGATCTGTTAGGAAGGTATTTGAGCAATGCTAATATGCTTAGAGGTGTAAAATGTGCGCTGTACATACCCGCAGTTTTTCAAGGGTGGTTAAAGTAAGCCTTGAGTGCGAATATCTACTAAGAAGTACGAGCTTGTGCTGTAACGGAGGGATGAGGTGGAAAAAAAAGAGTTCAGCATTTCTTGTTGCAGCCAGGAGAGGGCAGAGGGACATGCACAACCTCGTGTGGCCTCCGGAGGCTGCTGGTATTTAATGATGACTTTTCCTGGTCGCTGCCGGGGGTCTGAGCAGGGGTGATTTCCCCTCCTATGCCACGATATCAGCAAGGCAGAGTGTGCTCAGCCTTGTGTGGGGATGGAGCCTATTTCAGCACAGGGATGAGCAGAAGTGAAACTGAAAGCTGAATGGAAAACCAAGGGATGAATGGCTGATGTGGGGAGGTAGGGGAGCAGCAGGCAGCAGTGGCAAGATTGGTGCTGGGAAGGGAGAGAAGAGCATCCATCTGTGTGCTTGTGCTTGCATGTAGGTGCCAGGATTCAGTGCTTCGTGTGGGGAAGGGGGAGCTGGTGTGGCTGGAGCTCACAAGATGCCTGCCTTGAGGAAGTATGTGTGGCCCACCTACAGAGTCTCAGGTCAACATGGCTTCTGACTGCTGCTTTCACATTGGAGGTGGCACCCTGGGCACTGCATTGATGTGCTGGTGTTAGAAGTTTGTGAGATGGAGAATTCTCAGGATGAAGCAGTAGGTATTTCCAGCAAGTGATTTAATTTTGAAGCTGTTTGCAAGTTTGTGCTTTCTTGGCACTGGTACGAAAACATTTTCCCACTGGAAAATAATCCCACTGCTTTTCCCACTTGCTGTTGCTACTGGTTTGGTGGGTTTTGTTTCTGATGGTGTTTTGTTTCCACTCCTTGCTGCCACTTGGCTGCACGGGCCACCATTCAGTGCTTATGCTGCTCTAAGCCTTTGCATAGCAATTTGTTCTCTGTAATCTTGCTTGCTACAGCTGATACCCCTTGCTTTCTCATCCCAATGTAATGTGGTGTTTGTTAATGCCCACACTGGGCTTGTTCCAGCCTTGGCTTTGTCTGCTTCCCTTAATTGGAGGGTCTCAAACCCCACTGCTATGCTGAATGTGCTAAACTTTTCCAGTTCTGCTACCTTGCTGACTAAATACTTTTCCTTCTCCAGCTTGCTTGCTGGCATGGGATTCAATCACAACTGGCTTCCTGCCACCTTGAGTCACTCCAAACCTCCTTTCTCTGCCTTCGTTTCATTTTATGACTAAAATCTCTTCTGATTTTAAGACATGTAAAATGATGTGCTCTTTTGTCTTCCTTGACTCCTGAATGTGAGCACCCTCTTGCATCCCTCAGATTCTGCTTTTTGTACCCATGCTGTTATTCTTCCACTTCAGCCCACCATCTCTTCTGGCAGCTCTGCCTTACTAAATAAAATTGCCATCCAACCCCTCATATCTTTCTCTAGATATACCCCATCTCTGCACCTGGACTTGCTAAGTTCCTTCATCAAAGTCAGCCCTTCTTTCCCCTAATGTCCTACTCTTGTCACCTGGGCAGGACCTGTAAGGGTGAGTTGAGTGGATGGGCAGAAAATATTATCTGACCCCATGTGGGTGGTAGGTTGAGTGTTTTCCGCACTTAGTTCCTGCCGTGACCTATGAAACTCATCCTGGACACCTCTTTAAGATGAAAAAACTTTGCACTCAATGTATGTTAGACTCTAGAATGGAGGAAGAATACGTGCATGTGGTTCTTCCACCTCGAAGTGCTGTGCTTGCTGCAGCCCATTCAGATGTTAAACCAGCAGCAAGTTACAAATGCCCACAGTCTCTAAACGTTATCCTTCTCTGGAAGGCTTGCAGTAAGGGCAGGGATAACTGCTGGAAAGAGAATGTGTTTTAAGTAACCTGCAGCTGGCTGTACTGTCAGCGAACCCAGGATTCTTCCTTGAATCTCCGTTGTCTACATTTGTATCTAGCTGTTGCTCGTGAGATAATGCTACACTGTTTAATGTAACTATAGGTGGGCTAACTATAGATAACTAAGGTAACTATAGATGTAGCAACCCAGCTAAGAGAAAAGGGATGTATTCACTGGGCAGAGCTGTTCTTTGTAAACAATCATGTTTGGTAGACTTCTTTTTTAGGGTGTGTGTTTTGGCTGTGCAGGGAGGTGATGCAGCTAAATCCCTCTGCATCTCATGGCTGTGCTGTGGCACAGCTGACAAGGAGGAAGCAAGCAAGGTCTTCCAAATGCTGTTCAATCGTTCAGGCTCAGGCATGCTGGTTTCCATACTGTTTGGGTTGGTTGCAGCCCAAAGCTTCTGCAGTGAAAACAATGAGATCTCATCAATCGAGGAAAGTAAGGCTTAAAGAAATTGCTGTCTATGAATACCAACTAAGCAAACAAACCAACCAAGCTTTTCTCTAAGGAAAACCTCAGCAGGGAAGAGCAGACACACATGCGGTGTCTCTGCAGACTTATTAAATAAGCCATTGAAGGTGGCCTTTACATGATGTCCAGTGGATTTGGGGATAGTCAAGCAAAAATGCGCGAGTTCATTCTTCAGGTTGAACATGTATTTTTTTTAGTCTGTAGTATGACTGCTCAAGTGCTTGAGGTTTGCGTCACAGCCTGTAATGTAGAGATAATTACTTCACACCAGGGGGTTGTTCTGTCTGTTTTTTGCATCTGAGTGCATTGGTGGAGTTAAACTGTTGGGTCACAGCTTGAACTGCCGATTGAGCACCTCGGGGAGGGATGTGGCTGACCCAGGGAGTTCGGGCAAATAGTTTGCTCCTGTGCCCCTCAGCTAATCAGAAGGGGTGGACCCAGGGTAGAGCCATCTTGGGCTCTTGTAAGAGCCAGCCACTGAAGGGAGAGCACCTCCTGGACCTAGGCTGCTTGCTGAGGAGTGTTGTGTACACAAGGATCCCCTTCATCAGCTGGGTGAGTTCAACTCTTCTTCTTGAATATTACTGTTAGCCCACCTTCAAATACCTTGGCATCACCAAGATACCAATATTTGAATACCTGGTATCACCAAGAACCAGTAGGAAGCAACATAACTTCTTTGTGAACAGGGCAGTTGCTCCCTGCTTCTCCTTTTCTTTTCTCCTTGTTTTCATAGACTCACAGAATCACTAAGGTTGGGAAAGACCATGAAGATAACATAATCCAGTATGCCAATCTGTAATACCATGACCACAGAATCATGTTCCTCAGCATCACGGTTTTCTAATGCATCTTTCTCTTCTGATTGAATGTCACTTTTCAGTATATTTCATGGTATCCGCCAAAAGGAGCTGGACAAACTCTGGGTTTTGGCCTAAGTTGTCGCAGAAGGATACAATTCCCAGAGGCATGGGAAAACTGCCCTGGGGATGCACTTGCATTTGTTAGGATGCGACGTTCTGGAAATCAGTGCCTGCTTAGGATTGTGGCTGTGCTTGTTGCTACTAAATGGGCTTCTTGGTGGGCATCTTGCAAGACTGCACCATCTGAGGTAGAGTTCAGCTCTGTACAAATAGCTCATACGTGGTAGGATTAAGGCAAAGAAACTGCCTCCTGGGATCTGAGGCTGGCAGAGGTTAGGCTGTGATGTCTGTAGCATCACATGAAGAACATGAATGCTGCTCAGCTCTGATGGCTGTGAAGTAGCCATGAGAAATAGGAGTAGGCAAATAGGTGATAGGTTTGTAAGAAATAGCCCATCCCCTGCAAGCATTCAGGCACTTGGCTCTTAGGAGTGCAGGCTGCCTGTGGCTGCCCCAGGTGAGCTGCCAGCAGGAAGCTCCTTCCTGCCTCAGCTCTGAGAATCTCCTTTTTCTTGTGTAAAGCATGCTGAATGGATGTAATTATTTTTTCCAATCAAGTCAAAAAGGGGATAATGCTTAAGTGGCTTCATTCAGCAGATTATTTCAATGTTTACTTTTTTTTTTTTTTTTTTGTGCATGAAAGCATTCAGTTTCTATAATGGTGTAATAACCTGGCTTCAGAAAGCAGCTCCCTGCCCACACCTGACCAAGGAGGTGACTGAGTTATTTATTAAACTGAATAACCAGAGGTCTGGGGCTCAGATGGACCAGGAGCTATCCCTGAAAGTACAAAGTACTTTGTGCAGGGATGGAGAGCAGCCTCTAGCTTTCCTAGGCTTTCAGGAGTTCAGGATGCCCAGTCCCTTATAGTGAATGAAAATTTGGTGTCAAGGGTCTTGGGTCACATCTAGCTGCCATTTTAAATCAGCAGGAAGGCTCCCGTTAATGGGTATTAGAGTTTCTTTCAAGTGACTGTTTAGTGCACTGCCTTTTTCCCAAGCTAGCAAGGCAAAAAAGAAGGTGGGTGGAGTTCTCCAGTTCTGTTCTGGGAAGCTCCTTGCTGAGTGATCCAGCACATTGTGATGTGCTTCTGTACTCCTAAGGGAGCTATGCTGTGCGAAGACCAGATCTTCTCATCTCACCCTTTTAATAGCCTGATGAATCAAAGCATTTAGCCTCTGCATTAATTTCTTCAAACACTGAATTCAGACAGCATCTGATAGATGCTGATGAAGAATAGGAGCAATAGAAAGATGGTAGTACTTCACCAAACAAATGCTAGGTCTTGAGAGCAGCTTCCTGAGTCAATACAAGGATGGCTGCCTGCCTTCCTGATTTTATTCCATATTAATTTTAGTCTTTGTTGTAAATAATTACAAAACTACTCGTTTGTTTTGGTATTTTTATGACTTCTAGTACTTTCTTATTTAACGATAACATCTGACTAAGCTCAACATCTGATCAATAATCCTGTGTAATTAAACTGTTTGTTCAAATGCTGTGGTTTGTTTTGGACTTCATTCCCCACACCAGCTCCTAATGCACCTCTCCCCTGCTTCTAGCAATTACTTGGATGATGTGAGGATGGTGCTACCTCAGCTGGTGAGGCAGTAGTTCATAGTTTTGTTTGCTCATAATCAGAAGCAGTGCATATCTGCCTCAAGGTGGAAGATGACAGGTTGTATAGAGCACTCTCTGTATTTTACAGATGCTTATTCTATTTTTTTTTTTTTTTTAGGACTTCAAGTCTCTATTTACTCCTCTCCTTCCCCCACTCCATTCTTTCTTATTTTAGTAGCATTAAAGGTCCTTCCTGCTGCTGCAGTGTCATGGCCTACTTTCTTGCAACCTGCTGTTTTGGCTTGTGCTCCTCTGAGCACAGCTCATAGTCTGTGGGCATCTTCTGACACTGGTAACTGAGCAGTTTTGTTTTCTGTCCTAAAGGAATCTGTTCTGACGGTTAGCTAATGACACCTATTGGATTTGGGAATAGATTCTACAGAAAACAGGAGTTCCTCAAGCACTTGTCTGAGTCCTGCTCAGCAGCTGGTTTCAAGGCTAGGCCCACCCTGTACATGGAAACTGGCAGTTACTGTTCCCCCTTGGTCAGAACTCAGTGCAGCTCCTTTTTTTGTTAATTGTTTTTAAGGTCTGTGGGCAGGTCAAGCGCCTTTCTGTGCCCGGCAGTTTCTAGCCAGAAATTTGTTTGATCTGGGTGCTGAGGTTGGCTTCTGGACTTTTTGGAAACTGGAGTCTCACTCTCTGGCAATCAAACTGTAGAACTGAAGCTGGCTTATGGCCAGTTTTGTGTGGAGCTTTGTACAGAATCTCTATCTGCTGGTCCTTAGTGCCCTTGTGTGTGGGTTTGCTGCCCTTTTGGGATGGTCTTCATCAGAACCTATCAAAGACCAGAAGAAATACAACCATGAGTGGTCCTCTCCATCCCATTGTGTCCCGATTCCTGTAGAAGTGCCCCATGCAGCCACCACAACACCTGCACAGCTCTGTGCATGACCTTGTCTGGATGGTGTGCTCTGTTTGTGAATAGAGAGGCTACCTCTGGGTATGGGAAATACCACTGGCAGCCCTGTGAATTTGCTACAGGAGAGTGGTACCTCTGAAGTTCTCCTTCCACTCTGGCTTAAACAATGTTGATGGGAAGGAGCCCCCTCGATCAGCACACCTACATCTCCTGAGTTCTGCAAAGCTCCGTCTTGCTGGGGGTCAGGGAACAACCTGATGTGATACTGAGATCTGATAATGTACTGATCTTTATTTGATACTTGCTTACCTGGAAAGCCACGGTAAATACAGATCTGACTTCCCGAAGGGCTAGAGGAGGACCAGTAGTGTGATCTCACCTGAGCTAGTCCAGATTTGTGATACTTTAATGCAGCATGCAGCTGAAATGTAGAGAAAAGTACAGAAAATACAGTATTCATTTCTAATGTTAAGTAGCTTGCAAGGTTACCTATGAATGGCAGTGGAAGGAAATACACTGAGTGGATTTGTTCCCTTTGTGCTAAGGAGAAGAGCCTTCTAGACTCTGCAACTGTGCTCTATGCAGGAGGGCTTCTCTTTAAGCTGTTCTTAAATTGTAAGGATATGGGTTTTAAGGACTCATGATAGTTTTGTGAACTGGAAGGGAGATTATGACATCCGAATGGGACCAGAAAGATCTGGTATGACTGGAAACTGAATGCATGGGTAGGTGAGCTTGGGTGTTTTGCTTCAGCTCTGCTCTACCTGTTAGCTCAGAGGAGTGTAGTGCAGTGGCACTGTCTATGTGCAGCTCTCAGCATAGTGGTCATTTTCAGGGATTTTTGCAGTACTACAAATCATAAAAACAAGCATGGAAAAGGGTTTTACCATCCACATAATGCCTGAATAGACAAATAAGGGGAAAAATGAGAATGATGCAGAAACAATTCCGGAGCTGGAGAAACTTCTTTATGGAAGCAAACTTAAGGAGCTGAATCAACCATCTAAGTAGAAGTGACTTGATCATGGGTTGATCATCAATCACTTAGGTTGAAAAAGACCACTAAGATCATCTAGTCTGACCACTTGCCACCAACATTGCCCGCTGACCATGTCTGTCAGTGCCACATCTCTACAGTTCTTGAGTCCCTGGTGGCAGCTCCCTCACCTTCCTGGCTGTCTGTGCCAGTGCATCACCATTCTTTCTGAGAATCAATTTTTTCTGATGTCCAACCTGAACCTCCCTGGCACAACTCAGTGCTGTTCCCTGCCTCACCACAACCTCCTGTCAGGGAGCTGTAAAGAGTAATGAGTTGTCCCTTGGGCATCCTCTTCTCACTCAGCCACCTTTGTTCCCACAGTCACTCCCCATATAAGACCTGGGGTACAGGGCTGTGAAAGGTCTCGAGCACCTCTGTGGAAATGCTCCAGGGCTGCCACTTGTTTCTTGTAGTGAGAGGTCTCAAAATGGTCCCGGTATGGATGTTTTATCAGTTTCTTGTTAGTGGGGGACAGTTTACTATTAAGCAGAGGGAGATTAAGCTCTAGCAGCTGCATGCTGAAAGCAAAAAAAAAAAAAAAAACAAAAAAAAAACCCAAACTACCCATAAGGTGAATGGGTTCTATGAATCAGCACAATTAATCTTGGAAAACTGTATCTGGAGAAGGCCTGAGCCTTCTGCTAAGAGTTCCTCTCCACGGCTGCAGGTGTTGCAGGCCCGCGCTGGGGGGACGTTAGTGCGAGAGGAGCAACGTCTACGAGCGAAGCGCCGTGCTCGGGGCCTCGGCCATGTGCAGAACTCCCCGCACCCATCACCTGTAGAAACCAACACAGCGGGCGGGACGCGCCGCGCGTTCCACCGCCCGGGCGACGTCCCCTCGTCCCGCGAAGGCGATCGGTGGGTCCGCGCTCCCGAAGCGTCTCGGCCTCCTTGCCCGGCCGGGGGGCGGCGGGCCACGGCGGCGCTCTCCTTGCGGAGCCCCGGGCCCGGCGCTGCGGGCGGCGGAGGCGGGGCGCGGGCGGGGCGCGCATGCGGGCGGCGCCAGGCAGCGCGGCGGGCCGCCGAGCCACTCGCCCCCGCAGCAGCACCGCTCGGCCAGGGACAGCTCCCGCCCAGGTAACGACTCGGCTCCTCGCGGCCCCCGCTGCCCCGGCGGCGGCTCTGCGCCTCACCCCGCCTTCCCCCTCTCCCTTCCCCCGGTGGTTGCTTGCAGCTCCCAGGCTGTGACGGCGCCGTTCCCGACGCGGAGCAGGCAGCGGCGGCCGGCTCGGGGCTTCGGGCTGAGTGAGGAGGGAGCGCGTCTTCCGGCAACTTCCCCGCAACTTCCCGGCGCTCGCAAGGCTCCGCGATGGAAGGCAAAGGTGGGTCGCGGTGCGGGGAGGGGGAGGCGGCGGCACCGCAGTGGCCGGGCTCGGTGCGCGGCACGGGGCTGGGAGCATTGCAGCAGGGGCTCGGCGCGTCCCTCCGCGGGCGGCTTGCGGCGTGCGGATGAGGGCTTCTCTCCCTTTATTTTCAGTTATTTGTTTTCCTTTCGGGGGAGACAGATGTCAGTTGGTGATCTGTTTTCTTAATGCCGAGGATTTGCATAATAAATATGAGGTCTGTCCCGTGTTTTGTAGCCGGTCGGCAATGGGGAGGTTTTGAAGAGATGAAGAGCATTTCGTAATTAGAATGGTTTTTAAAAACATCTCATTTTTAATTTTTTTTTTTTCCTGAAATGAAAGGAGCGAGGCTATAGAGCTCTGCCCTCATTACGCTGCATATTTAACACATCAGAACATCCTGATAGATTGGAAGGAATGTGATGAGTATTGTGCTATTGAACTGTCTACCCCAGGAGGAGGGATTCATTAAATATTGCCTGCCTGGTTTTGTGCTTGCCCACAGATGTGTATCTAATCCAGATACATGCTCCCAATCAAAAGAATATGTATATTTCCATACATAGCTATGTAGCCCTGCATGTCTGTTTACCTACCTCTACAGTTGCATCAGACATCAAGCATTCAACTGGTACGTGAACTTAGTATCTGTAAATGTTAATTGCCAATGAAATATTGGTGGTAAGTCGGTGCATGCAGCAAGAAGGCTAGCTGCCATTCCCAGCTGACCCCAGGTGCCAGCCCTCCTGTGTAACTCCAAGCTGGTAGCTCTTTAATTGATAGATATCAGGGCAGTGGGAGAACATAGACTATATTAATTCAAGGAAAATGACAGTAGACTTGTATAACACAATAGGACATACCTTCTAGGGAGCTGGGCAAGCTATATTTAAACCTCAGGTTTATTTTTGTAACTATCTTGTCAATCAGAGCTATAGTTCTCCTGTGTGGGAATATCTGATTATATGCTGATTAAGGAAGGAAGCTATTTCAATCATATGGAGGCAGCATGCCCTATAAAACACAGTTTCTTGTGGGCAGTGATCAATAGAACTAGTAGGGCTTGAGGGCAGGTAAGTACATCTAAAATAATAATAAATGAATGTGCAAAGGCTCAATTTCAATCAAAAGCTCATGGCTGTTGTGTTGGTTGGCAGTCAGGAAAAAGAGAGATGAAGTCTGTTTTCACAGTTAACCTGAGAGAGGACACCTTCAGTTTTTTGCGTGACCTACTGCTACGTGCCTTGATGCAAAGCAAGTAGACTGTGACTTCAGAATAACACATGATGCCTTGTCATGTACTACATGAGCAGGTGAAAGGCTGTGTGGAACTTCTGATGGAGCTCATGTCACTAGAGGAGGTGAGAAGGAGGCAGAAAAGTGACATCGCAATAAAAAGCTGGGGGCAAAAGCAGCACCTGGTAGAGAGGGTCACTCGATTCCTGCCTTGTGCAAACAGATCCGTTATGATGCAGTTGTTGACTGAGTGAGGAATGAGCAGCCAAGCAGGCAGCCTTTTGGGCTGCTACTGCTCGTGTTTGTTAATTGCAAGACGAGATCTTCAGTACTCTGTGTTCCTGGGCTGTCAGCTTTGGTGGCAGGGTCGCTGGTAGGGTAACTCCTGGGATTGTCTCACTATGGTTTTTTTTGCAACATTTCTCAGCAGGTTGCTCTTAGAGATTTTCTCTGTTGGAGTAGAGATGGGGAACAAATACTCTCTGGTTTTTACCTGCCCAGGCACGAAAAAAAAATAATAAATAAAGACTTTTCAGAGCAAACCCAGCAGAATTCAAGCCACCAGAATGAGGCAGGTACAAAGTAGGCATGACCTTAAAGGAAATAGAAAAGTAACTCTGGCATTTCATTGGGAGAAAATGAGCAAGAGGTCTAATTGCACTGGCACAATTCTTGAAACTCCCTTAATGTTGAAGTAGTGTGTGAGGGCCTGTGGTGCACAGATCCAACAGAATGATTTCGTGCACTTGTGTAGTGAGGCACAATGCAGGATGTCTCCCTGGAGGGAAGGTCTGAGCCAGCCCAATACCTCCACGTCTTCAGCTTCTGTGATGGAACCTTGATGGACTTGCAATCGCACTGCTGTACCAGGAGACTGTTTGCATTTTGTTTTCATTATTAAGCAGGCCTCTGCATTACAAGTCTTTTGGTGGGAGGCTGCTGCTTCTGTAGTCCCTGATACAGTATTTCTCTGAAGTCGTTCCTTGGATTTTAAAGGTTTCCTCCTGTAGCCCCTCTTCCAACCTGCAGATCCTCCTCACTGCAAATCCTGGAATGTGTCAAACTCGGCTCTATGCAGATACTGGGGAAGAGTGTGTGCTATATTAAGAAACATGATGTCTATTTAAGCAAACCTACCTTCTGGTCCTTGAATTCATCTGTGCTTGGTGACTGCTGTGGCTGTTCCTGCCTACGATTTGCCTTCCCAGGACAGCTTGACTATCTGAGCAGGTTTGGTACCAGCGTTCTACAAGGCCTTCAGGCCTCTGTGAGAAGAGGGCTTCAGCTCACTCTGGGGCTGTTCAAAGCAGCCAGAACTGAGTGTACTGATACTGGACCATTTCATGAGAGCAAAGGGAGGTGGATACCTCTGGGTTTTGTGCAATGGGGTCCAGGACTGAGGGCTTTGCAGTTGCTAGGACTGTTGCAGTGTTGTAGGCAGGGAAGGCATCCTGATGTGGATTGAAGAGGAGGTGATGGTGTGGGCTGTGCCTTTCTAACAGCCAAACCCAGAGATGAACATCTCTCACTTGCTACTGTCTCAAAAAATAATAATAATAATAATAATAATTGCAGTTCTGTATGAATCTGCAATGCTACCAACACATCATAGTAGCCTGAGAGTAATACTTGGCCTGTTCTGACTTCCAGCTGCTTTAACTTGTTTGGTTCTGCGTATTCACTCTGAGCATTTTGCAGCAGTGAGAAGCTTAAAAGTTGTTGCTGCGTCTGAAGCCCATTAGGTGATGATGGGAGGGAGGATGCTGTGGATGAGGGCTGTGCTTTTTGCATCTGCTACCTGATCTCTGTTCTCCAAATCTCTCACTACAGCAGTTCCTGTAGGCTGCAGCAGTAAGCGATATCACTCCAGGCATCCCAGGAGCTGGGCTTTGCCAAAGCTAACAATAGTTAATGTAGAGGTTAAAGAATACTTGGGCATTTGCCAGATTCTCCTTTCAGTCAGAAAGATGCGTAGCAGGGAAGGGAACGTCACAGAGTGCTGTTTAGACTCAGAGGCTGGAACAGAAATCAGCCAGGCAAGAGCCAGGCTGCACAGCACAGAGCGCATCCCCGGCTCTGGACTGAGTGAGGAGGAACTGCAGGCTTGCTGTGCTGCAGGGAGCCCTCCCTGCATCCTAAGGTCCTACAGCCTTTTCTCTTGCCCTAAGATCGTAAGGAAATCCCCTTCTTGCTGTGAGGGAGAATGGGTATGTTTCTTTTTTCCTTGTTAGAAGCGGGGAGTGGGAACTTTATCTCTGTGCTGCATGTGGAGCAGGAGCACGCTTCAGCCAGGACCTAGTTGTTGGCTTTCGGTGCTCTCTTCTCCTTGGAGATCAGTGATGAACCCTGGAGAGGTTGTGCAGGACAGTCTGCTGACAGCACTGGATGTGTCCTGATTGTTGGGAGTTATGGAAAGTCTTGTTCTCATCAGCATGTAGATAGCCTGCTGGGATAGCAGAGCTAAAGCAAGTTTGCTCTCTGCCCCACTGGCATCTTGATGCTCAGTCCTTTGAGCCTTATTCCTGCCCTGTTGTGTTGGAGAGACACCCTCATGCAGTGGGTCTTCCCTTGGAAAGAGCAGCCTCCTTACAAGAGGCTGGGTGGTAGGAGATGATGGGGGTCTGGCCTTGGAGCTCTTCTGCTGAAGAATTCCAGAACAGCAGGGCTTGAGGACTCTGCAGAGGGCGTTTCTGCAGAGTGACTGTCCCAGGCAGATAGTGCTATCTGAGTCGTGTTCTCTTTTCCATTGCAAAGACTGTGAGCAGGCTTTCTGCTTTTGCAGACGAGCAATCGGGGGCTGTTGTTCATAGACATGCAGTGTTCAGGCTTTTAGATGAAGCTCTGTAAAACAGTAGTAAAGTCCAGTTTTACCGTAGGGCATAGCACTGTCCTTCCTGGGACTGGCCAACAGCTCTGAGGCCTTGGCATCCTGCTGTTTCGGGATATTTGGTTGGGGGGCAGCGTGGTTTGCTCAGTCTGGAGCTGCTCTGAAGCCTCCTTGCCCAGACCCAGCACCGTGGAGCAGCTCTCTGCACAGCTCTCTGTGTGCGATGCGGTGCCCGGAAAGGACAGAGTTGTCACCTTGAAGAATTTGTGATCAAAACTCACCAAGAGCTGGTGAATGTTAGGATTGCAAACGGGCTTTGTGGACGCAGGAGAGGGGGTGACAAGTGAGAACAGGCAGTTCTAGGATCTCTGTGCTTACTTCCCACCTTTGTGGCTTTCTTCTGTGATCAAAGAAAAGATCTTAGTGAGCTCAGCAACAGCTCGTGGCCTGAAGCTGTTTGGGATGCTCACATCAAAATGTGCCTCATCATGCATTATCCTGAGGTATCCTTATTACTGGGAGGACCCTGCTGCATTTACTGCCTATTTACAAACATTTGTGTGGCGAAGTAATGTGGGTTACTCTGGTAAGGACTAAGCTGTACGTATTGTCTTGGTTTCTTCTGTGCAATGGAAGCCTAGCAGTGGTACAGTCACTTTTGTTACAAAGCTGATCCTTCCTTGGGGAGTGCTTGAACTTCCAACATGATATTTGGAAGTTTCTATGTGCAGTGTTTTCCATTGGGAAAGTAGCTGTGCCACCGAAGCCTTCTGTAGATGTGCTGTGTGGCGCAAGACGTGCTACTGGAGCCAATGTTTCTCAAACTGGTTGCTTGAAGGTTGACACAGGGAAATGTATATAAGGATGTAAGTAAATTTTTTCTATCCACCCTGTTGCCCCAGGCTGCCAATCTCCTTACAGGGTACCAGCTTTGTGTATGGGGGGAGTGTGCTTTGGTTACCCAACCATTAATGTCCATACTTGGAGAATGGTGTTTATATCTCTTAAGGCTGGGCTTCCACCTCAGCTGGAGCAGGGTGCTGTGATGGTTTTGTTCCTGTGCCTCAGACTATGTCTCCACTGACAGATGTAGGAGGAGTGTCAGATACTAAGCCAGGACTGTATGCATTCTCTAATGCATTCTGGAGAGCAAGTGAAATGCCTGTTCCTTTTACAGGCATTAGAAATCCCATTAAATGCAACACAAATATAGCCATGTCCTGGGGGGCTCAAAGATAGCGAGAGCTCAGACTGCTGTGTGAGGCTGGCTCTAGTGGGCAAGCCTTGGCTGTGTGCCACCATCTAGAACTGCTGATAACTGAGTTTGTAGTGTTTCAGCCATCCCCTGGGAGCTGCTGCTGTGGGTTGACACCTGCACCTTCTGGATGAGCAGATGGCCAGAGATGCTCTGATGCTGGGGGAAGTGGGGGAAGTGGTTGCGGTAGCCCAGAGGTGGCTCATAGTGAGGATGAGAAGTAGCCATGTTCCTGGTCTCTCATTTCTACAACACACTGTGTTATTAAAACAAAGTGGAAAGAGGGCCCTAGCAATAGGGAGGTCTGCATGTTATAAAAAATGGAAGGTCTCAGTCATCTGGCTGTTATTTAAATACCTAAGAAGCAGACAGATTCCTCCATCTCGCTTCCCTGAGTTACCTGGGAGCTGTGGAAGTTGCTTTTAGCCTGAATGAAATGCTGGAGTACTTGAAAGTGACTTTATTTTTAATGCAGGAAGTTGTTTTGATGTAGCTCTTATGCACAGTGGCTGGGAGCCTGGCCTGTGCATACTCTGAGTAATGACCTGCATGCAGCTGTTTCATCCTGAGTTCATTCAGGGTCCTGAAATAAAAAATAAAATAAAAGAATAAGAATCTTGTTGCTTTTCTTTGTAAAGCAGCATTTCAGAAGGCTTAGCTTACCGCAAGATTTTTCTTATCTGCTCTTATCTTTCCCTCTCTATCTACTCAGCTATTCAAATCCTGTTTGAATTTCATTCATTTCTAATATGCCATAAAACTTGATATGCAAAAGCTAGTTATTTAGGGAGAATTGCAGAAATTATTTCAGTCTGTCATTTGACCTGTGAATGAGATAACACGATTAATTTTTACATGCAAAGCTTGGTGTTTATTAGCATGGCAAAAGGCAGTTTGACAATGAAAAATATTCCTGGTGGGTGTAATAATTAATGCTTTCACTCAAAGTATAAAGATTTTAATAATACCGTTACACTAAAATGATACTAAAAGAGTTTACTATTTTCCTGTCAGTGATACAAGGATGTATCCTCATTCATAGCTCCTATATCCTTGCTATCTCTAAGTGTTTTTTGTATTCAGGAATAGTACAAATCATAATGCTAATTCATTGAGTTTCTTATCCCAGGTCTCAGGTTTGGTTGAACCTTATGATTTGATATTTATGTGGGATACACACTGAAAGCTTTGGCTTTTTTCTTCGGATTGAATTAAACTACTTATGGTGTCGTCATGTTTCAGTAGAGATCTTGTGGCTTCAGCTGATGACTGTTCACTCAATAGCACAGAGGCCTGGGAGTAATACTGTGGTGTGGATGTATCAGGAAGTCACTTTCAGAAGTGTTTTATTCAGTGTTTTTAATAGCATGTTCAAAACAAGGAGGGAAAGTAAGGAATGGCAATTCTGATATGGGGAATGGTTTGTTTGTTTGTTTTTAATTAAGCTGTGCTTCTTTTTGTTTCACTCCTCTGAAACCTTGTTAAGATAGACCTTATTTGCTATCAGTCTTCAATGGATAAAGGGTAGTTGACTGAACATGGCTACTTGGAGGATTTATGAAGAGAAATCAGAAGTACTGAATGTTTTATTGGCATAATGAGGGAAAGTTTCCTTGCTTTTCTGTCATTGGGAATGTATTATTAATGCAAAAACACTTTCCTTGAATTTAGTGCTATCTGTATAGAGGCTGACAAGTCTCTTCACGAATGAAGCATATCTGCCATGCTTGCTCCAATGTAAAGTACCATCATTGATTCTCTTTTTCTCCAAGTCCAGCAAGCCAAGGGCTATTGGCAGGATGGACACCCTCAGGTGTTGTGATGGTCCTTTATTAAGCAAATGTTGGGCTGGAGTCCTTAAAGTCTCTTTATGCTTTTGTCGGTCTCCAACACAATCCTACTGAGGAGCTTGAACCCTAAATCTGATTCAGAGTTCATCATCCATTCACATACTGGTCTGTACTCCATTTCCATAGCTTCACTGACCCGTTACTTGGGTCACTGAAGATCTGGGTCCAGCCTTTGTGGTGGGGATTTAGCTGCAATCTACACAGTGAGAGGGGAAATTATGTGGCTATGCAGTTTGAATGATCAGTGCAGTATGAAATTCAACAGTGTAAAATAAACTCCTGCCTTGATGGACAGCCCTCAGAGCTTCATTCTTTGCTGATGCTCAGTTCTGAATGTGTATTCTGGGAGAGAGCTTTACTGGTTATAAAACTTGCCTGACCATCAGTTAGCAGTAACTTATAGCAACGGCTTTAGGATGTCAGAAACACAAAGCATCAACTATTGCAAATGGACAGAATTGTTCAATTTCATCCTAGATAACTTCACTTTGAGACTCAGTGTAGTTTTCTGAAACTTTGCCTAGGAGAGAGATGGGGGGTATGAACTTATGATGGAGAACCCTCAAAACCCTCCTGCATACTCTTCTTGCTACAACGTGAAAGAATCAATTTCATTGTTGCTTCAGAGTAATCCCAGATTCACTCTTGAAAACTTCAGTAGATCCAAACGGATGGAAACAGCAGTGATACCAACAAAATGAGTGGAATCCAACTTCTGGGATATGGCAGGAGGGCAGGGGGAAGGACATTTACATGTAGGAAGGCTTGGCTTGCTTAATCAGATACTAATGAGCCATTGAGGCATAACTGGCTTGACAGGGGAATAGGCATCCTCAGCACAACGTGCTTTTGTAACACTTTCAGTGTATTTTTGATCTCTTTAAAGACTGAAGCTGAGCTTTTCAGGTATCTTTTAGCCTTGAATTCATATTTCCCTGTATTGCTGACCAGCAAACCTGATGTTCTGACATTGCCTATTAACGAATGCCATACGTTCTGAAATAATTGCATTGACAGTCAGCTGTTAATTTTAAACTTTCTATTTGTATCAGTGTCTCCCAGGGGACACATTACACACTGTAAATTGTAGCCATTTTGTTGCTGTGTGAGAATTGAGGGAGAAATCAGTGGAGAAGTTTTAAATATTACTGTCCTGAGTCTCTTCTTCCAGTCAAGATTTTAAATAAGTCCATGTAGGGCTCCTCTGAGTTTGCATTTGTGGGAGCAAATGTGTAGTTTGGTTGCTGGGTAAAAGCCAGATCTCTGATGCCTCACCTATGGAAAGACATTGGAGATAATACTGTGTGATTATATGGTAGAAGATCTACTTAATTGCCTTTAGACCTTAATTATCGACTACTGAAGAAGCAGTAATGCTTTCAAAAATCAGAATGTTCACCTCATCTTGAAAATGACCATGAAGTACAGTTGCTGTGTGCTGAGACATTTTCCATTCCTACTGAATGTAGCACTGAGTATCTGGAATTACCTGCTAATTTTAATAGTGGGATTGATCTCTCAGTAACACGAGGCTTTCCTACCTAAACTGTATTCATTGTGCAATTCCACCAGAATAAATTGCAATATCCAGGAATAGCAGGACTCACTCAAAAAATCACCTAGATTTTTTTCCACCCACTTTGGTTAGAAAGTTCCCAGAAATAGAGAGGAGCAGCCTGATGTGCTGAAGCAATGCAAGTGTGCAGCTGTGGGAAGTGCGCAGGGGCAGAGAACAGAAAGTTTAAATTCTTAATTGTTAATGATAGTTCAAACAAACAAACAAAAAAAAACAACCACTCTGGTTTTGATAAAATTGTCCTTTCTGTGATATGTGCTAAGGATGGTCACAGCAGAACTGGGTGCAGAATTTGGCTTCGTGTTCCACTGTTTGTGAAGTAGGGAACAAGGTGTAGTGCAAGCAGTGTGCTGGAAGTGGTCTGTGCTAGCCGTGTGTGTGCGTGCACAGCCACGGTCTGTTCCTTCTTCATTTAAAGGTTTTCAAAAGCAGTGAGTCTAGAGGAGTCTTGCTGAATCTCAGCACTGTTAAGGTTGGTGTCACCACCACTGAAGTGAGTTTATGCTCGTGTAGACGCGGAGTTTATACTCAGTAATCTCATAAGGCTGAAGCAACTCTACTGCTTTTCTTGAAGTCGTCTTTCTTATGCAGAAGCTGCAAAGCAACGCAGCCACCCAAACCTGACAAAGCATGTCTTTATTGCAGCTTTCCACCTTACCTTGAAAGTGATTGTGGTGATCTGTTGGCTTGGAGAAGGACCAGAGGAACTACCTTGAAATATCAGGTTTTTCAGCCTGCAAAAATTGCAGTCTGCAATTACTGGTGGGTCCTGCCTTGGGCCTTGTGGAAGTCTGAATCCTGGGGTACTAGAAACAGAGCTACTGTTCTTCAGCTGAATGCCTTTGCTGTAAACTCTTTTGGTTAGGATGTACCACGGCAGTGAGCTCCTGCTGATCTCACAGGCACTGTGGATTTAATGCCTTCTTTTCCAGGTGGATGTACATATGGATCGTAAAGACTTATCATTATTCTGTAGTTGTGATGTTTCCATAATGAGACTTGAAGCTCTTCTTTTGGTTAAGTATAGGTGTTAAGCTGTTGGGAGCAATAGTTGTTTCCAGCTGTCTATTTAAACCACCTTTGTGGAAAGTAAGTAGTGTTGTTTGCTGGGAAAGGAGAGGTACAGGAAATCTTGTGTATTTTTCCTTTCAAAACAATGTCTTTCAGTTCTGAATAGTGTGCCCTAATAGAATGTATTTGAAAGCTAATTATCTAGAATTTAAAGTCTAAGCCTACTTTAAACTGAACAAAGAGCAATGCTTTATTTAAAACACACTAAATCTATTTTTTTTTCTATGGAATTTCCTAGGATGGTTTAAAACAACTGATTATAAAATTTCATGTATTATTATTGATTATATTAGGTGTTCTTTCCATGAAGATCTTAGCTGCAAATATTTGCTGTCACTTTGCCAGTGCTTCTTGGTTCAAATGTTTAGTGAGGCCACATGAAAGTGTTTGGCTCCAGGGAAATGACTGATCTGGCCCCACATGGATGCATCATCTTGTAGATTTAACTAGAATTAGTAAAGTATGACTTTATTGAAAATGGATGGCATTTTCTTGATTTGTGAACCATATACCTTTGTATCTATGTCTCGAAATAGCCCCAGATGCCATCAGTAACTATGAACAGTGTGTGTTTGTTTATATGTACACACAAAATATTGATGCTGAAGGATATCAGAAATAGTGACTCAGGTGGCTATTGGCCAGTGGCTGCTGATTGCCCTGAGTCTAATGAACTGAAAAGCTCATGCATCTCTCAAAGGAAAAGCAATGATTGTCTCCGGTCATGACCCCAGATGATGATAGAGCAATCCAGAAATAGCAAGAAGGGAGTTCACTGTCCAAGCTTTTCTATAAAACCTGGATGGATCTGATGTTGGACAGTTGCTTTTTGCTGGAAGCCATATTGGACAGCCCACTGTGTTCCTAGAGGGGCTGCTTGCAACTACATGAGGCAATAATTCAGTTTCTGTTCCTCCTGTTGAGAACCCCTTGGCTTTCAGCTCCTGCTGGCAAACAAGAGTGGAGATGGAGAGCCAGACTCATATGGCTGTACCAAATCCAAGGCACTAGCTTGTAAATCACCTGGGTCTGACCCCTTGAGTCAACACTCCACAGCAGGAGGATGGCCATCAAAGCCTGTGTGTAATAGGAGTTTCTGTGCATGGGAAATGCATATTGTTATGACTCTAATTTGAATGGGTTGTTGGTGTGCACACCTCTAGAGCTGAGGCAGGTCTTCCTTACCTTATGTATGACTTTGTGTTGAGAAGCCAAGCTTCCTGCCCTGCTGATCTGAGACCTTGCTTGGATATTGCATGCTGCCTGGGAGTGGCTGGGTCCAGATCTTGGTTGTTGTTGGCCTTATTACTTAAGGGAACTTAGGAAGAAGGACTTGGTAGTGGTAGGGGGTGAAAGATGTACAGTCGCAAGACTCCAGGGTTAAATCCTACATCTGAGTTTCCATACTGCATTGAAACCAGCTTTGATCCCTGTCTGGTTTTGCTACTGAATGATGCAAAGATAGCTGAGGCAGTACAGCATGATCTGGTAGTGTGAATGGTCCTGTTCCTACCAGATAGGGCCTTAGGGAAGTGGCAGCTCATGATATCCAGAGGTCAGCCTATGCTTGCATTTCACTTTTTTTCTTTCTCCTGTACTGTCAGCTCGAATACCTGCTTTACAATCTCATTCATTGGGATGGTGGAAAACTGGGATTCTCTAACTCTAGCTGGTTTACCACAAGATCTGATGGATGGACATTGCTTGAATGGTAAATGAAGTTACGCTTGCATGACGTAATTCTGGAGTACATCACTCCCACTTGGAGTGTGTAATCTAATGTGCATCTTATATGGCATGTGTGACACATTTGTAAGTTGTATTGAAGACTTGTTCTTTTGTGGTTTGTATCCTGCAAAATGACACTTAGGCTTCTGTCTGAAAGATGATCCCAGTGATGCTCCTACTGTTAGGACCTGCTCTACATGGATTTTCTGGTGGAGTCTAAATCCTTCACTATTAGAGACATCTTGCTACTGTAAAACATTACGTATCTTAAAATATAAAAGCATGTTTATAGAGCTACAAAAACGTTATTAATCTTGCAAATTATCTGCCTCTTAATTTTAAAAGGTTCAGATGTTATATGAAATTATGATGATGTCCTTGTTTTACGAAGTTTAAAAGAACGTAGTTACTATGAAGTAATAATCTGTAAAGTTTCCACGCGCAGTATATCTCACTTCTTATGCAGAAAGAGGCTTTCAAAGTCAAATATTTGCAGTAATAGAAAAGGCAACATGGAGAAATAGTGACAAAGAACATTATTCTTTGTATAATTGTTTCCATTCTTTCTATTACGGCTCTTGGCTCAAGGTGGAAACCCAAGAGAGTGTGTGAATATGCTGCAGCTGCCCGGTTCTTATCATCCTTTTTATGAAGGGAGGGGTCAGTACAGATTTAGAGTTGTGCTACTTCAGTGTTTGAGGTCTCTTTGATAGTAGCTTACCTGGTTTGGTGGTGATGTTCTGCTCCAGAGGGATCAGCAAGTGGATTTCACCAGAGCCTGCCAAGGGCACACTGCTCCTGTTGGTATTTCATCCTGTGCAAAGTGAGAGGTACTGCTGAACTAGAACCCCTTTTTGAAGGAATATTTTACATGTCCCCCAGGTGAAAGGGGACTCGGTGGCTCTGGCCCCAGTCTCCTTTCTTTGCCTACTAGCAGGAGATGCTCTTATGATATATGGCCTTGATCCAGTCTTTCTCAGGAGCACTACTGAACCAAGGGTGAAGGTAACTTTATGCTGCTGCCTTCTGGATAGCAGTGTGAGTGAGAGGATGGTAGTCTGGAAGGACCATTTCCCTTCCTAGTCAGAGTTACTAATGTGAAAATATATGTCCACTGTTGTCTTGGACTTAATGTTCTTTGACAAATGTCTGTATCTGTAGGTGCTTTTTGGTGTTTGTTGCCTTTGATTTCTGCTGTAATACATGGCCTGCTCCTGCTGAATCCCGAGGAACAGGTACAGTTGGCAGCTCATGCTTTTGTGCATTTGTATTTTACATTGCTGGTACTTAAATGTATCCATGATGATTTACAGCTGATATTGTCTGTTCAAACAGTATCGCCGCTTCACCAACAGAGGACATTTCCCTGGGAAATCAAAATCCCTGTTTGAAAATGTTCCTTTTTTCTCGATGCCCATGTGGGAACCAGCACTGTCAGCTCCTTGTGGTGTTGGTGTGCTTTTGGAGTAACCAGGCTCAAGTATGTTCAGTGACTGTCCCGGCAGTCTATTAGGGGACACTGAGCTCCTTAAAGCCAAAGCCTTTCAGTCTTGATATAGCCTTGAATGACTTTCAGAAGGCCCATTTTATTGGAAAGTTTGCGTCTCAACCTTTTCTTTTGCACAGAGGAAAATTGGCACGGAAAACTTGTCGGGCACAGAAGGATCAGTTCAGCAGCAAGAGTTTGGTATGTTTGTTCAAAATGAGCTCAACATCTCAAGTACAACCAAGTGACATTTTCAAATGCTTCATTTTCACTGACTGCAGTGTTTCCTCCTAGTGACATGTGGTTTCAGGATCTGAGGGTGGCAATTGGACTCCTCATAACTCCCATTAAGTCCAGCTAGCTGGTGAAACTCCAGCAATTTGTGATGTGCAGCAGTAAATTGTTGCATGGCTCTCTGTGTTGCTGGGTTTCAGTGCTACAAAGAGGAAGTAAAATCAGCATTGCAAAGGGAGACGAGGCACAGGGTAGAAGCAACTTGGTAAAGGTCATCCTCTAAAGTGATGGAGTAAGTCATTCCAATGGTTTGTCATGAAACACCTTTTCATGTGTTATATGAGGAAATCTGCATGTTTAATGAAAGACAAGAAGAGTGTGGAAGAGGGAGCTTCAGAGGACTTTTCCTGTGAATGGAGGCACGAGCCACAAGTTCTCTTTAAAGCAGCGTGTTAGCAAGGGAAGGCAGCTCAACCTCAACTTAATAACAACATTTTTCAAGTATTTTGGGTCAGTTCAACAAAGCAGAACACTATTATTTGACTCCTCATCAGTTATCCTGGTGAGACCTGTGTTGAATATGCAGATTTCTTTTTCTTGTATAATATGGAAAACAATTCTAAAAGACAATTCTCAGTGATGATAATGGAGAAAACCTGGAGTCTGTTGAGGAAGCATCTGTGGACCTGGTTCATAAGTAGATGATTAGAGTGTGCTATGGTTGCTCTCCTTTGACAGAGGGAAGTAATGGGAGGGTCAGCAGTAAGTTGACTCAGTATGTATGCCCACTACCAGCTCTTATTCCTCCTGGGGCTTTGAGGAAATTAAATGCTTCCTACTATTGACTTGGGTATGTAAATATTTAGTGTAAATATAGACAGTTATTAGACATGTCAGTTCTGTTCTTAAATGAAGCTCTTTTTGCAGTTAAGAGAAAGCAAACTTTTACAGGTGTGCCTTCCCCAGCTGTCAGCATCCCACCTGTCCTCACCCAACAACAGGAGCTGTGTGCCTCCCACCAGCAATGTGATGAGCATGGTGTGGCTGTTGTTTGTAGGGCAGAGGATGGGGTTGTGCTTTGAGGCATAACCAAGCCTTCAAAGGCAGCCTTTGAATTCCAACTTCAAAAATACATTACTGGCAGGGAAATCAGAGAGTCCAGAGGAACGATTGCATAACTCACTCAAATATCCATCACCAGGAAAAGTAAGTGTGAGCTGCACAGTGGTTTAGGGGGGTGCACGTATTCTTTTCAATGGCTTTTTAGTGTTGCAGGAGCTGGAGTCTCAAGCAGTTACTAGAAAAGGTGGCATGCAGAAGTGTCTCAGTGAAAGTGACACCAGCATTTGTTATGGGAAAGAATATATTAGAAGTGTGTAGTGTTTATCTCTTGCCTACATTTATAAGCACATACTCTGTAAAAATACTCTTCTGGCCCTCCAGCCTCTTATGGAGAGCAGTCTGTTAATAATCTCTAAGAAAACCTAGGCTTCCTCCAGTCAGACAATTACCTGCATCTGGGTGGTGCTTGGTTTTGCTTTTATTTGAAATTCAGACTATTTGCTCTCAGTTTTTCAGTGTCTCATGGCTGATTGCTCTGTATGGTGGAAGGTGGATATTTTCGAAGATCTCTGCTTAATGTTCACAATATCAGCCTCTGCCTAATCTCTGCTTGGATAAGATCGAAAAGCAACAAACAAATGAGAAGGCACTTTTCAATGTTTGGAGAAAAAGAATCAAGATGAGGCCTGCTTCACAGCTCATACTTTATTCAGAAAGCCACGTATTTCAGAAGAAATTATTTACTAAGCTTGTGTAAATCTATCCTTATGGCTGGTTATCTTTAAACGATGCACCCAGTTGACAGGCTGCTGTTTATACGAGTTCAAAAACCTGGTGAAGTTAAATTCTGTGGAAAATAGAAACCAAAAGTGGACATGAGAATATTTCACTATATTCCTTGTGTGAACCATGGCTTGGTCAGCACGATGACAGAGTATTTATTTAAGCTCTGGATGCTTCGTTTATGATGTTACCTTAAAAACAAAGGGCAGAACTTGATTCTGTGTATGCATGGTGTCCTTTTCTCCATTGGAATGTGTAAACAAGCCCAGGTTAAACTTGCTGCAGATTGAACTACATTAGTCAGCATAGAGCTCCAGGATGATTCTGGTGCTGCAGAGCAAGGCATGTGTATGGCCTCATCCCAGGACTAGTAGAGTCTTGCTTTTCAGATTCTTAGCAGCCTTCCCCAGTCCAGAGTCCTGTGAAATGGTGGTTTGCGTGTAGCTGCTGTGTTGTTCTGTGTCTGTTCTCATCCCTTGCTGGTGGGAGCTACCATACAGAGATGCATACTGTATACTGGGTTGCCTCTGAGGTGCTGGAATAGCACCAGCTGCTGGGTTGCCTGTACAGCAAAGGCGAGGGCTGTGCAGATGGAGGCAGTACTGGATGGCTGCTGGCGTTGCACAAGCATTGCAGATCTCTTGCTTTTGCACTTCATCCTGAAGCTTGTTATTGAATATGAAACATTACATATAGCTATTTATAGATTTGCCAGGCCTCTTCTGAAGCTCAATGAACAAGATATGCTTGTTATCAATAAACTCCTTCCTCTGTTTCCTTAGGCTTATTGATTTTTGTTTTGAACCACTGTTTATTAGTATATTAGATTGAAGAAATATATCAAGAGGTATCTGATAAATCTTGAGATTCCCTTCTTTCAGTGGGAAGTGCATCTTTTGATGCATTGTCATTTGAGCAAATGGTACGCAATCCTAACCTTCACCACAGTCTGTAGGCTGTCCTGTCTGAGAATCTTTTGGGTGATAGCAGGAATAGCCATCACAGAAGGCAGACAGACATTTAGTATTCCTAGCTGTGTAGTCAGCAAAGATTTCTTCCCAACTCAGGTGTTATCAAGCTGTGGGAACAGCTTGGCGATGCTTTGGGACAGCTAAGACAAGTATAATTTTTAAGTACAGCCTTAAGTGTCTGCCTCAGCAAGGAGCTTGCCCAAGACACCCTGATGGGCTGGTGCTGAGTTCCAGTAATTTTCATATGGGTTTGATGAGGCTGCCTGGGTTGGCTCCAATATACAGTAGAATGCAATCAAAGAAGTTATGAAATCATTATCCTATAAAATTGTGAATCTATGAAAGCCCATTCTCTAAGTACTTCAGAGAAGTTTTAATGTGGCTCTGATAGCTGTCTTGGCACTGTGTGTATGTTTATGTTTTTGCACCCCACGGATTCTCATTTGCCAAATAAATTAGTCTCCCACAGATGACTCTCTGGAAAATGCAATCATCCACGAGCGGTCAAAAGCAGCCAAAGATGCTCTGAAACAGGAGAAAACTATCCTCATCATTCTTGGATGCTTCTTACCTCCAAACCTTGTGCTGTGCCCTGCTAGGAAGCCCCAGGGGCCAGGATGAAGTGTTAATGTTGGTGACATGGTGGTTATTCTCAGGGGAAGGAAAAAATAACACTTCAATTGATCTGTTAATTGTAGATCAGGCTCGGATACTACAGAAGGGTAATTGGCTTACTTTGATCTGGTGTTGTATTAATCTGTGCTCCAGCATTCATTTCCAATAACTCTGTGCTACGTCCCTGAGCAGTGGCTTTGGGGAATGGGATGAGCTGCAGTAGGTGGGCAGAACCCACAGATGATCCCTGCTGCAGGGGTCCCAGTGCCTGTAAGGATGGAACTCAGCCCCAGTTGGATGCTGCTGCTCAGATGGGTTCTGCCAGCACAGGACTCACGTGTGTAGAGGAGTTTGATTACCACATATAGCTGCTGCTAAGCATGTACAGCTCTGATTTAGCCAGCTGATGTCAGGACAATCAGTCACTGCATAGCTGTGGGGAGAGATACAGGAGGGGTATAGAGAAATGTGATCAGCCAGTGTGCATGCTGCCAAAATTCCCTGGTTTGAACTCATAAGTCCCAAATCTATTTTTTTCTTCCTACTCTGGACTAATACATTTGGAAATGAACATGGGTCTGTTGCTATTCCTGTGCTTCAAGTGGGATTGAGGCTGTGATGTTCTGCGCCCTGGGGAGTCATTACTTCTGGAATCTGGTGGGACTCTGCAGTCATAGCACTTCGCTGTTGTATCAGCATGCTCTGCTTCATTAGTGCTTCATTTCAGAGCAGTGTGGGCCTCTGACGGTAAGCAGTTCTTCTTTCAGGACAGGCAGAGGGAATAAAAGTACGTTATGCTTTGTTTGGAGGAGGGGAAGACAGGGCTGTGGCTTTGTGTGTGTGTGTGTATTCTTATAGCACTGAGCCCAAACTTTCAATAATGGGACATATGTGCAAATTCACACCTGCAGATTCTGCCTTCCCAGGGTTTTCATGTGCAAGCTCATTTGTGCCCTAGAGAGCAGCCTGCACCTGTTCCATCCCACCCATGGGACCAACAGCTCGGGTCACTTGGCAGCTGGCTCTGGGTGGAAAGGAATGCCTCATCCTATAGTGCCTGCCCTGTGTAGAGGCTGCTGGGGATCACCCAGTGAGCAAGATCTGAAGTATAGCCCCACCAGTCTGTATTTTGGCTGCAAATACTGTCAAAGCCCAAGTGTAATAGGATATATATGTATATAGCACTGATGTTGCCTAAGCCTGCAGATCTCCAGGCTGTCAAGAAAAGCCTTTTTTTGCTGGTGCCTGCATGAAAAATGTTGAGGAGCTGCACTACACGCTCACTGCCCGTGAGTCTGGCCTTGTTTCTGCTCCTTCCTAACCATGCTTCGTGTGTTGCATTTTTCCTGAGACAGGAAGCTCAGGCTCCCATAACCATGGAAACCTGGTTTGTCTTCTCTAATAGCTTCAGCTGTACTTAACATCCGTCTCCTTGGGAAAAGGCAGACTGCAAGCTACAGGTCAGTTTTGTGTACCTTTTGGGATGCTAAAGGCAAAAATAAAAATCCCGAAGTCCCCTGAGCTGCCTCCTGGTCCCTGGAATGAAGCAGAAATACAGAGGTGCAAAGCTGATGCCTGGGGGACTTAAAAACATACCAAGCAGAAAGGGAAGGCTGTGTCCAGAAGCAGGAAGGTACTATGGAGCTAAGTAAGAAAATGCTGAGTTTTGTTTGTCTTATTCTGTGTGTGTGTTGGCTTGAGTGTTGCTGGGCGTGTGGAGCTTTGCTGTGATTTTTAGTTAGCTTTTTTAAAAAGAAAAAGGTTTTATTTCTGTTAGAAATGCTTTAAATAGCCTGTAGCAGGGGAGGAACTGGATTTAAGCCTGTGAGCATCCAATATGCTTTGGGATGGGATAAAGAACTCTTATGCTTGGACAGCCGTCTCCATCTAGCCCCTCTCTTGTACTGGAGGAACCTACTGCTGTAAGTGTGTCCCAGGGCTGTAGCCTGATGTTACCAGACCTGTTTACAGTGGAGAAGTGCCTTATCAAGAGGCGTTAGAAACTAAACCAGGAAGGCTCTTCTTACTGCATTTTAATGTAGATGTGCATGCATCTCTTATTGACTGACTACTTTAACTTTCCTATTTGATGCTGCAAGTATCCTCACCAGGGCATTGCTTTTGTGCAGAGACTTGTGCTGGGGTGCTTGGAAATGGGTTAGAAGCATGGTGAGACACATCCTTGTCCACTGGCAAATCGCAGCCTCAGTGTCTAGCTGTGAAACGGAGGTGCTGATGTTTCACCATGGGTGCTTTAAGGCTCAGTGTTCATGAAATGCTCTGAACTCTGGTACTTGCTGGAGAGGGCACTTAGAATGGTCCACAAATGTCTTTGTTGACACAGCAGGCACATGAAGGCACTGACACCTTCCAAGTATGAAATATACAGAGATTCTGGGAATGCTCACGAGTTATAATCAGGATGTTTCTAAAACCAGTGCACAATATTCATCTGGCATCTGTCACTTGGAGGTGTTCTGCGTATGAGGGGAAAAGAAATGGTAGCAGCTAAATCTGGTGAAATTCAGGGTTAAGGTTAGTGCCTGAAGAATAAAAGCTGCTTTGCAAATGCTTTGTATCTCCGCTTAATATAGCTGTTGACATTCTACCTCCGAGCAGAGAGCCACCCGTCTGTGTGATGGGTCCAAATTTTTTTTGCGGACATGACAAGCATAAATCAGTGTTTTCTCCATAGCAGCCTGGAAGGAGGGTTTTCATGCCAGTTGCTGCAGTGTTATAAGAAGATTGGACTGAATCAGGGAGCCATACTCCAAACTCGCCCTCTCAGTAGGGATCCTGGCCAGCAGAGCTGTGCAAGATGTAGCCCTGTAATAACAATATGCTTTACAGAAACACTTATAGGTTTTCTGGCTCCTTGACTGTTTGGTGAGCAGAGAAACAAATGCTTGTCTCTTTTCTGTGCAAAATCCAGGTAAAGACTTCAGGAATTGATCCTGCCTGCGTGCATCCATGTACACAGCATTTGCTGTAGGTTATTTTTCCAGCAGTTAAAATCAATGTCTTCCTCTTCTCAGGCTTCTTGGTGTTAGAGGTGTTTTCTCACTCCTTTACACAGAATAAAATGATCTTTGATCAGAATACCTGCATCCCATCTGTGCAGATTTCTGGTCTTTCTCCAACGCGGACCAGAGGAACGCTTCTCTCATACATTTAATCAAGATTTCTCCTTCTAATTAAATTTCAATTAAAAGGCATTTCATAACAAAAGAAAAATTGTTAATACAAAAGCCAGCTGGGACAACTTTTCCCCAGAGGAAGTTCTGGGAGCCACTTCTGCTGTTGGCTCTGCAGAAGTGTCAGAAGTACCCCAGGACCCCTGTGGTTCACAGAGCCGTTTCAGTGCTTGGCAGTATGGTTGGCAGTTACCCTGAATTGATCCAAGTGTAGTAATAACAAATGATACTGAAACTATTGCAGCAAATCAGCATAATAATGCAAATAGTGCCTCTTTTGCTTGTAGTTAACTTTAACATTTACAGCTAAATTTGTAGATAATCTCTCAATTAACAGAGATTGAGACTGCAGCTCTAACAATATTCCTCCGATCTGGCTTATACCTTGGTGTATGTGGATGAGGGAGATAACTCTGCCCAGAAGTACATATAACCATGGACTCTCTTTTGGAGTCTCTACACCAAGATCAAGATTTGTACAATGACTTTCAGAGATGGGTCTAACCAAAGGAGATGAGCAGAAGTACATTTTTGATGAACAGGTCAGTTGTGGGAATCAGACCCCAGCTTATAGGTCCCTTTATTTGGAGCTGCTGGGGTGACTTTGCTTGCCTGGGGCTGGTGGTAGGTGCTGGTTCTGTCTGCTGAGTTGCATTTTCCTGGTGACCTGTTTCTTGCCAGCCCAGTCTATTTATGGCTCAAATGGTGAATGAGTGACTGCTGTTTGGGCTGTGTTTGTGGAGCTGAGGAGCCCAAATGAATGTGAATGCAGAAGTGACAAATCATCCCTTAGCTGCTGCTGAGGAGAATGTCTGATGATGACTGCAGTTGTGGTGCAGGTTCTACTTACTGTTAACATTTTTGAATCAATAAGATCTGCACCAATGCTATAGTTAGGAACTAAGTTAAGTGATCTGGTGACTGTGATCAGGCAAGGAGAACAGGCTGCTCAGGTGGGTTCTGGACACCCATATAATAACATTCTCTCCACTAATTTGCTCTGGGACTTCAGTCAAATTTCATCTTTCTGCTGTATTTTTGATATGCAACCCTATTCATTTATTTGCCTGTTGTGGTTGAATGCTTAGTGATGGGCCTTAACTCTGTGTTTGGACATGAGCTTGGGGTCATTCCTTTGAGCTATTACTGAGCTGGAAATCATGTAGTTGCAGTTGGGATAAATAAAGGAGCTGAATGCAAGCATTTAGGCAAACTAATCCCCCCGCACCCCTTCCTTCAGGGAACGTGTCTTTGGAGAGTCTGTTAATGGTTTACATGTCTCTACTGTTAGTAACAAGCTCCCTGAAGCTGAGCAAAAAAAAAAAAAACCTAGATGCAGTATGTTGATCTTATTAAGGCATGGCAGAAAAAGAAGCAAGGGAAGCAGGAAGGAATCATGCAGAACTGTACATTTTTGGCTTCCTGAACTGCTGCAAGGCTTAGGCCTCTCCAAACCAGCAGTGTGGGACCTGTCAAATGTGGCTGTGGTTAGTTCAAAGCCACTCTGAGCAGCGCCAGCAATCAGAGCTCTGCATGTGGCTTGGCTCCTTGCAGGTGTGCTGCCTCCTTTAGGGCTGCTGCACATCGCTGTGCTGTGGCGGCCTGAACTCACTGGTCAAACATTATTGGCTCTCTGGAATTATGGTGTTTTAAATCATGCTAAGAGATTATGGTGTAGTTACAGATGCCAAAGCAGACGTGTCCCATCTGATCCTAAAGCATGCAGATGGAACTCTGTGCGTGAAGAGGACTGCAGAGAGCTTAGCAGGTCTGTAGCGGTGCTTGTGTGCTAGCATTCAGGCTAGCAAAATCAAAATGAATTCTGTTGTCTGAAAATATGTTAAGTCTAGAGATGGTGCTTTACAAAACTAAGAGCACTGCCCTGCGTAGCATAGATTAAACCAAATCACTACAGTGGCTTTTTTGGATTGTCAAGCTAAGAAGTGGCCTTATGATGTTTTTTTTGGTGGGTCCTTGGCTTTCCTTTCTACCTAGCAGAGGAAGGAAATGTGTGCTGGTATGCATGGTGTTAACATGCTGTGTTAAAGAGCATTCCTGAGTTGCCGGGAGATGTCTAGCAGGGCTCCTGTCCTGGGCTTTCAAATTATAACCCAGCCTCCATTTTGAAAGATCCAGTGACAGACAACTTAGCTCATACGACCTGCAAGGCAGGGAAAAAACCACGAAGTGAAGAGAATATAAAGCTAAACCCATAGATCTTCTATAGCTGATAGAAGCTTAGGACCAATGAATTACAGAGTGTGTTTTTGAGCTCCACGTACTTGTGTAGGGCAAAGCAGGTCTCGAAGGCGCTGTGTTTACATGGCGATGTTTAGGTTTCTGCTCTTTTGTTTCTAGTTATTTCTGTGTACTGGTGCTTAGGATCTCATCTTTGTGGGTCTCAGCTAATATGGAGCTTTGTCAAGGAGACAGCTTTTTTTTTTTTTCTTTTTGCATAAGCCTAAAAATTTAAGGATTCTGGGGACTGAAGTCAGCCTCTCAGGGAAATGCAGTTTTCCTTACTTAAAATAACTTTATTTATAATGTCCTTTACTCTGCAAGGTCTCTTTCAAGACATTGCCTGGGTTGCATTTTGTCTTGTGCAGAGCAAGCCTCTGGGAGGAAGGAGGGCCAGGAACTTGGGGAGGGCAGTTTGGGGTGGGAAGGGGAACCGCTGATCAGAGTGACAAACGGTTTCACCTTCAGGAGCGCCGAGCTGTGGGAGCACTGGCTGCATTGAGGGGTTGGCACAGCGTCAGCATACGCACGTGGGGATGGATCAGCTGAGAGAAATGACTGCATTTATTCAATGAATTTACATGAGGTGCTTGCATTGCCAGAAAGGGCCAGGCTCCCTCCCCCTTTAAAACACCAGCAGCTCCGTGCAGATGGACCAGGCTGGGGGTTTTCAGCATGGCTGCTCCTGGGGTCTGATCGTATGAACTGGGTTCACGACTGGTTACCTCTGGCCAGCCTAGTGCTGCCTGCTCTATAGGCTGCTGCCTTGAGCCATACCATTTCTTCCCTTCTTCCCCTGCCCACATCTTTAGCAGTCCACCTGCAATTTCTTACACTCTTCTTACAATCTGGTTAGCAGGATCCACTTCTGTTCCATCAATTTTTTCCCTTACAAACAATGCTTGTACCCAAGGTGAAGAGAGGGAAGAAGGTAGAAAAAAGGAAGTGCTGATTTGCAGCAAGTGTGGAGACAGAAGAAGAGGGGATAGCTCCATGCTGACGGGCTGGAGCTCTGCCCATGCAGTGCTGAGAGCTGAAGCTGAAAGCAAGGAGCCCCTGGGTTCCTCTTGCATTCTCTGTGCTCTCTCAAAATATCCCATGTTCTGCAAGAAAACCCATCTTTTCTGCTCTTATTCCTGTCTTGAAATGTCCTGCTAGAGACCTGTGGCCATGGGCGAGTCATGGCTTATGCAAACATTCTGGAGAGGTTAGGTTGTTACTCATTCCTTTTCACTGTGGGGTCACTCCCAAGGTGACCACACAAGAGGTTGCTCAGACCTATGGTTAGGATAAATGGATCCTAAAGACGGCAGAGGCTGGGGCTAACCTCAGCACAGCCAACTGGCCCAGAAACAACTGGTTCAACTGGGGAAGCTGGGAGGGTCCTGCAGCTGATGCTCTGCTCCCTCCACTTCCTGAGCTAAAGAAGACTTGAAAGAAAGTCACCTCACCAGTCTTTCTAAAAACTAAATTCATAACTAATACCAGGCGTAAAATTAGATCCTTTTAAGTAAGGATGTGATTCCTTGCTTTGTGCTTGGTTGTAGTCACTGCCTTGCTGTATTGTTCAGGGTCCTACAGGATGTGTACTGAGATGCTGAAGCTCACAAGGTTTGGGTTGTCCCACCCTCAGTAGTCTCCCACATGTTTTGTGGGAGAGGCTGGTGGATGAGGATCTGTGACAAACACCAGCTTGGTGTGGGCATGCTGGCAGCCCATGACATAGCAGGCATGCTTCAGGATCAAGCTTTCATCCCTGTTTGCTGCTGGAGTGACAGCCTGTCTTGATGGTATGCCACAGTCCCTACCTTGGAGCACCGCTCCTGCTGTAGGGGACTCAGGGGATTCAGAAAGCTGCTCATGCAAAGCCTGTGCTATGAAAATCCTCTGGCAGCCCTAAATGAATTCCTGTTTGAAGTAGGAAGTTACTTCTGGGGAAGAAAAAATAAACAGTGCGTGATAGAGAATCTATGACAACCTTTGCTATTCTGGATTCAGCTGACAGGTAACAGGACTGATGGTACTGTCAACATCAGCACTAGTTGGTGAGGTAATGATCATAAACATGTATTGCTTTGGGCCTATGTCTGTTTTTGTGAGGCTTTTTTGCCTCTTATTAGACTGTATTTGCTAAAGGACAAAACTCTTTGATCACACGCCTGTTCCTTACGTGGGTACTTGCAAACTGTGATCAGATTGTCCTATTAACCTTCTCCCTTCGTTAACGAGAACAGATGGTGATTCTGGAGCCATCTCTAAGTTGAGTGTTTGGTTCTTTAATCGTTCTCTGGGTGGTTCTCAGCACTGGATACAGTTATTTCAATATCCTTCTTGAATTGTAAACATTAAATCCTATTGCGATGTTGACAGTATTGATGTCAAATAACACATTTTTTTCATTTGAACATCACCTATCCAAAGCCTCTGAATTGCCTTGACCTCAGGATTATTGCAGCATGATACGCTCAGCTGCTGTTATTCAGTGCTGACCAGCAAGTTCCTGCCTAAATCAATGGCTTTGTCAGATGCTATTCCCACTGTTTATGCTGTTGTGTGTGGCAGTACAGAAGCCTATACTATATTCTTTAGTGCAACTTATTTAGCCATGTGGGTCCACTGGTTGTGTCTCAGTTGTTATTGAACAGTCCTATACTGTTTGTCATTTTGTCATCTTCAGACTTAATTAGTGATGATTTTAGGCTCTTCTACTCATTAACAATGAAGGACTGACTAACCTTTGCCAAGTCCTCAATAGGAACATACATGTGTACCTGTGTCTATTCAGTCACCACTGCACGGGGCGACTTTCACTCACATATCAGATTTCTTCTTCGTCTTCATCTAATGATGTAATGTGTGCTTATATTCTGCTTGAAAAATCAATTGTGTGAATCAATGGCAAAATTAAGAGTAAAATCAAGTTTAGTGGAAGTATAATACAACAGTTAAAGTCAGTAGTAGAAACTGCCTGTTCAGGAGCATTTCTGGTTTCCACTGTCGAATTCTATTGCTCTTACTTTGCTGGGGATCATTGTTAGGATTTTCTATTTACCTTTTAAAAATACTTGACACATCAGCAGGTTTTGTTCCAGCCGCTGCAACTTCCATGTGCCCAAGATGTGTTTAAAATTGATAGCAATAATATAGAGTGTTCCAGGATGTTCTTTTAAAACTGGTGCAAGTCATCCAAACCTGCTGAATTTAGGTTCTGCTTAATTAGCTGCAGTTTAAGGTTCTGCTTAGTCGGTAGTAGAATGGGGAGTGCAGCACTGATGATGTAACATGCATACATCATCCAACTTCTGTCCCCAGCAAAGGAAAAGCGTTAATCTTCTGACGCTTTCTTCCTGTGCTCCCTGCCCACCACCATGTGGAAGTGATCAAAATAGCATTGGAATCTTTGATATCTTCAAAAATCCAATCTCTGTGCCTCTTAATTTTACCGGCTAGATTCACCCCACGCCCTTCTTTATTTATCCATTCATACTTCATTGTTTTTGGCTCCTTGTCTTCACCTTTCCCTTTCCCCTTGGTGATGCGTGTTTAATCCTGTGGTTCTAAGTGGCTTAGTACTGGACACAGCACTTTAAGTTGTACGTTGTCATCTGTATAGTGGTGTTAACGTTCAGAGGGTGTTTGCTAACAGCCACATGGCTCACTTTCTCCTTGCTGAAGTCCCCTGCAGCAGCACAGCTTTCATTCTCACCCACTCTCGATGATGCTTAAGGAACAAGAATAAAATCTCAACTTTGTCTCTTTCTGAGCTGTCACTGACCCCAGAAAAGGAAGTATTGCTTTTGAGAGTTGCTCCATTTCTCTTCCCTACTCCTTAAATAGCAATTGCACAGATCCAGCAGTGTTGAGTAGTAGAGTTTGTCATAAATGAGCAGTCCTGGCTCTTCTGCTATGTAGTTCAACCTCTATTTGTGCAAGCAGGTAAAGCAAATTATTCCTGTAGGAGGCATACAGAGAAGAAATAAATCCTGAAGTTAATTTGCTGCAGCTTTTTCTCTGAAGTACCAGCGCGTTGCCGTTGGTTTATTGCTCATCTGGACAAACCCAGAACGGAGGATCTTTCTCTCTGTGAGAGACATATCCTTCTTCTAACCTTTGGTGGAGTACTACTGCACAGTCAGCCTGCTCTGTTCCCCATGGGGTTTCTTGTGTTAAGTGGTAGTGAGCTGAGAAAGCCACTTCTGAACTGACGCACAGTGAGAAGTTCTCTTCCCATGAATTCCTCAGATCTGGCTGTATCAGGGAAGCACTGCTATTAGTCTCTGGGGATGCTTGCCAGCCAACTTCAGAAGCCTTGAAATTTGCATCTCATCTTGGATCTGCGAGGATGGCAGGCTGTCCTGCTGTTCTCTCCCCAAAGAATGCTTTCTCTTTCCATCCAATCTTCAAAAGCTGTCTGTATATATGTATGGAATGAAAATTTCCCCCCCTCCCTCAGAACACATGCATCATGAAATGACCATTCATAGTGTTAAAAACTCTATCTTAGCTACTGTTTCATGGATACAGAATATGTTCTTCCCCAGAATGCATGACTTAAGCTCACCAGTGTGCATAAGCTGTGCTATGACACATGATACTAAGAACAGGCTAATCCAGGGTGTCTTTCAAGTACACAGCCTTTGGATGGATGGAACACCACTCGGGCAAACTCAGCTTTCCTTTGCTGAAAGCTGAGCTGATTCAAGTTGTCTCATGTTGGGCTTGAGCTCGGGGTTTCCTCAGCTCAGGGCTCCTTGATCATCAGGCTGCCTCGTTGTGCCTTATTTGTCCCAGTCTTATTCTTTGAGAATAGAAGGAATTCTTTGATGGTTTGGATGATGCTCAATTAATGGGATTTTTTTTATAACAAGACTCAGCTGATTTGTAAAAACAAATAGAGAATATTTCTAAAAGGCTTCCTTTGAAAAAATAAAGTCTGAGTGTTAGGAATGACCTTGATATCATCCCAACAAATACATCACACAATTTATAAGTTAGCCTTTCTGAAATTTCATCCTAGTGTGCATTTGAAGTAGTTCTTTTAAGGATTATCTCCTCCACACTCAGCCTCTCCCCATCCTAATTGAAAGTTTATGCAGCAACCATGTGAATTTGCATGGGGAGCTGGTGAATGTGACATCTTGGATTTTCTCTCTATACGGCAGCATGGTGGGAACAAAGATTTGTTGTTACATCAGAAAACTGCAAAGGTAGTTAATGTGAAATTCTCATTACCAGATACAATAAAATGCTCAAAGTCCCACAGGATTTTCCTTGTCATTTTGACCTTCCCACCTGAGTTGGACAGAATTGAGATGAATTCAGTAATTAGGCCTATCCACTTGTAACCTGTTTGGAATGGCCAAAGCTATAAATGTGATGTCCCAGGCTCACAGATTCTAGCCCTTTCATGTGGCAACTGGTGGGTCTCTGAGGGCTGGTTTCTGTATTATTGCTATGCATGCTTTCAACCTGTGCTTTGTTTTAGCATAGCTCTGAATCAGTAAGTGTATATGGCATTAAATATGGCCCTTGTCAAGTCTGCTGGTTAGGTGCCCTCATAAGTCAGAACTCTTGAGAGTAACTGTAGGTGCAGGTGTTGCCAAGCACGCGCTGCTCCTGCAAAAAGTAGGATGTCCTTTGGAAAAGAGTGTGAGTGGTTAGGAACTGATGCTTCAGATTAATCTAATGCAGGTGGGAGTCACAGAGAGCATTTTTCTTTCCTCCTAATGCTGCTTTGTTCTGCTGTAAGTTTGCTTTTTCTACGTATGCTCTAAAACATCTAAAGCAGCAATGGAGGTGTAGCTACCACTGCTCTATCTCCTAGCCACAGCCAGGAGGCACGGAGTCATTATTAATTAGAGTAATGTGGCAGGACCTTTCCTCTCCCTGAGCAGCAGTGTTATTGGAATTCTTCTGTCTACTGAAGAAATAGCTGTGAGCTTTAAACTTAATGTTGCAAACCAAGGACTTTAAAGATGCCTCCGGGGTCTCCTTTGCTATTGGAGATGATGGCTAGTGCATGATGATATCTGAAAGATGAATATAGTCTGCTTTGGAGAAACTACCCTGTGCTCACGAGCAAGTCTGTCTCCTACCTTGTTAGCAGTGGGCTTGCGAATTTGTTGTGGGCTAAGTGGTATTTGAATTATCTCAGAAATACTTGCAATAAATGATTTTGACTCAAGATCGCCTTCAGGAGGTGTATTTTCACCCTGTACAAGAGTATGTTTGAAATCAGATGTTTAGGATGCTTTCCACCAAGCAGTGTGGGAGCAACGCAGCTGCAGGATGAATGCAGGACTGCTGCCTTCAGCAGGAAGCAGTTATGTTTCTGCCTGGCATTCGTTCGCAAAGCTACGTTGTGCTAAGTGTCACAGAGCTGCCCAGAGGTGAGGTCCGAAGGGCTCAGTCTCTGAAGCAGCCATCAGCTCCAGTGACACCTGGCCTGTTAGCAGAACAGCCGATTTCAGGGGTGACGCAGGTCTGTAGTCCCCAGATGGAGCAAGGACCTGAGCATCGCCAGCGCTCTCACTGCAGATCTGCACTTAATGCAACCAGAAAACTTCATTCCTGCATTCCCTGTGCTTTTAAATCATTAATGCTATGTCGGAATCCTGACCTGGGATGTTTTGACTCAGGAGGGACATAGAGGAGCAGCCCCGAGGTCCTCCCCAATGGAACTGGGGTTTCTTATGGGAGCTGGTGTGGGGTTGGCTGTGCCCAGAAAGGAGGTGTGGGTGGTTCGTTAACCACAAATGCTGTGGATCCCTGAATTCCTGTGTGGTGCTGAACAGACCTTGAGAAGTGGCAGACGATCAATGACAGAACACTGTAGCAAGTAGTGCTTGCTGTGTGTACATACAAGCTTTTACTATGACTGTCAGCTAATACCTTGTAGGGAGGGTGTACTGGGCTGTGCAGCCTATCTTTATGCTAAGAATGGAGAACTTTAAGCATGAAATAGTTATTTGTGACACTTTATGCTTAATGCTGCTTGTGTGGTAATCATTAAATCAAATGCTACAACGCTCACTGTCTGCAAGTATACCAATGCCTCCGTTCCCTCTTAGTGCCTCCCTTGGTTTATTCAAGAAGACAGTTCTTGGCGTGAAAGATGAAATGTATTTGCTCTCATTGTTAATAAACACCCAGGAATGTTCGGTGGCAGGGCAATGAATCAGGCAGCAGCATGCTGAGTGTGCTGGGGCTGCATCTCAGATCTATGATGCTGCAGTGCTCTGGGGGCTGAGCACGAATGCCTCATGGATGTATTGTTTTCTGCTGTCCTGCTTGGGGAAAATGAATTACAGGAGATGATATAGGGAACTTTTCTGCAAGCTACACATGTTGTGAACAGAAACAAATGGGGGGAAAAAAGGGGATTTTGAAAAAACCTGAGTCGTCACTATTTGAAAAGGTGGAAAAATGATGTTGGCTAATTCATCCCTGGTGGGATTTTGCTGTTATGGAGATAATGGCAAGACATTTGTCCTTATAGAGTGGTGTTTCTATAGCAGCACAAACTTGCTTGTTTGGTGAGTAGCAGGGCTTACAGCTCAGATCTTTGAGAGGAGAGTACAAACGTGGCTGCACTCTGAAAAGCAGACTAATGTCATCTGACTCTGAAACAGTCCCAGGCACAGACTGTGCTCCATGGAAATACTTTAGCATTTTGAAATAGTCATGATCACTTTCTCATATTGCGATTTGGGATGGAAAAATGATGTTCTCTAACTAAAGCTCTGCTTTCTTTGCATTATTCACTTTCTTTTTCTTGAACAAGGCTGTAAAAGGAATTAAACAATTTTTCTTTAATTGACAGAGAGAAATATCTGTTCTATTTTTGTAACAGACTTTTTTCCTCATTATTTGGACTAATGACATTCATTTATTTTTGTCTCCAGGCTAAGAATATCCTCCTGCCCTAATCTCTGTGGATGAACATAGGTCCTGGAGTCAGAGCCCACTTCTTCCACATGGGAAGAGTTTATCATCAATAGGGCTTCATTTGACCATGTGACTTCGGTCCAAACCCCTGATAGTGATAGCCAGCCTCACCTCCGTGTAAGTGGGGCTCCCACTCTTCCCAGAGAAGAGGGGAAATCACAGTGTGCAGTTGCGTGCCTGACTTCTTTTCAACTGTGCAAATTGTTACGCTAGCAAAATTGAAGTGAATGTAATTTATCCTTAAAAACAATTAGTTTAATTAATTTTTGCTACACTGAACACTTTTGATGGCTTATGTGGCCAGTGGGACTTCTTTTAAATATATGTGCTCTTAATATCAGCTAAAAAATATCTCAGAAAAAAATAATAATGGAATGTAGAAAATCAGATTCTTTTTTTTTTCCATCTGACCTGATCTCTGCTTTTGATGTTGAAACTCACAGATTAATATCAGCAGCTGCTTAAGTAAAGTTGAGGCAACTGCTTTGCCTTTCCCTCATCCCAAGTGCAGTGTCTGCAGCATGGCTGTCACAGTACGCACCATCACTCACGCTCCTAATAACCGAGGGAAAATAATTACTTCCTGAGGGCTGTGTGCTGCCAAAGAAGGCTTTTCCATTATCCTGTGTGGCTGCGGTCTGCAGCGTGTTTACACTGCATCATCATGATGTCAGACCCGGATTTATTTTACTGGAGCCGTCTGTGCTGGCAGCAGCCTGGCGTTGTGAGGTGCTGCATGACACTGTCCTGGGAGGGGTGTGTGGTTCCCTCAGCTGCAGCAACCTGAGCCTAGCGAATAACTTTGTGCCTGCAGGTTTAAGGCTGGCTGTGGATTTGCCTGGTTTATGTGAATAAGTCATGGCAGCTCCTATGGCTGAGCTGTGCCCTGGGCACTATGTACGTCTGTGATTCTATGATAGGGCATGTGCAGAGATTGAAGGCCAAAGATGCTGTGGCTATCAAGGCCATATGCAAGGCTATGAAGGTCAAGACCTTCACACGTACAGCTGCTTGCATGTGACTGTAGCTGTGACTTGAAGGTGCTGTCACCGCCCTTGCTGAGTGCAGTGCGTTTCCAGGGAACGAGCTGTTCTTGGAAACTTGGCCTGAAATTGGTTTTGCCTTTCAGGTTTGTAGTAGAACAGCTTGTTCCAGTTTAGCTACCTGGATTTTGGACATGGAAGGGCTCTTAATCATCTCATAAATCTAATCAGTGCTGTAATTTTCTGAAAACCCAGGATGCAGTTTGGAGCTGAAGCCAAGTGTTCTTGGAAAAGGTACACATGTGTTGGGGCAAACTGGTCCTGATATTGGAAAGGGTGATGAGAAGAGACCTATCCTAACTGCTGCTGGCAGACCTAGGGGCTCTACCCATGCTAAGCTGCCTTTCCTTTACACCTCCGGGTTCCAGAGGGCCTTTAACCTCAATACTGATCACATCTTTTAGCCCTGATCACAAGGTCACAAGTGTGATTGGGAAATTTGATATTCAATTATTGTCTCATTAGCGATAAGGACCTGCTGTACAGAGCCCCTGAAGTTCAAACTTTAAAATGGAGGGGAACTCTCGCTTCTTGGGGGATTTGAAGACCAGCTGAACAGCCTCTGCATAACTTGCGGTCCAGCTTTTTGTTGTTGAAAACTAGTGGGGTTTGAGAGTTGCCTTAGTGCTCTGACCAAGCAGGAGCTAAAACCCCCTCAGATTAAGGTGAGCTTTCTGGAGTCTTTCACACCTCCATCACTTCATCTATCGCTGGAGTTCTGTGACTGTGAAAGGACACTGAGAAACTGTGGAGTTGTGAAGATTTAGGTACGAAAAACTGCAGCACTCTGAGCACCTTTCCTGTGAAATGGTAGTGGAGCAATGCAGCTATATTTCTGCTGCTCTTTCTGCATGCTGGCTACAATAACCGTTACACTGGAGGCCAGGCAGCTGTAGTTAGCTGTGATGTGGTGAGCACTGGTAAAATAAACTTTCCTTGGGAATATCCCAGCTGGTGTCTCAAACACATATTGCCCTTTAAAAGACAAGCTAATGCCATCATAAAAGGAACTTGTTCAGTTGCTTGCTCAGATGTAACACAGCTAGCAGTGCTTTACATCCTCTGTATGTGAGAGGATTTCCCTTTTATAATCCAGTGATAAATCCAACTAACCGCTAATTGAGTGGAAGGGTGTTAGAGCAGCAAATTTAAGACCCTTTAAAATGAATTTTTTTCTGATCAATCATTCCAGGAACTGGATTTTGCCATATGCCCATACATCTGCTGGTAGCTCCTGCTTCTACCAGCACTGGATCTTAGATGTGGCTTTGCATCGCACCATATCCTGTTATGACACAGCCCTTCTCTCTACCCAGTCCTATTGCTGACCTCAGTGTTACTCATTACCCCCAGTGTTATGGGGAAGTTAGATGAACTACCTGCACACTTCCTTCAGAAAATACTCATTATTCACTTTGATCTGTTTCAAAGGGTCTTTCGCTTTGAAGAGATGAATGTGTGAAAAACATCACTGCCCTAGTCAGAGGCCCCTTATGCAATTAGGAGATAGCACTGTGGATGAGGATCAAATCCCATCTCTGCCAGGAGCTGCTCTGTGTGCAGGTCTCTGCCAAGTCCCAGTGTTTGTAGCTTCAAGGAGGCCCAGCAGAACCAGGATGTGCAGGACACAGGTGCTTCTGTTGGCAGGCTGGTACAGCACTTGAGTAAACACTTGTTCCTTCCTGTGGTCGTGGAGAATCTCTGATTTGCATGCTGGTGGCTGCAGAAAAGATGCTAATGAAGCGAGCCTAGCAGCCTCCTTTACTTGTACCAAATCATTACCAGTAGATAATTCATTCTCCTGAAAAATACAGTAATAGTAATGTAATACACAGAGCATAATACTACCTTCTAATAAGTCTGACAGCCAGATTGCAGTGTCTATTTAGACTGTATTAGCCAGCCGGCAATTTCAAATGCTTTCAGGTGCAGACCTTTTTGCTTAACTCCTGCTCTTTGCTGGTTTAGCTCAACTAATTAAGGAAAAATGTACTATAGTGAAAAAGTCCAAGGAAAAAGCTTAAAAGAAGAAAAAAAAAAAAGCCTAAACAAGATAACCCCTCCTCACAAATGAACGGCATTCATTTGTTTTTGCAGAAATGAAAGCCGCTTTGTTTTTCCTGAGGATTGAACAGGGCAATTACACTGTTTAATAATTTTACTCAGGATCTTGGCTTCCTAAATGTGGAGTGTCACTGCAGACTGCAAGCACTGAACAGGGCTTACGTAACCTGGCTCTCTTGCTCCTGTAGTGTGAGGTGAAGTTCTGCTGGGGCTAATGCTGCAGGAATGCCTCCTGCTTCAGGATCTGGGGAGCTGTTAAAGGTCTGCTTAACTCTGGGCTAGCAAACACATAAGGGCTTCTGCAAGGAGTGCAAGGCCCATAGAGGTAACACCAGTTGTTGAAGAGTTGCGCTTATGGGCTGCCAATCAGTTAAAGCCCTTGCAATTATCTCCCTATGGGAGATAAATTGCTGTAATCTTGATGATGGTTGAGCAGGGCAGCTGAGCATATATTTTGCTCTTAAAGAAGGTGTTTTTCCTCAGCGTTTCTGAAGAAGAGTTCTGTCTTCCTAATGCTTGTCTCCATCTGGTTCCTGACTCAGGGAGAGGGATGGGGATCTTTCAGACTTTGTGCTATTTAGAGAGAAATAAGGAAGAGAACAGGATTGAAGAGGAGGGAGCAGAAGTAGAGAAGAACTGAGAATTTTCTTCTGAACCCTCTGCCCTGGTAGGGGGATGGAGATGTGCAGACCTTGAGAATGTCCCCTTGCCCCAGGGACAGAAATGAGCAAGGGGTATGGGTGGGACTGGAGGCATGGTGGGAGCTGCATCCTGATCAGCACCTTTGGCAGGGACACTCACTGCTGCACCTGCATCCCCAGAAGAGTCCTTTCTGCACTCGTGCCTGAGCCCATAGGTCAGGAGGCAAACCAAAATTCCTCATCCCAACTATTTATGGGATGGCTTGTTTCTATTTTAGATCTCTTGATGTGAAGTTTTTTTCTGGAGCAGTGAACTTGTGTTGCATCTTTCCAGCTTCAAGCACGTAGCTAGGACTGTCCTGGCAGGAGTGCTGTCCTTTCACTGGGGGGGTCTACCCACCACAGAGCCTGGGGCAGGCTTCAGCTTTTCTTTGCTCTGTCCCAGCTTGACTTGAGTGACCCACCCTTATCAGCTCCGTTGTGAAAATCAGTCTGGAGCAGAGAGCTTGTTGTGTATGCGTGTGTAATGCAGAGCTGACTGCTGTGCTTGGAGTTCAAACTGAGAAGCCATAGCATCCAGTGGGTTTTCTGCAGACCGTGTGGCAGAGATGAACACCAATTTGGTGTTCAAAGAAAAACTGGTGGCACGTGCTGTTGAATGCGAGCCCACTCCAGTTGCTGACTAAAAGATAAAAGGCGTTTTGCTCTTGGCTGATCTCCTTGCTTGCTGCTGCCCCAACATCAGGAGCTCAGCACTTCAGGGGTCATCTTGAAAGAAACAGACACCTGAACTCTCCTGCTGCTTCCCACTGCCATTTGCCCACTGCGCACTTTGCTGAAGTGCAAATGACAGCAGGGATGCTCTGAAACAGGCTGGATCTTCTGGCAGGGTTCTCCATGTACATCTTGTCTTTAATTTTGCACCTGTGCTAAGGCCAGTCTGAAAACCTGCAGAGCTGCAGCTCTTCGCACACCCTTAAAGGACATAAGGCTGAGGACCACTTGCCATGCAGGTATATCTTATCCTCTGGGAGATTTGTAGTCTTTTCCTCATTTTCAACCATCTAAGGAGCTTCTCTGTGTGCCAGTTAATTTACTATGGTTATTTCAATTTTGTTCAGAACCTGCTCAACAAACTCTTTAAATTTAGGTTTTTCATATAAAGGAGGGAACAGACTGAAGCCAAGCTGGATCACAAGTAACAGCAGGAGACAGAACGCTTAGCCACAAAAGCTGAAAACATGCCTCTAAGCTGATGCATGGAAAATTCAAGTGCTTCCTCAGCTGCCTGCCACTATGAATGATAAAGATGATAGAAATGAACTTTAACTTGCTCATTAGTGTGAAAATCAAACAACTGCAGGGCCAGATTTTATCACACCTTGCTCATATTAAGACTAGTTTTGCAACCATTACTGCATGTTGTTGCCCCACATGAAGAAGGGAGGACTTTTTTTCCAATCACAGGGGCTTTTGCCACTTGCACTGATGATGGAGACTTTGGTTTTGCTCACAACTTTAACTGCTGAGCAGACTGCAGGAGCCCATGAGTTGTGGGGAGCTGGGGATGAGAACTGCTGCACGGCCCCAAGGGCAAGGTGCTTGGCACAGATGCTTCGCCTCTCCTATTTCTTAATTAACCTAAAATTGTTTTGCAGCCTCCATAGTGAAATTTTTCATTCTCAGCACTAACGCTTCTCTGTCGAATTGGCTTATTTATTCTGCATCCCCAGGAGTGGGGAGTTTTAATTCTGTAACCAAATTTTTTTTTTTTTTTTTTTTTTTTTTGTCTCCATACAGCCCTTTATTACCTTGCTGCTGTAGGTATGTAATTAGTCACAAATGTTTGCAATTGTATTTTCAGCCTGGGGAGGTTACAGCAGCAGGCACAGGATGGCAGCAGTTCAGCCAGTCCGTAGACAAACACCGTACTGCCAACCTTGCTAATGCTTCGTCTCCTGGCATCTTCCTGTAAGGGTGCTGCATAATTGTCCTGCTGGAAACTTTTCCATTAATGATGGAATATAACTTTCTAATGTGCTGTTAGATTTTTTTTTTCTTCTATGTTGGCACTAACTGTAGTGGCTCATGAAGCTCTCTGCACACACACAGATGTAACTGTGTGAGATGTTGGTCCTGTCCCTTGGGGCAATGTCCCAGGGCCTCAGAGAATTTCCCTAGCTGGCCTAAGCTAAGTAGCTTAGATCCTGAGAATCTGTTTTTGTATGAAAGTCTTTGTGTGGTTGATCTTGATCATCAAAATGCAAAAAAGGCTGTTCTCAGAAAACGTGGGTGTGAAACCAAAAAAACAACGAGGTCCTCTTGGGGTTTTGATGCTACAAAAGTAGCAGTGATGCACTGCCTCCCCAGGGAGGTGGTGGAGTCACCATCCCCGGAGGTGCTCAAGAACCATGGAGAAGTGGCACTGAGGGATGTTGTTAGCAGGCATGGGAGGGGTGGGTTGGGCTGGATGATCTTACAGGTCTTTTCCAACCTTAATGATTCTATGATTCTGTAACAACTCATAGCATACGCAGATCTGCAAGTTGTTCTCTCAGTAAGAAAGGCTGCCATGACAAAACCTTGCAGACCTGAGGAGAGGTGGGATGACCTTCCTGGGCAGCATCGGGAGAGGGCTCTCCATACCCCCTCTCAGCTGTGTAGCTCACTCCTCTAAAGGTGCTGTCATTTCTGACTAATGACCACTGTGGTTATGTTTATCGGAAAGGGAGTTTTGACTTTTAAAAAGTGATTCAAATCTATACAAGCATATTCTCCTACTCCTGGTTATGAATTAGGGTAGCGCTTCCAACATTCTAATTTTGGCTGTTACAAGCCTCAACATATCTGGCAAGAATGAATAAAGGGTTTGACTGGAGCATATGTTAATACACAGAAGACAATGACACTTAAAATAAATGCCCCCAAAGTGCCATATTTGGCAGTGACTGCAGGAGATGTGTAGTAAATGATGCAGTGCTGCCACTGCACTTATGAGGGACAGCGGCAGCTTCAGGCTGGGTCAAAGCTTTAATTTTGCTGAGCTCCAGCAGCTGTGTGGGCAGTGACCTGCAGTGAGTGCCCTGCAGCTGGGGCTTTAGCTACTGATTTGAGCTGCGAGGTTTGGTGCTAGCTGCAAATTCTCTTGCAAAAGGGGATGCAAGGCACCTCCAACACAGCTGCAGGTGCTTTGGAGCTGTGCTGGCTAAGTGGATTTCAAATCCAGACTGGGAGGGGCTTCTGGGCTTCACAGGAATCCCTTATCCGCCTGTTCCACAAGCCCATCTACCAAAAGGTGTCCTCATGTCTCTGTTAGCACTGTGTAGCTTGTATCATTAGGGTAGAAGAGCAAGGTACTGTTTGCACTATGGCACAACTTCTTCAGGCATGTGCGCTTGTACCACGAGCAGAGATATTTAAGTGCAGCAAACAACACTTTGGCAAGATTGCTCTTTTTCTGCTCATGTCTTCTGCCTTAAGCTATAAAAAACTTGTAGTTGTCACTCGCAAGAGTTTTGGTAGGCACGATGTGATGCCCCTGGAAAGGCAGTGGTAACAAAATCTGAAGGGGGTTGGGGGGCTGTGTGCTTTTTGATTAATAAAAAGATCATTTCTCACCCATGGGTGCAAAAACTTAGTTGCACATCAGACAAAATTCCTTAATCTGCTTAAAGCCAACAAACTTTGCTATAGTAAGCACATCTGAGAAGGTGTGTGTATGTGTGTGCCCACACAGTGCTGCCTGAGCACCTCCATGGTGTTCAAGTGGCTCCCACTCACCCTGGGATGTGGTGTATAGGACAGTGTGCTGTTGGATGCCCTGCATGCAAGGAGCCACATCTGGACTGGAGGCCATCACTGGTGGAGAAGTAAACGCTGCAGCCTGGGTGTATTCAGGCTGTGTGCAGGGCACGTGTGGCAATGCTGAAAGTCAGCCCCTTCTCTCAAGCAAGCATATTCAAATCCCAAGGCAAAATGAATGGCAAAATTTCATTGTTCCCTGACAAAGCAGGGCTGTCAGGTGCCACAGAGAAGATCCATGTCAAGTAGCTTGCAGCATGCCCCTTGCCAGTGCTGGGAGAGAGCTGTGAAGAGTTGTGCACACCTGTGCTAGGAAGCCCTCCTACAGGTGTTGGTGATTTTTTTTTTTTTTTTTTAAACCAGAAATGACTGCAGGTATAAATTAATACAGGTGTAGAAAACAGTTGTCTTCCTACCTTACGGAACTGCTATGCTGATGTTACCATGGGAATTTAGGATAGTGTGAATAATAGAAAAATAAAATTCTAGATGGTAGAGGGGCTTTTGGCCCCAGATGCTGGTTGGATGTCCTTGCGCCATGTTTCTTGCAGACCTCTACTCTGGGAAGACTAACTAGACCAGGTGACTTGTGCTGCCAGGTCAGATCTTCCTGGGGTTAAAGCCAAGAGTTGTGATGGCAGTGACAAATCTTGCAGACCTGAACTGGCCTCCAGAGCAATCCGAGGATGCTGCTTTTGGCACATCCCTCTAAGCAGACCTCAGTAGCAACTTAAGTGTTTAAAAGTTATTGCTGAGAATTACCGTTCGTTATATTGTTTGACAAAGCTGTTTGACTCCTGCTGTTATTCCATCGAGCCCGGGCTGCATGAGAAGGCAATAAATGTCAGTACCTTCTCTAGGACAGTGGGACTTTGTGAGCTTGCGGTTGAACTGAGACATCCCTTGGGATTGCCTTACAGGCAGAAAAAGTCCTACAGACTGCATATTAAACTTCCTATTTTTAACTTTATGTCAGGTTTAGAGAGCATAGCAAGACGATTTGATTTTCCCCCGAGGATTCAATAGAAATATCAGTCTGTCATTTCGCTTCACTGCTTGGGGATAATTAATTACCGCTGAGAACAATTAATCATTTTAAATAATTTTTGTTTCTTGAAGGGGCAGGGACAAAAATACAAGACAAGTCTGCAGTTGACCCAACATGAGAGGAAGCTGGATGCTGCGATGTGTTAAGTGTGACAGTTATTTTCTGCCTTAGGCCTTGGTGATGGGGCAGCTCTGGTGTTTGGGTTCCTTGGCTCTGTTTTTGATGGGTGAGACCGCAGCCCAGTTGGGATGGGCAATTCCTGGCCAGTTTGCTCAGATTGTTCCTATTTTGGGTGACTTTGTTACATACTGTGGACTCATTTAGGCTGAAAGTGCTGTGCATCTGGAGTGTTGAGGACAAATGAACACGTTTATGCGTGCAGCTGTTGTACTTCTGGTCTGTTACCGTAATGCCTTTCTGTATCCTGCAAAGGCTGCTGGTGCGCAGGGGCTGCTTTTCGCCAGTCCTGGGCAAAATCTAGAGGGATATAGCAGCTCTTTGTTCTGCAGCATCACTACCTCATAAACTGAGAAAATTGTTCAGTTTGTTCTCATGGCTGGTTGGCTGCATTTCCCAGTGCAGTGGCACTGTTGATCTTGCAGCATGCAAAACTACTGCCTATTCTTACAGACTCCTAAATCTAGCACAAAGGAAATGGAGTCGTGCAATTTTGAAGGTAACATCCTTGACCACAAGTGATCTGAGAATGGATGGCACAAAGAAAGGACTTCCTGTGTGCTAAGGTCCCACTGTGAGGATCTGGTGTTTGAGGTGGCTGTGGACATCCTGGAAAATGTGGTGACCAGGATTTAGGCCTGCTGGACTTTGGTCCAGCTGAGCACTGGTCAGATACAGGATCTGCATCTACAGCATTTCTGTGCGTGGCCCAGCCCATTGCTCCCAAGCATCTGTGTTGTGAGCTCATCCTAGATCTGGTGAAATTAGTATCATCTCCCTCAGGTGGTAGAAACTGGGTCCTGGTGCTGCTTACCCTACAGGCTCTGTCATGGCCATGACGGAATCCTTTTCCTCTTTGGGCTGTGGTGCAAGTGTCAATGTAAATGTACGAGTCTGAGTGTGATAATAGGATTTCTGTAGGTATGAGCAGGGTAATTATGTGTATTGATTCCCAATAAACAGATATTTAAGAGCTAAGTGAAACATATTTTGGAAACAAGCCGGATTAAGTATGCTTTATAAATAAATGATAACTCTGATATGTGGTATGAAATGATTTTATGAATGTCAGATTGTCTGGGATCAAGCATGCTTTCCTTAGGTCATTACAAAAAATAAGTCAGTTCTCCATCTATATTGCATGTCATCCTGGAAAATGGGAGAGACTGTGGGAAAAAGCACGAGCAAGATGCTAATAGCAAGGGAATGGGATAATATTGTCTTGATTTTCTTCAGAGAAATTTCTTTGTGGACTTAACGAGCAGTACTTCAGTTTCTCAACCAAGTCCCACAGGCTGAGCCAGTGATCAAATAAACTTCTCTGTTTGCTCTGTCCCTGGTTAACCCAGCTGTGTCCCAGCCTGGCTTCTCCTAGGGAAAATCAGGATGCAGCAGACTGTTTCGAGTGTTCCCCCAAATGTGGTCTATGCAGCAATGTAGATTGCAATGGATATTTAGGAATTTGAGATCCAGGTGTTTGGAATTGTTTGGTGAGGAAGTGCAGAGAATAAACCCAGTGTGAAAGTGTGTCTCCAAGCAGAAGATCCTTCATCTCACAGGCACTTAAGTAGAAAATATAACAGCCTGTGTGCTTAGATGTCTGTCACGAACCATGCAGCTGGCATCGTGTCTCTCCTGGGGAGTTCTAGGGGGACTGAAGTGGTACTTTTGTGTCTGACCTGGGTTAGAGGTGAAGTGCTCTGTGGCAGGGACAGTACTGTGGCTGGGTTTTGCTTCATTCATGCAGCAAAAGGCTGGTGCAGCTCCTCTTACTGCAGTGGACTTCCTTAGCTGTGGCGGTTTGCTGCTGGCTGCCTGAGCCTACAAATGCTGCTAGCTGATGCAGAGGCAATTTTTTTCTTCTTTAAGCTGCATAGAGTTGAAGGCAGCTGAGCTTTTACGTAAGTGAAGTTTACTCCTACATGTGTGCATGCTGGCCCTGGTGCTGGCTCTTACTGGAAGCTGGCAGGTTTTGGCTCCGGTCTTCTGTTAATCAAATTTGTGAGCTCCTAATTTCTTCTTTCTGCTGTCAAACCTTTGTCGAACTGAGTGGGCATTTAGCAGGAAGAAACCCCAAAAAGGAGCAGCTGTAATTATCTGAAGAAAAGCATCAGTGTGACTTTACCTCTTTGGTATTTATATTTTAAAACCAAAAATGTTTAGGTAGGTGCTGGCCCACAGGTGGAAAATTGAAGCATACTTGGAGAGACAGGAGCTGCTAAAATCCCCTCCAGTGTAACAGCTTTCCATCATACCAGCAGAGGAGGCACAGAGACCTTGGCCTGTTGGCTTTCTTTACATTGCTCCCACTTCTCACAATGAGAACAACACATTCATGAACTTCAAGTGCCCTCTTAAAAGCACTTTTTCTGCTTGCAAAGTGTTTCAGAGCCTCCCTGTGCCGATCAAACCTTCCCCATTTCCAAGTGATACGTGTTTTTGGCCATATTTTTCTTCACTGGCACCAGTGCTGAGGTTGTCCTATAAATACCTTTGGGATGATCATATTCCCTCTTGCATTTAGTTTTGCTAGGCTTAAACGGGCCAAGCTGCTTTAAGCTCGTCGCACGCGGCTCCGCTCGGCGGCCAATCCTGCTGACCCCACGCTCTGCCTGCTCCAGATGGAATTCAGCTCCTTCACAAGCGAGCCATCTTCTTTAAATATAAAAGTCTTTCAGGTTGACAAGCTTAAAGATCAACATCTTGTCTGGCATAAGGCTGGAGTCTGCACATTCAGCATTTGGACTTAAATAGTTCTTCATTTTTCACACGTTTTTTAAAAATACAGCATGCACACTAAACAGATGATGCTCAGCAGGGCACTGCGTAAGCTGCTTTCTGTTGTGCATTGCTCTCAGTGATGGATGAAATTAAGCTTCAAGAGTTACTGGCAACATTTCTTCTGGATGTTGTGTGTCCAGATCTATGGCAGAGACAGTTTTTTGTGATTTCATTTTCAGCTTCTTTTTGCCAGCACTTCTTAAAGTGCCTGCTTAGCTCTGCCAACCTCCAGAGAGGCTGAGGAATGCAGAAACATTTGGATCCAAATACCTTGAAGGGTTTATGACTTTCGGTTCCAGCTATGAGGCTGACAAGTGCCAACTAATGGAAGCGATCACACTAGCTGAGATTTATGCTTGGTTTTGCCCATTGTTATTTCTCTGACAGCATCCAGCAGCCAGTGCTTCATAGAGACCTCTTGCAAAGCAGCAGCTGATCAGTGCTTCTGGAGGAAAGGCGTTTTCCAACCTCCAGCTTTTGGCTTGTTCCCTAAAGCAGGAATAAAACGTGTCATCCAGTAAAATATAAAAATAGATGATCCTTTGCAGATTTGTGCCAGCCTCTTCCAAAATAAAATATTCTTACAGTGAGTTTCAGAGTTTGTTACAGCTGTATTGAGCAAAACCATAATATGGGGAATTTTATAAATCATAGAATCGTTAAGGTTGGAAGGGACCGCGGAGATCATCAAGTCCAACCCCAACCCATCCCCACCATGCCCTCTAATCATGGCTGTTGCCACATCTCCACAGTTCTTGAACACCTCCAGAGATGGTGACTCAACCACCTCCCTGGGCAGCCAATGCTACTACCTCACCCCTCCTTCTGACAGGAAAGTTTTCTTAATATCCAACCTGATGGGATCCAGGTTACTAGTCAAGTTTCTTTACACTCACAAGTTTCACAGAAAGCTTAGAGCTGTTCAACGTATTCATTGAAGACTGACACTTGAAAAGTTTTTCTGTTCTTCTAATGGAAAGAATTACATGAATTCATTAAGGATAATATTAATATACTTAGTTCCACTTTGTTACTGGACCTTAAATTAAACTCAAGTAATGGAATAAAATATTACTAGTAACATGGGAATTAAATGATTTCTGATGCTTCCTTTTGGAAAGAGTGTAGATGTGAATGGAGCAGCAGTTGCGAGGTGACTGATTCCTAAAGCTAGTGTAAGTATGTTGTTAATTAACATTTTTGCAGCTCTTTGAAAATGTAGATTGCTTCAGGAATGTTAAGTATCGTTATTATGGCAGTCTTGAAAAGTAAGAACTTAACCTATGAAATTAGGAGTTTGTTCTTCAGAATTACAGGTGTGACCAGAGCAGGCTGCATGTCATGACTGTGGGTTTTTAGTGGGGGCTGTTGGAGGTTGGCTTGCGGCTGTTATGTGCTTAATGATAAGTGATCTCAGAAGGTAAAGATGATGAGGACAGATTGTTCTGAAAGTCATCACGTTGGTAAATTAGAAGCAGATCCCCGTTCCTGTCTATCATGGCTGTCCTCGTGGGTGCTGAAGAATTGCAGTGGCTTCCTCAAAAGGGAGGACTAGGCACGAGGAGCTCCTGGCTGGTAACTGAGCATAGGCAAGTGCTGTCTGTCAGAAGGCGTGCACAGAAATTTGGCAAAGTGGTAAGGCGGTTGTGCTTTCTCTGAAATGGGTGCTGGTGTGATCTTGTGTAAAATACCTGAGGCTATTTCTGATATTTGTCACTGAAAAAAGGGTACTGGAAAAAAGAAATCAGAATAGCACAAGAATGATGAGAAAATATGACTTATAACGAGAGGCCAGAGGAATGTGATTAACTCCATTTATCAAAGGATGATTTGATCTGCCTGGTATCTAGATAAGGAGCAGCTCCTTAATATACAACAAGATCCAGAGACTAGAAATGAAAGGTAGGTGTGTTTTGACCAGGAATAAATTGAAGTTTAACTATGGAGGTATTAGCCATGGAAGAAGTACATCTGATACTGAAGATTATGGTGAAATCTCCATAAGTAGAAATGTTAAAATCAGATTGACTTTTTCTGCTCCAACCTTCGTGGAAATTGATCCAAGTGTCTCTCTTCAACTGTGTTATAGAGAATACTCAAATGAATTATATTTATTCATTCACTATGCAGCTTTGTGCAGGTTTAATGGGGACAGCCCAGTTTGCTGTTGTTGAGGTCCTGTCTCTAGTGGTGTTCAAAGGCAAAACTACAACTGAATTTGTCAGGACCAACAATTCTCCAACTCTGACTTTGAAGAGAGTTTAAAAATCCAAATTTTTAAATTTCAACTGGCGTTTGCTCAGCAGCTGTGAAAAATAGCATTTGCAGAGGAGCCATGTCTTCCCATCGTGCTTTTTTCTTGCTGAAAGGATGAGGTTAGCTTCCTGCAACACAGCAGTTCATATTGCCCACTTAGCTGCCAAGGACACGTGTGAGAGGTGAGTGCAGTCAGAGCTGTCACCCAGGTGTCTGACGCAATGGTGGAACTGACCTGCTTGCTGGCTAGGAAACAGCTTCTGTCTTGCAGTAAAAAGCCGAGATTTGGTGCATCTGGTCTGTATCTGAAACTTTTCTTGTGTAACCCTGTGTGATATTGTCATTACAGCCCAATAGAGAGACACAGCAGGAGAGCAAGTTGTTACCAGAAGATGACACTATTAAGAAAAGAGTTAATATTTGTGTACAAACTATCTAACCTGATAATAAATGCATCTTGTCCTCATATATGGGAAGCGTAAGCATTCTTCGTACACGGGAAGCCTGGGCATGGGCAGTCACTCCATATGAGCAAGCATCAAAATTTGACCTATCCAAAGTCACACGTTGAAGCAGAAAGCAAAAGCCAGGAATAGATTCCGGGTCCTGAACTTCCCCAACCTCTAGAATGGGAGCCAAATTTCATCTCTCATTTGTAATTATGGTCAAAGCCTGGGCTGGAAATAAGCAGCGCTGATTTCTGTTTCTGCTCTGCAGTAGATATTCCGTCTGACCTTGGAGGAAAAGATGTGTCCTTCTGTGTCTCAGTTTACCTCTCCACTAATGGAGATAATTGTACTAGTATGCAGCAAGCTTTAATGGACTCTTCCTGTGCCTACTGATATTACTGGCTATTCTAGCTATAGAAGGAAGATCAGATGCACTATTTGTAGGGTATCTGGAGGAAAGGATGTTGCAAAGTTAGCAGATACTAATTGTTTTAACATATGAGCCCAGATAATAGGCACATATGCCTGTAAGTGGATCCCTTACTGGATAGTAAGGGATAATGATTCAACTCTAAGGACAACAGCTGCTTCACAACCCTGTCTCACCTGGCATTGGAGCACTGGGAAGCCTGAGGTATTTTGTAGGAAATCCAGGACCCAAATCTGGCCATAAGTTAGTGAGCCAGGTGAACACTACACCTGGATGATAGTAGGTGATTGTGGTGGACAAGTACATTACAGAGTCTCTGCCCTGTGTGTTGTTTTCCTCATTAGGAAAACCAGCACATGCACCCCTCCCAGCACGGGAGCTGAAGTTCTCCGTTAGCTATCCCAGAAGTGGGACATCTGTGTGGAAAGATGAAGCAGGCTGTGACTCACTGCAGTTCACAGAGCTGAACTGGAAAAGTTAGCAGCTCCAGCACCATGGAAATGAGTGCAGCATCCCTTGTCCCTTTGCATTCCCTCCTGTGCACTGCAGTGGTCTCAGTGGCTCTTCCAAACAATGAAGCTAATGTTGTGAAGAATATGGTGATTTGTTTCCTGGTAACTGGTGTGACTGTGTGGAATCCTCCTGGTAAGTGCTGTTTTTTTTTTTTTGTTTGTTTGTTTCTCTTCTGTTAGATGAGGTCTAAGTGTTACTATTAGTTTATACTTTTTGTGCTGATCTCTTGTTTCCAGTGCCAAGGGGAAATAAATCATCGTTTGATCTGCTGACCGTACAAAAGTCTGTTCAAGTAAATTCTCCCACAAAGACTCTTTCTGTGTGTTTTACTTTGAAGATTTTCAGAACCTGATAAAGAAGTCCCTATTTTGAAGTATCTAGGTTGATCAGGTTTCAGTGTGTTAACACTTCCCCAGCACTAGCATTGAGGGTTGCTGGAGCAATCACTTTCTTATGGATGAATACTTGGTTTCTTCACACAGTGTGAGACTGTGTTCTCCTGATGGAAGCATACACCTAAACCTGTTGTATTACTCTATTTTTCAGCAAGTGCGAAGGACTGGGTTTTAACTGTACAAAAGGCTGGAAAGAAGGCTGAAAGACAGCCTTCATTGCAGAAATGAACAATTTGAAGAAGACAAAGGAAACTCTAAGTTTCTAAAGTTTGTGACAGTTTGCACAGAAACGTTCTTCATGCTTCCCGTTGAGGGAGGAAGAACAGGGTCATTTGCTTGCTGTTATGATTATGAAGCTTTACGCATACACCTCCTCGCCTCTTTTTTTCTATTCTAAAAAGATTTTCTCATAAAATTGCCCTTGATCTTCAGCCTGAGATTCTGATGCATATTTATAACCCTTCCTTTGTACTTTCTTGTCATTTGACTTGTCACTAAACCCCAGTCTTTTTCTGACTTGATGACAATACAAAGCACAAACTGCAGCCCAAGTGCAGATGAAGCTGGAAGGGCTCTTGCCTTGCCTTTATTATGCTCTACTTTGAGCTCCAGACATGTAACAGTAAAGTATTTTGCTGCCTGCTAATGAAGGCACCCATTGGGATGGAACCCTCTGTTTAACCACATCCCCAACCCCAGTAGTCCTGGCAGACTGGCAGTGCACAGGATAGCTGAAGTCCTCTGAGGGCATCAGAGAAGTGTCAAAATCCCCAAATCCTCTTGCCCCTCGATTGTGTCCAGAGTAATATCCCTATGATACTGCAAATACTCCGCAGATACTGTGAAGCCCACCTCTTAGCAGGTGCTAACTATGACAGCTCAGACACCAGGTACGCAGCTTTCCTCTGAAAGGACGGAGGCCTCACTGCTCAGCAACAGCCAAGAGAAATCAGAATTTTTCAGAAAGTTCCCAATCCCTGGAGCCAGACTGGGGAAATGGGTTGTCAGACATCTTCCATCTAAGCCATCTCTAGGGCAATGCTTGGATGCTGACAGCCTTGCAGCTGACTTGCTCTGCAAAGCTTCAATTTCCCTGAGAAGTAGGGCACAAAGTGGGATGGGAGCCCTCGTGGTTGTAATTCAGCTCACCATGCACTGTAATTCCTGGGACTATTAAGGTAGGGCAGCAGGCTGGGAGAGAATGTTAGGAAGAGCTGTGAAATGGCAGCGTGTTTTACGCTCTGTCCTTGGATATGAATCACAGAGATCTCCATATGCTGAGGGCAATAAGCATTTGTATTCAGATGGCTTCTCAAACTGCATGTTGTTGAATGCTGGGGAATTAAAAATGTTTACTGTTGTTTTACCAGGCAGGGACAAAGTGCAACGTGGTCTATTGAGCTGTTTTCCGAGAGCTGCTCTTAGAGATGTGTTTATTCTGCTCTCTTGCTTGCACTCTCCTTGTACAGAGACAGCCAGGGCTCTTGGTTCTTCCTTTTACTGGCTGTTGGTGTGAGATGAAATATGAGTCCCTGCACAGATCTCAGCAAAAGGCCTACTTGTGGTTGGGCAAATGGGTTTCCTTCTGCTGCTCTTTGTTACCTGGATACTGCTGATGTATGCTAGATACAAAACATTCAAGTAGAGAAATACTACCTGACTTCAAGATTTTTTCCCTTTGCTTTGTGGAGGTTTTGTTTTGTTTTGTTTTTTGTTTTGTTTTTAGTTGAATAAATTGCTGTACAAATTTGTTAAGAATTTGCTGTAGCCTAGAGAAGGGCAGTGGCTTGCACTCATCTAACAGGCCATCAGTGCCAGGACCCAGGCATCCTATCTTCTAGAGCTGAAAAGAAATGTTGTTTCAGTGGACAGTGCTGCACTGCTGTCAGCCATGAGTCTCTGCAGAGGTGCCTTCTCTTCCCATTTTTTGTATGGTGGCCCAGCAGAGCTTCTCCTTCTGGTAAGCCTTCTGAAGAGATGCTGGCAGAGCAGGGGACTCTCTGAAGGCACAGAGGGCTCTCTGCCATAGACCTTATCCATTGATACAGTACATCTCTTGATGTAGTGGTAGTTCAGATGTGGTGCTGAATGGGACCCTCCAGTGGGTGCCATGGGCCAGCTGTTGGCTGCTGCTGAGACACCACTGAGTTCACTGCGTTGGCTAAGTGACATCTGTGCTCTTCATCAGAAGCCACTGCTTTTTGAAAGCCACAGAAGGCATCATCTCTGCTGGGATGACTATTTCTGAGCTTCCCCTGTAGAGCAGGTGTAAATTTTTAAGAAGTGGGGTCATCTTCAGTTGAGTGCCCTCACCATCAATTAGTTACCAATATTTCAGCTCCCAACCCTCGTACCTTTGGAGGCATCTGACATCCATCAAATAAAGCAGCCTCCAGATGGCCCTGACATATGGTCCATGTCTCGGAATAGCTGAAATCTAAATGCTTGCCTCCTTGGGAAGCTATGGCCCCTTGCTGAGTCTCGGCATCCAAGGGAGATGCCTGCTGCTTTAATCAATGTGTGTTCTGTTTTTTTCTGCTTTGTCATAGTCATAATAATAAGCAAGTCTCACTTTGGCATCTCTAGCTGCAAGAACCTCTCTGTGCTTGAAATACTAAATGCCTGTCAGACCCTTCCTTTCCTCTTGTCTTTTCCTTGTCACTAGGACCTTCCTGATATTCCTTCTGACAACGCTAATTACCCTTTTATTCCCTCCCACTATTTTTGCCTTTCCTTCTTTCTTTTAATCTCTTATTTGTGTAAATTACCCAAGGTGAAGGGAGAGTAAATATCAGTAAAGCCATTCAAACCGCTCACAATGTTTGTAAGGGCTATCCAAGCTCCTGCTAGGGGAGCAGCAATTAGTGGTGGCATTTATTGGTCTGTCCTGCTTTGGACCGGAGTTGGTGTTGCTGTTATCTCTTTGTTCCTTTCTCCTCCTTCTGCTTACTGCAGTTAAAGGGCAAAGAAATTTCTGCTCCTGCTCCCCATCAAAGTTGCAGGCATTTAGAAATAAGAACTTTTACAAACAATTTAAATTATTGGAGCTGAATGGGAAATAGTGCCTCCATAGAAACTTCAGGTGGAAACTTTCCATCGCTACGTTGTGTGAATTTACAATACAAAAATATGAAGACCTTTCAAAAAAGGGAGATGTGACCAAGCACATGACTGTGTTGCCAGATTTAGGATAGGCGAGTAGCTATGATTCCTACCTATCTCCTCAAATACAAAAAAAACCAACAAACCACTATAAGAAGAAATTGTTACTGCAATAGTAGAGCCATCATTCTGCAAGGTTCATGAAGCTTATGAAGTTTGCCTTAGGAGTGATGTAACTTGGTGTTGTAGGTCTCTGGAGGTCAGGTCCCTGGTGGATTTAGGCACAGGAGCATCACTTCAGAGCTGTATTCACGTGTCTTCTAGACACGGAGATTGTCATTTGAATGCTACTATCTACCAATGTGGGATCTAACCTTTTGCATTCATCTGTGTAATGTGTAGCTCACTTAGCTTAGCCTGTGGCATCCACTCAGAAGACCATCACGTTTTATCTATCTTGGTCTGTGGTTTTCTGCCTTACTTGAAAATCATGGCAGATGCTCCTCCGACTGCAGCTTTTATTGCAAGCTTTTGAAGTCAGAGGTGAAAATGAGATTCTGCAACAAGGGATAGAGTCACTGGTGTAATAGTTATTCTATTACTGATAAATAGAATACGGAAGTTGAGGCTTTTTGGTTTTGTTCTTTTTTTTTTTTTTCCTGTAGTTCTAAAAATCAGTATTTCACCTTCTTGTGTTCCCTTGGAGTGTTCCATCTGCTTTTGGAAATACTTGATATGAAAAATGCCAGACACTGCCTCATTTTAAAGGACTGAACCTCTTTAAATTAAGAAATGTCTTAAAATTCTTTTTTTCCCTATAATTTTAAGGGGAGAAGAATGGGCCTAAATGTTATTTTTTACCTTTCTATTATTATGACAGACTGATCCTCACAGTTGAACCCAAAGAACAGTCTCACATTCTCCAGCCTAGGCCCGCCATCACTATGAAGAGCTGTGGATTGACAGCCCTGGACCTGATGTCCCATCACAGCTGGTGATATCCAGTGCCCATCTCTTGGGATGAAGCCTTTCTCTTATCTTCTCTTTGCTGGCACTTGGCCTTTCTCTTGTGCCTGCCATTCCTGTCAGTGCCTACTGCAATGGCAGATTTGCTAGATTAAATCTGAGCTATCGAATTTATTGTACCTATGTCACTGAAGGATCGTTATGCAGCAACAGCTTCTCAGTGTGTGCTTCAAACTGCCCCTTCCTTGTTGCTCCCTTCCCCAGAGATAGCAGCATGCACACAGTTTTTACTCTCAAGCAGTACCTCAGTGTGCAGTGGCAGCATTTTGTCTCTTGGAAGTGATTTACATTGACTGAAGCAGATCAGGAAAGTGTCTGCATATGGGTAGGACCTGGGGTGCCCCTGCACCTGACCCTGTCCCCTTCCCCAGTCCCATTTTTTCCATTATGTAAATCCACCCTTACTTTCTTCTGCTGCTGAGAATCCAAAGTATCTCTGGGAGCACCAGTAAGGGCAGATCCCAAATTCTTTTCTCCCTTTTCCTACTTCTTCTACAGCTCACTAATGCTTCTCTGCCCCATGCCTCATTGCTAGTAGTTACCCAAATAGCTCCTTTAAAATGTGGTGGTGCCCTCCCATCAGTGAGCCCAGGGGAACAGCTGTAAGGGCAGGCAGACTACAGCCATCCTTACACCTCACTGTACTCATTTCAGTTCTGTTGCCTTTTGCAGTTGATGCTGATAACAGCTGTAAGACATTGCTTACAGGATGCGAGGTGGTATTTAGTGGAGGGAAAGAGAAACCTTTCTAACCATATGGTTATATCAACACCAGTGCATTGCCAAGATTGGCTCGTGGTTGGATTGGGATCTCATTCTGTCTGCTAGAGGAACAAAAGTTTGAGCTGGGACCATAAAATCATTACCATTTCTTTTCATAGTGTTACTTCTGCGTGCAACATAAAAGGCATTACTAGGTATGATATTTTGGTATTCTGGTTCTACTGTAGAACAAATCAATTCATTCTGTCCGCACTGAGAAATAGAAAGAAAATCTGTGTGGCTGTTATGCTCTGCCAGCTTTCCTAATAACTCTGAATTCCTACTCCTGAGATTGCCATCCCCTCTCAGGCCAAATAACATACTTTTTTTCAAAGGTCACCCATGGTGTATGGATATAAGGGAGTACTCAGGAAGGTTACAAGGGTGGCAATTACCCTTGTACCTTGTACATTTCTGTGGTTACTCTCTGTGCATTTATAGGTTGGTAGATGGATGTGAATAAAAGGTTGTAGTTTTTCACTGAAACCTTGTTGGGTCTATTAATGAGGATGATGCACTGAAAGTGAGTAGTTTTTGTTTCCTAAATGCACCCTAGAATTTTTTGCCCCTACAACAAAAACAACCTTTTGGAGTGATTTATTCATGTGGGTTTGGGATCTGGGATTGAATGCCCTGTGAACAAGCTGAAGCAAGGAGCTGCTATTCTATAGGCACTCTGCACATCATATGGTATGTCACATCTAGCTCAGCGTTCCTGCATGAAGCTCTGTAATTTGGGTTTTCAGTGATATAAAGCCTTTTGCTGCCAATGCTGGGGGATGCTGGATGGTTTGAGACTGTGCTAAGCTGTCTACATGATGCAGCCAATGTGTTTTATCAGCAAATTTTAGATGCAGATCTTTTTCCACCTAACTTCCTCTTTAAAATCTTAATTAACCGAACTTCCTATCATAGTTTTTGCTAGTTGCAAATTTATGTTAAAATCAGCTAGAAAAAGAAGAAACTGAACTTTAATTGCAGAATGTTCTAGGGGTACCAATCAATTCATGGCAAACAGGTTTTAATGCTTTGGGAGAACATTTTTGGTGTGGTCCATCGCAGCCTGTGGCTTCTCTACTGCATTGTGTTCAGAATGCAGTGAGGGCTGCACTGTAAGCATGCTCACAGAGCCACTGCACACTCAGCTTAATCCATAGATAGAACTGTGAATTGGGTGATTTTTTTATGATGTTCTATATCTTCATTAAAAACGCATACATACCTACTAACCCTAAATGGCAAATACGTGAATCAGAAGCTTATAGAGATCCTATTTTGAGGCTACTCTATTTCTTATGCAGCGACTAATCTAAAATACTGTGAGAAAGTTGGTATTATCTGCTTCCTCGCTGAGAATTTGCAAGTAGGGCTTTGAACCAAAATAGAGCTTTAGTGGAGGCAAGTAGCAGTTCTCCAGGTAATCTGACAATCCTTTCCTGTTATGCCACATGCTCTGCAAATTCTATTTTCCCACATGTTTTTCTTAGTGGGGAACGTGAACTTTTTTTCCACTCAGCAAAACAACTCCACTTTTTAAAAACTGGAACAACAACAAAAAAAAAATAGTTGCAATGTCATTCTTTTCTGGAAAGTGTCATTATCACAAAAAAATTTTTGCTTAGGGAGAAACATTCAGCCTGAACTTGTTTGCACATATGGCAGAATGCAGGCTGAACACGCATCCTTCTTCATAGGTGTGCGCAGCACTGTCACACCCTGCAACTCCAGCCCTGAGGTGAGGGCTGTGTTCATTTCTGTGTGGATACCAGCCAGGCCATGTTGGGAATGTGGGAATATTAGTGGTTATGGAAATTCTGTCTGAGAAACTTGTGTCAGGCATTGCAGGGTCCCTGTCAGCATTGTGCATACAGAACAAATGAGAGATGTGTAGGGCTTTAGGGCAAATGCTGAATCCTGAGAAGTTCCTGGTAGCAGTTATTCTACATCATCTCATCTGGCACATCCCTGACTCATTTCAGGGAAGATGTCTGGAGCGGTGGGGCAGAGAAGGGGTGACAAATTTCTGAGGTGCTTAGGGCAGTTGGAAAGGCTCTTAGAGATGCCTGAGGCTGGGCTAGGAACAGATGTACCAATCTGCTGTTCATTCCTGATGCAGGGCTTTTAGCAGAAGCATTTGCTGGCAATTCTGCTCAAGTTGCGTCATCTGACTTAAGGTGAAAACAAGATTGTCTGGAAAGGCTTTTTGGGTGACGTTCATCTTCAGAGCACCAGTACCTAGTGCCATTTCAGCCTCCCCAAGAAGTCTGAGTATCTGCAGCAGTGTGGGCTGACAACATGGAGCTCACTGGAGCTGTGCAAATGAATGCAGGCAGGGTTCCCTGTCTGTCCTGTGGGGAAACACAGCTGGGCAGCTGGATGAAATAAGCAGAAATCCACAAGCTCTGGTTAGATAAGAGCAGGTTTTGGGGGAGTGCAGGGGCCCACATCTACACTGATCATACAAAAACCAGAGGAACCAAACAAGATGGGAACGCATGGCATTATCTAGTCCTTGGAAGCATTCACGAGGTTGCATTAGGTAGTCCCCAAAGCAGTGCATAAACACAAGAGATGAAAAACCCCTTAGGAGAAAAGGGCTCCTGCCCAGCCCCAGCTCCCACCTGATTGCTGCACTGCAGCTCTGATAAGGGGATGAGAGTGAAGCCCAGTTTACCTGGTAACTCTGGGGCCAAATTCCAAGTGAACTCAGTGAAAACTCACTGAAGCCACATCAATTTTTTTCCTTGAAGTATAACTGAGTCTGAACCATTGTTTTGTTGTCTTTGTTGAACTGAGTCTGAAATGATGTATGGGAATCAAAGCTGAACGTAGAACTGGGCTGAGCCTCGTGAGTGAGGATGTTCACAGCTGGTGGTAAGAGTTTTACTTAGTGATTTTTTGTTAGTACAGGGATGCAAAGGGGCAAAGATCATAAGTTGTTGTCCTGTTGCATTTTTGTTGTCATCTCCTTCCCTGGATGATTTCTGTTATAGTGAGATCTCAGTTTTGGAGGAGAGGACTTGCATCTTACAAACTGCTTACAGTGCAAAGCTGCAGCCCTCATGCCTCCATCTCAGGTTTTACTTCTGCATCACTTTTTCCAGGTTAGGGTCTAACAGCTGAATGGGGCAGAAGCAATAGGAAGTTTAGTCGATTGTATGTTTTAATAGCAGTCACTTTTTGTAGACAAAGGCTTCTCCTAAGCCCCTCTTACATTCTCTTTGTTTAAAGTGTTGCAGTCTGAGCTACCTAGGCAGGCTCCACGTGAACATGTGTGATCTAACCACTGTTAGTAAGCTTTTGCTTTTATTAGCCTTAGGTCCAGATTTTGTATAGTTCTCACTTATTCAAATCTGAAAAAGAACGCAATTGTCTTCCCACAGCACTTCTGTGCTTCTTCTACGTAAACTTGGCTGTAACTCTTCTGTTGGTTTGATCATCCTTCTTCACTTTTCTCTGTCTATATTCACCTACTGTTGAATCATCACTTCGGCTGCAGAACTGAAAAAAGGCTCTCAGTGGCCATCCATGGTCATCATGGATTCCATGAGTGAGAAGACAATTAACTGTTTTTATTAGGGTTTCATACATATTCCAAGTAAGGGATATCTCTCAGCACCTCTGGAAAGCCAGTATGTCAAAGCTTAAGCTTAAATTGCCAGTCACTTCGCAACAGCACTTGATCCTCTATAGAAAGGGAGCGTTTGGCCAAGGGAGGGCATCTGCTGGGCAGGAAGAACTTACTAATATCCAAATATCTGCCGAGGTCTGGGCTTTCCACAGTGTTCTGCAGAAGTCAGAAGCAGCAAGGTTGGAGATAGGCTCTGGACCTCCTGATGGGGTTTTTTGTTCCCTGAGCTAATCATCTGTCAGGCTCCTTTCCATCGGTGTTTTGATTTTCTGTTTGTGCAGACATGCCAGTTTGAGGAAGATCGTTACCTAAACTGATGGTCTTTTATGTAACAAGGGAAAGCAATAAAGATCTCAGAAGTTTTAATTATGGCCCAATGTGCCGATATTGTCCTGGCCTTGGACATGTCTGTGGGTGTATTTCTGAAGAAGGTGGCTTTTGTTGCTCCAAGCTGATTCCTCCTCCCAAGAAGTCCTTCTCTCCACCAAGGTGACATTCAGGAATGGCAGTGCAACCCATTGCTGAGAAGAAGTGCTCAGCAGGGACCTGTGACTTTGATGTGCTGTTTTCTCATTGCATCACTGCCATTTCCCAAAGGGGATATTAGTATCCCTCTAGATTTTCACATTACATCATCTCCAATAGTTATCCACTTAGTTAGGAAGTGGCATTCTCCTCAGCCTCTCTGTGACTAACCAGAGAAATGGGTGATATGTGCTTCTTATGTTGCAGATGTGTTTGCCTACCTGTGGTTCTCCAAGTCCAGTAGAACTGAACTACATGGGTACAGACCAGACTGCACACAGGAGGGATGAGGGGCTGAGTATACATGTGCAGCCTAGTGCTTTGCTTAGCTAAGCTCTGTCTTTTTCCCCCTCACAAAACAGAGGTCTATATCACACTTACTGAAGATGCAAAGTAGTAATTGCATTTACCTTATCATAGAATCATAAATGGTTTGGGTTGGAAGAGACCTTTATGATCACCTAGTTCTGCCTCCCACCCCCGCCACAGGCACTATACCTGGTTGCTCAAAGCCTCATCCAGCCTGGCCTTGAGTGCTTCCAAGAAAGGAGTATCCATCTTGAACTCCCCACTCTATAATCTTATAAGTTGAGAGATTCTTCACAAAAGTTAAATAGAGCTGCTGTCTGTATTCACACAGTAACTTAACAGAGTTCTTCATAGGTTTGAAAGTAGAGGATTTAGACACGGGTTTAACCCTGTATAGGCAAGGCTAGTACAGTGGCAAGACAGTAGCCAGATGAGGACTCTGAGGGCTGCCCATTGCACTCTTCACCAGTTTTTCAGACAAGGAAAATTTTTCTTTGTACTTTTTGCAAGTTGGAGAAGGGAGAGAGCTGTCTTGTGAAGGTGTACTTAATTTGGTGTAGCAAAAGTTAAACAGGTTACGACATTCCAGTGCATGGAGCAACCAGTGAGATCGAGAAAGTCGTTGTCATGCAATAGTAATGAAATACAGTCCTATTGTATTTAACAACAACACATGTTTTATGGCTTGCTTTGCCAAATATTTGTTCTGTTTTGGCCATTGGCAACAGCTTTCTTTTATGTTGTAAATCACACAAAAACTACTGGGGCCAAAATGATGAAAAGGAGAGGTTCTGTATTTGAAAGTACGCATAACAGTTTGAGGAGGGATCTGCTTTAGCTCACAGTCTTCTGTACAGGAAAATGAAGGCACTTTTAAATATTGGATACTTTATTTAAAAAGGCATTTAAATAGATCTTGCCCAGAGTGTGCTCTTGTGCTGAATGTACTGCTTCTCCATTACATCTTCTGCATGAGTTAAAAATGTGGAGTGAGCTGCTGGATTGGATCTGGATGATGCGAGATGATGCACTATAAGAAGGTGGTGCTTCAGAGGTCTTTAGCTTGAATAAAGTGCCTACTTAAGGGAGCTTGTGAGTAAATGCCCCAGTTCAACTACTGATGGGGCAAGGCTGACAGTCAAGTTTTCTACAAGGTAGTTTTCTTAGGCTAACACTGGAGCTCTGGGGTAGTCTTTCCTCTGCCTCCACTGCTTCCCGACCTTGTGGCAAAGGACTGATCCTCAGATGTGGCACAGTACCTGGGCAGAGGTAGTCTGATGTTCCAGTTTGGAGTATAGTTTGCATAAAAATATATTTAATGACTTCTACCACCATAAAATACACTGAAAGCAGCTGCACCAAACAGATAGAGCCTGACAATTGATGCGGTGTGTCAGCTGCACTACAGTGTTAACCTACCAGGTGAGATACACCTGTATTTAATAAATAGGATGAACAAGGAAAGTTTAACTTGTCTGTTTTTTTTGTTAGCAATGAAAGTAGAGACTTGATGTATTCTTTGAACTTAGGTCTAAGTGAACGGAAATTTTCAACTCTGCAAATGCAGCTGGATGAATAATTTGTAGTGAATAATATAACTGATGGCTCTCACCACATTTGGGATTGACAGCAAACACATCACAATTTTAATTATTGGGAATGATTTGCTGAAATATTCAGGAGCTATTTTTGGTTCCTGCAGACTTTGCATGGAAAAGTTAGCTATTTAAAAGACAGACTCTTTTTTTTTTTTTTTTTGCTGAGCTCCAGGCTGGTCTCTTTGCTTCATACAAACTTCTCCAAATGGGGTAACAGGGTTGCTTGCATTCTGACTTGAATAATCCTGCTGACAATTTCACACATGGGAGACTTTAATAATATTATTAATAATAATATTTGTTAAAAACAGGCTCGTGCAAGTCTTCCTACACAAATATTCAGAATAAAAGCTATGAGAGCATTCAGGACAGGGTTGGCTTTTTGGCCCCACGGTGTGTTTGTGATGCTTAGGGGGGGTTTTACGTGCGACTAGGATGGGAATCTGCAAGGTGGAAGATGGAGGCTTTTGGAGAGGTGGGGAGAGCTTTATAAAATGGCATGTTTCTTCCTCTCCTATACTTTTCACAAATCTGAGAAAGTCAAAACCTCAAGACATTGTGTGCTGCCCACTGCTGCAGGGGAGAGTTGGCCTGGGAGTGGGTGATGCAGAGAGACATCAAGGGAAACTAGGGAAAGGCAAACATCTTCCTTAAGGGACAAGACAAGAATAACATGAAATATAAGTTTCCCTTCTCTTCCACTAAGCAATCAAGGCAGCATCTTCGAACAAGAAATGGATAGGGGTGAATAAAATTGTGATTTCTCCAAATAACTGAACTGGCAACTAGAAGGTAAGGAGATCTCCAAGTACAGATCTGGCTGCTCGGTCTGGGCTCCTGTTAGATGCTCTCTAAAATGTTTTGCTACCCTCTGGTGGCTTTCTGAGGACTTGTGCGGTAGGGTTTTTTTTTTTTTTTTTTTTTAATCCTTGTACAGTCCCCTGCTAACTTCCTATATGAGATGCATTGAGAAAACCAGATCTGACGATGGAGATTTTTATTTTTGCTGATTCCAAAGCAGCAACACAACAGTACCAGCAAGGCAGCTTTGTTTTGTTTTTTCTTTATCCTTCTGTTTATATCCAGATTCCTTTACCCTGGCATTGGAACTGCAAAGACAGGGCTGGGGGTTAAAATGAATGGATAAGAACTTTGTACCTAGGGTGGCTGTGCCATGGGACTGCTCTGTGTTTGGGAGCAATGCTGGCTTCACAGCCCTGCAGAATGCAAAGCTGTGTCCTCTGCTCAGCTGCAGAGGACACAAACTGAGTACCAGCGAAGTCAATAATAGCAAAACTCCCATGATCTTCAGGAGCCCAGAATAGTTCCTATTCAGCCTCGTGGAGGGTAGTGCTCATACCTTCATCTTCCTGACACTGTGTCTCGATATTCATTATTCAGTAACTCCTGACTTGACTGTTTCGTATTTTTTTTCCCCATTTCTAGCTTCTATACTCTCTGTGTTGTAGCCTCATGGCAGAGGAGTCATAGGTAGGGATCTAAAGGGCTGTAGTTTGACAGATTTTTACAAGAAACTCTTCCCAGGCATTAATTCCTGGGTTACTGGTTCAGAGAAGCTCCTGTGATCTTCTCAGTCTGACCTCATGCAAGAGCAGTTCATAGGACTGCCCTCAATTGACTCCTGCTTGAAGTGCAGAATTGAATGCAGAAAACATCCCTTCTTGGTTTTAAATTTTCCAGTGATGGAAGATTCACCTCGTTAAATTGTTCCAGTGCTTTATTACCTTTGCTGTTTAATAATTCTATGCTTTTGGCTCCTGGTCTTCAGGTTTCTGTTACTGTGTGGGATTGAAAAGATGTGTTGCCAAAATGATGTCCAAAGTGAAGTAGGGACTCATGGGCTTGATTGAGTTGTCAACCAGGTAGAGCTCAGAGAGGCACCTTGGTTGTAAAAAGCAAAGAGCTGTTCAGCTGAAAGGTTTTGGCTGTAAGGCTGGCACAAAAGGCACAAAAAGAGCAGTGTGAAGGCACTGCTGGAAAGCGTGCACTTCTCTCTAATGGGTGCCTGCATTGGGTGTTTCCATATTTCCCATACAAACAGAGACGATTTATAAGGGTTTTCGAATGAGATCCAATTGCAGGAGTATTGCAGAGATTGGGTCTGACAAGGGATGATGTGAAATACAGGGGCATTTGTTGTTTTGAGTGCTGTTTTTCTTTTTCTTTTTCTTTTTTTTTTTTTTTTGTGAGTTGGCAGCACTGAGGTCCTTTGGGATGCAGGTCTTTACATTCAGCAGAATGATTATTGGTAGCTTCTTACGCTGCTGCAAGTCACGGTACATTTTAAATCAGCTCCATCCATCTCATAACCTGGCAGAGGTCTGGACTGGAGAGCAGCCAGCGCCTGTTGTGCTGCTGTCAGGATCAGCCTACAGAACCCCTGAAAAGGGGGGAGGATCACAAGCTCGATGGGGTAGTAAGCACAACTGGAAGGCCACCTTAAAGGAAAAACAGTTTTTTGTGATTCCAGTAGGGGAAAGGGATGCAGGAGCTTTGGTTGCTGCGGTCACCGAATAGGCTGTGACAGCCAATGACCCAATTTTTGGCGGTTTGGCCATCCGTCAGGCCAAACTTACTGTTTTTAAGGCCATAGCAAATCCCACGAGAGATGATGGAAAGGCAGTCAATATGGACAGATGGGATGTGCTTTTGGGTTTCAAAGTGCTTTTTCTTGGAAGGGTATCTGAGCCAAAACATGGAACCAAAAGCCCTGAGTTTCAAGGCCATTTGTAATATGATTCCTTTTATGGGCTTGGGCTGCTTACATGAGCTTCTAGTACTGTCTGTATCAGTCCTACTGTAATACTTCTGCTTGGGAAGTAGAGACAGAAATGCCATCCTTAGCATCTCTGTAATGTGTACCAATAAGATTTGTTAACTGTACTTAGCTCATGTGGGAACGGCTGTGCCGCTGATGTCCAACATCCCCAATCTGTCTTCCGGACTTGCTGCTTTCCTTAAAGCAGAGACATCTTCTGAGCTGGTGCCGTTGGTCATAGGTGTATCTTACACTATTTTTTGCAGGAAGATGCAAATTTATTTGGGCTGTGTTTTGGACTGGCTGGGCTTACTCTGGTTCAGCATTGCAGGCTGTGCAATTGGCTGGGTGTGTGAGCTGATGAAGTCTCCCAGCAGACCTAAACTAAGTGTGATGCTCCATATATGTGGTTACAAAGCTTTGGGACTGGAAACAGTTTAGATACTTCCCACTCAGGAAAACTTTTTTCCTGGATTTTTTTTTTCCTGAGTTTTCCTGCATCTGGGCTGAGGTCAGTGACCACTGAGGTTCTTGGAAGTTGTTGAATTTCCATGCATTTCCAATGGAGACCCTTTTTGTGCAAGGAAACCTCTTCCCCAGCTTCCTGTGTCAGAAATGGAGATCTGAAAAACCAGAGAAAATAGCATTGCATTACCTTTCACTGCCAAAAGGAGAAGGAAAAAGATGAAGAAAAGAAAAAGAGGCCTCTGTCCTCAACAGACTCTTCCATTAGGCTTAGAAACAAAATAGGCAGTGGTTAGGAAAGAACAATCTCATCTAAAAGACTCACCAGTGGGGTTTAGTTCCTGAGGACTGAGGGGAAAAATGCACTCCCGAAGCTACGCTCCTCCCTGTTTTCCAGGGCAGTGCACCCACAGATGACTTTCCCAAAGGCACTTGGGGGATGTAGCCTATATCTCTGGAAGGCGCTAAATGGGGAGCATGTCTCTGCTAATGAAAGCTGTAGCTAGAAATAAGAGTTCTGGAAGTCTAAAACTAGGTTAAAAGCAGCCAGAAACAGAAAGCAGCTGTAGATGGAGTGGGTTAAAGAGCTCTTGAGCATTAGACAGTGGACAGTTTTTTCCACCCTCCAAGCTCCCAAGTAGTGCAGTCCTGGCACACTGACAGGGCTTCTGGGGTGAGTTGTCACAAGGTGCTTCAGCTTGTTGGCTTTTTTCCCTTAGTTTTTCATTTTTAGATTTTCTTTTTCCTCCCACTTATCACACACTACAGTGACCCCTACTGCTGCCAGCAACAAAGGGCCCATCTCAGTGCAATTATTAAGCTATGGGAAAATATTCCCTGTAGTGTTATACACAGTATTGTTCATTCTGGGCAAGTCAGCATGTGCCCAACTCCATCGATTGCACTTGGTGTGTGTGTACCCCAGGGAGAAATGCTCACTGGCCTCAGCAAGGAATCCTGCATTCCTCAGTGAGAGTGGCACTAAAGAAGAGATAATAGGGTACCACAGGCATGAGCCAACAGTTCCCATAAGGCAAGGACCTAAGTGGGGAAGTAAGCAGTGGAGGTGGGAAGGGAGAGGCTTTAAAATGGGAGATTACCCAGGCACATCTGCCTCCATCCGTGGCAGACCAGTGCAGACTTTTCCCTATGACTTGTTCCCCAGGAATTACCCTGTTCTAGTTTTTGCTGCTCAGAGACCATCCCACAGGCTGAAACAGACATCAGCTCAGAGATTACTCTTGATGACTTATTTACTCTGTCTTAATGTAGGCCCATTACCAGGCACATCCATGACAGTGTGAAAGTAAAGCTGGCATCCGCTTTGCCTGTCATCAAAGGTTACTTTTTACCTGGAGACCAGGGGGCTGGCATCCTCTCTGTGCTTGTGGAACTGTATCCCCACTTCTTTGGGCCAAGATAAGAGAGCAGAGTGCAGCTCTGGTGCCCTTCTGCCACGGCCTGGGGATGCTCTGCCAGGCAATGTATAGCTGCTTGGAGGCTTAAGAACCCCTTTCAGGAACTTTTCCAAAAGATATCCTGGGCAATCTGACAAGAGGCTTATTGAGAATGATCCTTCTGCATTTGCTTTCCTCTACAGAACCAGCTGTTTGTGTAAACCATCTTGGACATTCGTGGTCTTCCCTGACAGCTTCTTTTACCTGGAGAGTGATTCAGGGAGCAGGGAGAAGAGCAAAGCTCTCTTCTGCTGTGCTTTGCTCTTGCTTGCTGCAGAAGTGAAACAAGTACAAATGGAAAGCCCAGTCTCTTGCTATTGGTCTCTTCCCTGCAGCTCTGCATGCAGTGCAATCCAGCTCTGCAGAGCTGGACCAGTGCACTCTCATTCACTGCTGAGTGATGGTGGGTTGCTTATGGTTTCATTATGGCCTGATGCTGAGCACAGGAGAATAAAACCAGATGATGTGACAGTGCCACATGCTGTAACTCAGCAGGGGAAAGGAAAGATCCCCCCTGGGAGCTGACCTTTCCATTCCTAATAGCCTCAAGCAAATGCAGTGTGCTGCCTAGCGGTGTGCCTGGCACTGCTCGGGAGTGCCTGGCTCTGACATCCTGGAAAACAAAGAACAAATCCTGTCTTATACAGCAAGCAGTTCCAGCAAAACTTAATCAGGGGTGACCTAGGCCAGAGGGAAAGCAGCAGGAGCTGTGGCTTGGGCAGGCTACAGGCCTGTTTTCCTTGCTAAGCAACCACTGCTTCCCTCTCTCTAGCCCAGCAGCCCCAGTCCAGATCAGAGAGGACCTTCTGAAGATAAGTGTTTGCAATACAGCCAGGGAGGAATTGAGCTGGCATTTCCTAGGCCTGAGTCATCCTGTTGAAGCTATGCACAGCAGCTGGGTGAGGAGACGGGTGATGGGTAGAGATCTTCTATGGGACTCAGGATAGCAGAAAAGGAATCAAAATGGTGGGGAAGTCAAGCCTCTGGATGCTGGGACTTGGATGTGGCCTTCCACATAATCAGGTGGAGCAAAGGGAGGCCTTGTGGCTCTTTACACTGAATGTTTCTTCCAATTTATGCTACAGAATTTGTAGGATGCAGTCTTTTTGGCATGGGGAGCAATGGCTGCAGTGCCCCTTGCTAACAGCAAGAAGTGAGCAGCACTGAGGATTTGGCATTACTGAGGTCTGCACTTGTCATTTTCTATTCTGAATGTGCTTTCTCATCTTAAGATTGCAAATCATTGGACAGACTTCCTAAAATTTATCAGTTGCTATTCTGTGGCACTTGTTTGGATGGTGTCTGTGACTCTCCTAATGCAAACACGCACAAGGCTAATGCAGGGCTGGCTGGAGGTCGAACATGTCTTGCAGTAGGGCCAGTGCAGCTGCTCTGCCAATAACCTTAGCAGGTAATGAGCTGTGCTGACTTTTCTCAAGTGAGAAGAGAAGGTGCACTGGCCACATGCCATTCACAGGCAAAGGTGGGAATTAGGCAAGGTGTGTTTTGGTGACTCACAGGCAGACCAGCGTGCATGGATAGGGCAGCAGCTCAGCTTTATCCTTTCAGATTTGAATCTTGAAAGTGACAAAAATAATTAAGTGCTTGAAACGTAAGGGCTAAATTCAGACCTAACGGAGCAGTATCAGTCTGTGTGAATCTGGCCCCCATCTCAGACGTTATCAGCAAATCCTCTGATATGACCTTTCCCCCTATGGCCCTTGGTCAGTTCTGCACCACAGTTACAGCTTTTGCTTCTGATGAGCTGAGTTTTGTGGCATGCCAGGCCCATCACATGTGCCTTGTGCATGGCCCAAGGTTTGAATTTTACTCTCCAGAGGTGGACAACCAGCACAGGGATTCACCCTCATGGCTCTTGGCACCCCTTATCCATGTTTCCCTCTGTTAATGTAACATCTTGCTGATTTATCTGCTCATATACAGGATTATTTGTTTCCCATATTTTATTTCTCCCTTGAAGTCCCACCCTCTCTCATTCACCTTTTGTAATTTCCTCTTTCTGGCCTCATGCCATAGTGATCTTCACAAGAGTGATGCTTCATCTATCACTTGAATCCATTTTGCTCACTTTTGGTCAGATTACGCACGTTTCCAGATGGAACTTGCTGGAATTTTTCTTCCAGCATAAGTCAGGTATTTCCAGCTGCCATGGAATGAAGGGTTCTTCCCATAAGAGAGCAGGACTTCCCAAAGGCTGATAATCAGTGTAATCCTCTGTCTGGGCTGGCTCTTTCCTATGTGCAGTAGAAGCAGAGCAAGGCCATTACTGAGCATGTCGCAAGTCAGCAGAGATTCCATCCTTGGCAGCTGATGATGTTACCTGTCACTGGTGTGAATATTGCAAACTGGTGTTGCTAACTTTTAGAGGATTTGGGGGCCTTTTTTAAGTCCCCAAGCTGTTGCATAAGAATCACAACCTGACATATTTATTTATTTTCTGGTTCTTACTGCTGCAGAGAGAAACTGACAATATAAACCTTAAAAGACCTGAGTCAAATGTAGGAAAAAACCCCAAACGATCGCACAGGGGCATTGCCTGGACTACAGCTGTCACGTGCAGTGGTGTGGAATCTGTGTCCTAAGAGAATGAGACCCACATTCTTCCCTGCTCTCACCAATGCCAGCCAGCATGTATGGTTACCATGCAATTGTCACATTTAGTATGAGAAATGCTTCATTTTGATAAGGTCAACACCTCTCCTTGAGACTTTATTTTCATCATACTGTCAAACAAAATACTTCAACAGGGTTGAAAGACTTTATTTAGGAAATGTCATTTTAAGGAAAGTGTGCTGATTATTGGATCTATTTGGAGTATCCGTCCATAGCAAAAATAACAATATTTCCTGAGAAAGTCTGAGGATCTTTTCTTTGATGCCAATGAGGACTGTGCTCCAGGAGAGAGACATTTTCAGAAAAGAGCTTTTCCCAAACACAACACCAGACTGCAGGTGGGTGAGATAAGGTCCCTGTTGCTGTGTTGGTGTTGTGTTGGTGGCAGCTGCTTGCTGCAGAGGAGTGACCCTGCCCATGCAGTCTGCTTCCAGAGTGTGCTTTGTGTGCTCTTCAGAGGTCAGTTAATGAGCGAAGGTCTAAATTGTAGTGCCCTGGTAGTGACTTTGCTGTGATCTGAGCTGCTGTGAATTGAAGCAGAAAGCATTGCTTGTGCTGTTGCTCCCAAGGCAGGGAGCTAGGCAGGGAAGTGCTTGCTTGTCTAGATGAGGCTGTGGCAAATGTGTTATGTCACTATGCCCGAACAAAATGCTTCAGATCTGGATGACAGTAACAAGCCTTAAGTGCCCCTGGAAGTGGGGCAGACTGAGGTTGTAGTACCCAATCTCAGCTGCACTATTGAGCATCTCCCACATTTGCCCTCAGAAAATCTCTTTTCTTCAGCCTCTCAGCCTTCCTCTGGGAGATGGATAGATTAGTTGCACTCCTAAATGAGTTGAGGGGCCCACCAGTTGCTCACATTTCCTGCAGTGCATTGGGAGTAACCCAGCCCAAGAGCACATCCTGATTGAGCTTAGAAGATGCACCCATTCTGGCATTGGTTTCGTCTCATCAGCCATCTGCTGAAGGCATGGGAGCCAAGGTGTCCCAAGGCATCCGGCGATGGGCTCACTCTGCTGAGATCACCCTCTGAGCCTCTTGGCACGATGAGGAGCTGTTGCCCTCTAAGCTTGGCTCGCATCTCAGGCAAAGCCATTGCTGCTTGCTGTGGATTAATAACCTCAATTACCGGGGCGCTGTGGGTCAGAACTTCCCATCACTGACCGCATTATGGCCCTTTAATCTGCTTTCCTCTCTCACAACCTCTGAGCCCAAAGAGATCAGCAGGCAGGAGGAGATCTCCTGCCTTCCTGTCAGTTTTTCTTTCTGAGAAGCTGAATACAGAGCAGCAAGCAGAGCTGGCAGAGGAATCACACCTGCAAGGAGGGCACCTTTACAGTGCTTTTTGCCATTCTCAAGTGTGAAGGGCAAAATGGCAATGTCTGGGGATTTGCACTGAAGTTCATTGACCTGTGAAAAATTAGAGCTTATCACTCCATGGAGATCTGGCAGTCATCTCTGATGGTTTGGGGAAGGACAGCAGGGCTTTTATGGTGGATCCTGCCTTCCTGATATGTTGGCGTGCCCTAAGCATCGGGGTAGAGGTGATCCATCTGAAGTCATGGACTTGGATTTCTATAATGTTTCCCTGACTGGGACTTTCCTCAATGTAAATGGGTCAAGCTTCCAGAGTGGGGAAACTACCAGTGGAGACAGAGCTGTGTGGTGCACCATGGTCCTAAATGATCTTGATGAGCAAGAGGAGATACAGTTTGCTGAGCAGAACAAAATCATTTGGAATAAGGGAAGCAGAAGTAGGCAGGAATGAGTTGTAGAAGGATCTCCTGATACTGAGCACCTGGTGAGCTAACAGCAGCGTAAACTGAGCTGTGCAGGAGAATGTACCCATGGATTAAAAAAAAAAAATAATAATTCATGGTCATTAATGATGAGGGGGGCTATTGGGGCCGTTTTGTCTTTGGTAAAAGGCCTCAGAGATGCTGAGGGTATCTCTGAAAGTGCTAGCTCAGCAGAAACAAGCTAAAATTACTGGGAGAGGTACTGAGTGTAAATGGGAGCTAATGTTATACTATGCTAGGAATCCCTGGTGTATTCCTGCCTTGAATGCTGTGTGCAGCCCCAGTTATTCTGTCTCAAAAAATGTCATAGAGCTAGGAAAGATGCAAGAAGCAGCAACAAGGTCAGTGGAGCACGCAGAATGGCTGCCGCTCAGGAAGAGATGAAACAGATCAGACATTTTCAATGCCTTCAGAAATGAAACAATTGAGAAAGGAAATATGATGGAGGCGTATAAAGCCATGACTGTCATGGAGAACATGAAATTACCATTTCACAGTGTAACTCCTAAGGTGAGCATTAAATGGAACTTCCAAGAAGCAGTTTTAAAGTAATAAGAGCTTTTCCCGGTATGTGATTAACCTGTAGAACTTCTTGCCAAAAGACAGGGAGGAAACTTACAGTATTACTGGCTTCCACAGCCTATTATAAAAATTTGCTGTGAAGAAATCAATCAAGGATTTTTAAATGCAGTGTGAGACATCCTGTGGGTGAGGGAATCACAAAGCTGCAGGGCACTGGAGGTGAGTGGACAGAGCGATGCACGGCTACCCTGCTCTTACTGTTTTCCAAAGCATCCATTCCAAGGCACTGGCACTAATACCAAAACATGTCTGTCAAAGTCTTAAAAGTTTCAGCTTCTGAGGAAGCAGTACTGCGATGCAAAACATCCCGAACAACCACTTTCCACTAACTCTGGCTTGAGACATTTGATACTCAAAGTCTTCCTTACAGACAACATTAAATTTCTTTGTCATCTTTGGAGATGAGACTGTTAAGAACTTACTACTGTGAGATTTTTGTATGCCTGATAAACCAATGAAATGATTGAGCCTGTGGACATCTTTTTTTCTGAACCTCCTTTCCAGCCAGGAGGAGGCTGAGATTTCGGCAAGTGTGTTCCTCCACCAAGAGGGGACAAAGTGGTTCCTGTTTCCATGTGTTCCTATGAGAGCACTGCTTTATGAGCACAGATTGGCAACTAAGAAATTGGTCTTTCTCATTGATGTATAAAATGAAGTTGTCTTTTATTCCTGTCTCCTCTTCCACTTGCTGTTAGAAGGTGTGTGCTATACTTTTTCTATGTAGAATTTCAAGCAGAAAAGCTGCTAGCTTGACCTTAAAATGGATGCAATTTTATATTGATGAGGAGGAGGCTAATCCTCATGCTAAATCACCATAATGATACCTGATGGATGATTCCTTAGCCACAAATTTGTCGAATGACCTTCAGCAAACCCCTGAACTTTGTGCCAATTTCCCACTGGTGTGCTCTGCACCTCATGGAGCTGGATGCAGGAGCCATGTGTGGTTAGCATGGTTCTCAGGAAGCAGAGCTTGCCATCCCTCCTTAGTGGAGGGCAGAGCACTGGTAGTGCTCTGCTGCACTATCACTAAGCAGAAATACTCAAAATACTGTGATCACTGCAAGATAAGCACTTGCATTGGAAAGAGATGTAATTTTTTAGCCTGTTCCAGGGCAGGCTTTGCTCAAACAGCTCATACAGTGAAAGATGATGGTGACAAGGAGTGGTTATCTACTACTGCTGATCACAGATGGGTCCATGGAGTGAGTGTCAAGAAGTGAGCCCCATGTACTCCTTGGGAGATGTGCAGAATTAGAGAGGGCCAAAGGCTGCATCGGTGCCAACTTGAACAGTGCTGTCAGGGCTAAGGGGAAATTTCTTACCACATCCACCTGCACTTGGCCAGGAAATATAAAGAAGGCAAAGGCTCACAAAGAAAACAACCTGTGCTGGCTGCTTGTCTGTTTATCAGTCATAATGTTCAAAGGACCACAGGTAGTGAAAACAGAAACACAATGGACTCCTGCACCTTGGAAGATTATCACCTGCCTTTGCATGAATAGAAGGGAATGGCGTTGCCCAACCAGTCTCTTCTGTGAGCTTTTGTAGACTTTTTATTTTTGGTTTTAGTAACTGATAAACTCCTGCATATTATGCTATTTTAATACCTAGCAAAGAGCCTTGTCTGCTAAATCACCTTATTTTCTCCGATCAGAGCACAGTGTATTCCTCTTTTTAGTGCAAGGTATTAATTTAAATTCCGTAATCCCAAACATATTCTCGTTTCTGTTCTGTGCTTCAGAAGGCCAATGGCATTTTAATTTAATAAGAGAGAAACACATGACACTGTGTTCCCTGCAACTGTCTTCTGACCTCAATGAGTCTTTCTCAGCTTTCTTTATGTTCCAGCAAATGCAATTGCTGCACTGTCATTTCTAACACCCATGTTCAACCGATGGGCACAATTTAATTATCTGCAGCATTTTCACAGCAACTTTTTAGATGTCATTTGCATTATTATTTAATAATGTAAGCCCATCAGTGGAGGCATGGCAAGGTTTATGTCCTGTTGTCTGGATGTATCCTGGCCTTTTGCAGAGAAATTTTATTTTGGTTTGTTTTGGTTTTGGATTAAAATGAGTTAACTCATCCACTAACATCTTGATTTATCTCAGACCCCTTTATCTTCCCAAGTTCCATAAGCTTTGTTTACTGCAATAAGATTTACCTAATTGGGTACACGATATTACTGCGAGTTTTGTGGCATGTACACATTTGAGTCATGCATCTCCGTTCCTAAAGAATTATAATTTGCCTTTTTTGTTGTTCTATTCTGCTGTTTAAACTTACTTAAGCCCACTCAGTTTGAAAGAACGTGTGCTCGTTGCAGTCCTCATGCCCCTCTTTCAGAAATGTCAAGTAACACTTGCTCATTCTTCCCACTGGTTGGATTCTGCTCTCTTGTACTGTTGTAAATCAGGAATTGAAGCCTTTCATGCACAGAAGTGCTGATAGGTCAGCACCTATCAAGCCTGGCTCATCATGACTGTAGAAACCCAAAGAGAAATGGGGATTATTTTGTTAGTAGCTGTGTAGGGATTTTTCTGTTTGGTTTTTGTTTGTTTGTTTGTTTTCCCAAGAACTGTCTTTTTAATGAACAGACTTTTAATTTTTTCTTCTTGCAAACCTCTGTATCTTGCCTAATACATGTGTCCTCACGTGTCCAAGTGGTTATACCTACCTGTTCCTATGCTAGCTTAACACAGGTGACATCAGTGCACCTCTCTCCTGGTACCTGGTGCTGCACGTGAGCGTTGGCATCGCTAACTCAGAGCCCCCTCGTCACAGCTACACGCTGACTGCAATGCATGGGGAGCATCTTGTCTTCAGATCGCTGTGCTGTCCCCAACCTGCCAGATCCACAACCATTCTCATCTCCCAGGATGGCTGTAGGCTTTCTGTAACTTGGTGAGTTTTCCAGATCCTGTGCAAAACAGTTTATTAATAACTAATCCTTGGGATCTATGCTACTTTGTATCCTTTTAATGGTCCTGAATTTGGTGCTACCGGCTTTGCTTCTAAGTGCTGTTTTCAGTGTTCTGAGTACAGCTGACTGGAAAATAAGAGCTTCCATTTCATGAAACATTCAGCAATTCCACCTTTTTTTTTTTTTTTTTTTTTAAAAATATATATATATTATGGAGGAAAACTGAAACTGTGAAGTGTTTACTGAGGGCATGAAAGTCTCGTGTGCTCTCATCAATACTGATTTTGCCACAAATCCTCAATAGACTCTCACACTAGAACAACATTTATTTTGCTGTGCTCAGTTTATGTGCCTCAGTACTCTGATCTCCATGTAGTTCAGAGCTTTCATTTTTCCATCCTAGTGAGACTCCTAGTGCTGCAGCCACATGCTGGCTATGCCTCTTTTGTTTTGTTATCAGTTGAGGGACATCCTACAAAGTGTTAACAATAAAGCCTGTTCTGCACTTCCCCATCCATGTGAAATGTTGGCCAAAAGCTGGTTACACTTCTAGTGCAGCCTCTAGAAAAGCTTCAGTCCCAACTGCTTTTTTTCCCGACTGATCTGCTTCTGTCGGGTGATGGGAGAAGCGAATGTAGAGGCTTTGAAAGCCAGTGCATGAATATGAAATTCTATGTAAGCACAAGGTAATCCAGATTGAAATTCACCTGGTGTAAGGTTTGGATTTGTCCCTTTCAGTGGACTATTGCAGTCTGCTCAGGCAAAAGAGTTCATCTTTTTTTTATATCCCCTGAGGAGCATTTCATGGATCTATGCAACCTATGTAGGGTGGCTTTTGCACTGAGAGGTTCCGTAAATCACCCAATAGGAAGAGAGGGAATGGCTTCAAGTTGTGCCAGGGGAGGTTCAGGTTGGATATCAGGAAAAATTTCTTCTCAGAAAGGGCAGTGGTGCAGTGGCACAGGCTGCCCAGGGAGGTGGTGTGGAGTCAAAGTCCTTGGAGGTGTTCAAGAAACATGGAGTTGTGGACCTGAGGGATATGATTAGTGGGCATTGATGGTAGTTAAGTGGACAGTTGGACTAGATGGTCTTAGAGGTCTTAGAAATTCTATGACAGCTCTTGGAGAAGCACCCTTCCCCAGCTGTCCAGTTTGTGAACTGAGTCCAACTTTGTGCAGTGCAGAAATTGAGCGTGGAGTTAAGTCTGCAACGGTGTCACTGCCATGGTTTAAAACTGTGTAAGAGAGAATTAATCTTAATTTTCAGTGGCACGGCCTTACCGCAAAGCTGTCGCTTTAGGATCCCTGAGTGTAAACAAGGATTGTGTGAACTGCGAGCTTGCACACCCTTGCTTCCAGGCACACGCTCTTACTGGTGACTTAAGACGAGAGGTGTGTCCTGTTCCCAGCCACGTTGCAGGTCTCGTGGTTCGTGCCACGCAGGGAGCCCCGGAAAAGCCATATTCAGAGCCTCCCGCACGTGGTGTGCTCCACTCCGCGCTGCGAGTCCCGCTGCCGGCGGGCGGCACTCAGGCAACTCGAGCGCGGCGGAGCCGTGCGGGGCGGCGGCGGGAGGTGCCCGGAGGCGGCGGAGCGCAGCGGCCGAGGCTGCCGGCTGCGGGGGGGTCCCGGCGGGGGCTGTGCCGGCAGGGGGCAGGGCTGGGAACTGGCCGTTTGTGTTTCTAGGGCTTGACGTCCTTCCAGCCGGCCCGACCCCCTTCCCGGCAAAGCCTGTCCTCCCCCGGCGGAGAAGTCCGGAGAAGTGGCGGCGGGTTCCCCCCTCGAGGCGCGGCGGGGCCGGGGCGATGGGCCGGGAAGTTTGGCGGCGAGAAGGGCCGGTGCCCCGCCGCTGAAAGCCGGCCGCTCCGGGGCCGGTCCCTTTTCCGAGGAACGGGAGGGCGCCATAAAGTGAAATCCATGAGGATTCTCGGGCTTCTCCTGGAGAAAGGCTCGCATATGCTGCAGTGTCTCTGTGGAAGGCGCCTGAGATCAAGCAACAGCCCAGGTGGGGGGAGCGCGCGTCCTTGTCCCCGCCGCCCTCGCCTCCCCTCCCCGGGTGCCGCTCGGGCTGGGCTGGCCCCGTTTCCTGGCCTTCCTCCCCCTCCTCCTCTTTCATTCCCTTCTCCTCCCCGTCGGCCCGGCCGGCTCCGCACCCAGGTGGCCGGGCGCTGTCCGCGGTGCTGACCCCAGCCGGCATCCCCGAGACACGGATCCTCATCCCCACACGGGTCCCTCACCCACGGTCCTTATCCTGGACCCCCATTAACCCGAGGTTTCACCCGAAACCCCTATGCCAGCCCCGTATTGTTATCTGGGGTACCACATCATACCTGCTGCAGCCCCCAAACCGCTGCATGGTTCTCCCTTATCCATGTGGAGCCCTCTCTTTGTGCATGGCCCTCATGTGCTTCCCCCACCCCACCAGGGTTCCTCACCCTAACAGTGGTCCCCATGGTTGTTCAGAATAGCGGTGGGCTTCCCTAAGGTGCCACACAGCCACACAACTCTAGGTTTGGAGTTGAGCCTGCTGCGAGATATTCCCATACCCCATTTGTTTGTAATTGCAACATTTTCTTGGAGGGTGTTAAATGTCTTCCTCTGTGAGGATGCCCTGATTTGACTGTTCCTGGTGAGGGAGCTGGGAGTCTCTCAGCCTGTCTCATGCCTCCCATTCTGCTGGGGAGACAGTTCTGCTGGAGGCTTCTCCGTGTTGGGGAGCACAGTGGGGTGAAGGGCTGAAACATGCTTATACTTGAGCTGTACCTAAACAGTACTGGAGAAGAGACTAGGAGTGGGAGTGCAAGTGCTTGATTTGGTATGGTACTGTGCCTGAGTTTTAGGGTGATCTTGATGAGGCCCTTTAAGTGGTATGTCTGCAGTTTCCTTTGTGCTGTACATGTTTTAGGAGTCTGACTTTCCCTTTCCACAACACTGAGTAAATGGTAATGGAAAGAGATCCCGTGTTATTAGTATTATTTAAGATTTGTGGAGGTTGTAGCACTAAAGCTGACACTTTGAGCTTGACTGGCTTTCAGTTCCTGACCATTACAATCTTCAGGCACTGGTTGTTTATAAGGCTGTCTTCATAGTACTTCTTTTTTAAAGCTTATATTGTTTCCTTATGTGAGATCTTATTCTCATAAGAGAGAATTTTCCATGCCTCTTGCGTAAATACTTGCTGTTATCCATTGAAGAGAAAGATTGTGCTTGGGGAAATCTGTTGCTGAGGTAGCCTGGATTCCCTTCAGGCCTACCTAAGGAAATTTCCTCAATGGCAAGAACCACCTGTTTATGTGTCAGTATCCCCTTCCCTTCTACCAGACCCATGTGTGGGCAGGTTCTGGCTGTAACTAGGGAATAGGGGGCATGCTGGAAATCTGTAAGATGGCCAGCGTGGCTCCCTTGAAAGTATTTTCTTCCCTACTTTGAAGAAAAATTTGTTCAAACTAATCAGAACAAAGCTTAGTTTGAAAGTATCACAGGAATTTTTTCTTTAAGTGGAGAAAGACACATGAGGGGTTTTTTAGTGCTACTTGTGAATATTTGTGTTATGTCATTTGTGAACTTGGGACAGTAAAGTGGACAGTAACATACAGGTGAAAAATGGAGTAGTGCCTAAGCTATTAGGACAAGCTAGCTTATAACTATAGCAAACAAAAATCAGTTGTAGTGTCATGATGGTTATCCTGTTGAGTTAGTTTGGCTTTTCTGATTGATCCTTTCCTAAGACCTGCTTGATGGATACATGATCTTTTATCATTTCTCTTGCCTTGAGTGACACTGAGCACTGTGTGGTCTGCGTATTTCATAATGTTGTGCTATAAGGAGGCAGTCCATGAGACTGTCATTATCTCTGTCTGGCCTTATTTTCTAGTTACTAGCCTCATGCCATCACAAGACCACAAGACCACTCCAAGTGTGGTATTTCACTTTGAATCAGGGAGCTAAAATGTTTTCTTTTCCTGGCTGCATTTGTTCCCTTTCTGTAGAGATTGAACTTAATATTCTTAAAAAAATGTGCACAAAAATAAACAAAAGCTGCTCCTGATAAAAGGGGTCACTGTGGGCTGGGCCACAGTGGGTCCACAGGAAATTTTTCCTTTCCCACTTTCCTTGCCACTTCTTTAAAAGGTAATCACACCTCAGGAGATAGGTGCATACTTCTACAACAGATCTAACTGGTGTAGCATTTTGTCTAGCATGGCACCAGGGGGACTATGCCAGTCAGAGATGTAAAACAACAGAAGGATGATACATTGTAGAAGAATGACCATGGGAATGTATACTACAGCAAGGATATAAAGTGCTGTGAGTTAATTCTGTACCCTTGATAATCTAATCTGAGGAGTTGTGCTGATGGTCAGAAGTTCACGCCAAACTATTTGTGCACTCCAGTTACCCATCAGATTGGACAAGTGCTTCAACCTTCTCCGTCTACGTTTCCTTTCATGAGAAAAGTTATAAGGATATAAACACATGCTTAAATTCACATTCATGCTTCTGTGTTGCACTGACTCAGAGCTCTAGACCACTCCCGACTTTGACAGAAACCAATGCATAATACTTTAAAGAAAAACAAAGTAGTTTAATGGATTTATTAAGTGCCACAACAGTGCAAGTAATTCATAGTAGTACAAAATAAGAGATTTATTCTTTAATCCGTTGTGTATTATTTTCCAGTAATTTGGCACAGCAATATTCTATATCATCTTCCATGTACTTCACTTGTTATCTTAGTTTCAGAAGTCGTAAGCTGACTGATTATATTGCATGTGCAGAGATATTTCCCTTCTGTGACCATAATTAATTTTGTTAAGTCTTTATTTCTAAGTTAATTTCCTCTGCTAACAATTTTTCCCCCTTTCCTTGGGATGCATGATCTGCTTTGGGATATGAAGGTTTTTGGTCTTCTAAGTCAACATAATGAAGTAGATTGCTACAGTGCTAACTTCAAGATAAACATCAGGCAGAATTGGAGATATAACTGTGTATGTAATTGTGAAAAATCATTTCAGATTACCTATCTGGCTTGCAGCTACTTGAAGCAAAAGACCATGTACTAACTACATTAGTAGCAGCGTGAAGATTTCCGCTAGCGAGCGTTTCAGTCCTCTGTAAGGAATTCTTATTTGGCTATTCAAGTGGTTCTGTCTCAAACTTATTCTGCTCTTGGCTCCTGTGTAGACTCTCCTGTCTGTTGATAAATCCACAGGTATTTCTCACATCACCTGATCAACTGGAATGAAAACATTCAGCAGTTTTTTTTTTTTTGTTTGTTTGTTTGTTTTGTTTTTGTTTTTTTTTTTTGTTTTGGTTGAGTCCGGAGACTGATCTGCTCTCAAACATTTGGATCAAAGTTTAACTCCCTATCCTGAAAATCAATGCCTTCAATAGAAATTAAGGACATATTGAAAGTAAATTCTGAAACTGTCTTCACTGAGACTCTCGTACTGGTAAAATTTGGAGATGCTCCTGGAAATATGCCCATCAGTACTGGCTTTATGGCAGATTAAAATGATGTCTGGCACAGCAGGTCTTTATGTTTCTCCAAGCATCACAACACTAAGCCTGATATTTGGGGCAGTAGCGATGAGCATTCTGTATAGGTAGGCAGGGGCAGACTGACTCTGTTATTAGCCTGTCTGTTACTGTCCACACACACTGTTGCATTTGTTCTGAGACTATCTGGGACACTGTAATAATGTGCCTGCACTTGCAGATGCAAATGGAATTACATACATAAGATATACAGTTGTGTAGTCAAGATTAACATTTGGCTTATCAGCTGTGCCTTGTTTTGTTTGGGATTCCTTGCTTGGCTTACACAGTGATCTGTGCACCCATATGCACTTCACTTACAGTTCTGGAAGTTTTTCCCACTGTTGTTTATTCAGGTAGACATCAGGATACAGCGTAGAGCATACACTTTGCTGTCAGCTTCAAACAGGTAGAAATAATAGGTCTGTGTATGCATGACCAATAGGAAAACTTAGGCCTGCTTGTTGAGTGGCAGCTGGGAGCATGATGTGCATGTGCATTGCTGGTGGGAGGCAGAAGGTGACTTACTGTCACTGAGCTGGAGGTGAGAGCTGGTCACAAGGCAGAGAGGCGATGATGTTCCACTGGGGGGATCATCAGTATCTTTCCATTCCTAAACCAGCTCCCCTTCTTTCTGACACTATTCAGAATGTGTCAGTTCCCTGCTTACATTTTGCTCAGGCTCCATCTTCCTGTTGCGTGTCCTTAGAAAACTAACATTTGCTGACCAGTGGAAATTAAGTACATGTGCTGTTCCACAATAATTCCTATTGTTGACACTCGTGTGCTGGCTGGAAGAAAACCTTTGTCTGATTTAGTTTAATTCACCTGGGAAATGAATTAAGCAAAACTGAGAATTCTTTTTTATTTTGTAATAGGAGCACTCCTCTTGGGTATTATTCAAGAATAGCTATAGCATTTTAAAACTACACTTTCCTTCATTCTGAAGTAACCTTCTCATGTAGACATACACTAAGTATCTCTCCTGGAAGCCTGTAATGCTTGTGTGTGTCTGGTCTGTCTGAGCTAGAAATGATGGTCTTCACAGAGCTCTTGCTGCAATTGCTTAAGTCCTGTCACACAGAAGTTCAGAGGTACAGATTACAATGATCTTAAAGCTCATATGTAAAACTTTTTTGAAGTGTTCACATGCAGATTTGTGTGGTTATGAGAAGGAAAGTCTTTGATTTCATGTGAGATGTTATGGTTCACTTTGCAATAAATTTTTTCAGAAATCTTTAAAAGCAGACACGTGGCTGGGGACTTCCTGGGCGTTAGGTGGTTTGGTCAGTGCATGGCTGTCAGCTGGCTGTCTGGGCATACAGAGCAGGGGTCTGGAATGGACAGATCTTCACCCAGCCTTCTGAGTCCTGAAACTTCTCTGGGTACTACTGGGGCACCACTGGTATTGAATAGTATTTATGAAATGCTTTTCTTTCAACAAACATGGGCAAAATAAGCTTTATCTTAACAAGGACAAGAAAAAGTTCTCTGAAATAAAGGTTAGCTCAACTATGCCCTTGTTGTGCGGAAGTTTACAGAGTTTTGCAAAGGTATGATGTTCAGTTCCCTCCTCCTCCCGTACCAAACCAAGGAAAGAGACAGAATTTGTCTGAGTTTAAACACCAAATGCAATTTTGACACACTGTAAACTCCATGTTTGGGTGAGAAATGTTAACCAAGAATTTTGTGAAAGACTTTTCCTGCTTTTCTGTTGGTTTTCCTGAACAACTGCATACACAAAATGCTGTCTTCTGTGTTATTGTTTTTCCAGTTTGAAAATGACAGAAGAATCCAGGCTCGTAAACTGATACTTAAAGCTGATGACTCCTAGAGCATGTGCTTTCAGCTTAAGAGCTGTGTGAAGATCATTAGGTCACATCCTCTCAATGACCAAGGAGTTTTTCCGGACGTAGGTCTCAGTTCAGCGAACTGTTGAAGTGCACATCTGCACATGCACCTAATCCCATTTTAAGGCGATCATGTGCTTAACAGAATCATTGTTTTAGACAACTGGCTTTCAGCCTTCTCTAACATTCGGCATCCCTAAAATTCCTCCTGTTTTTCCTATCTTAATTTGAGATCACTGCTGTTAGACTTGTCCATTTGACGTAGGCCCTTCTGGAGGTATTCACAGGCATCAGTTCTCAGCTGAAAAGCCCTGTTCATAAAAGAAACCAAGATCCCACTATGTTATTTGTGAAAATGATCTACTCATTTACTAGATATCATTTCCAAACACTTATCTTCCCACAGCCCTTTCTGCTGGTTCCTAAAAGTAAACTACTCCTTCTGCTGTTCAAACTGATACTAGTTGCAGATGTTGTAAAGCCAGGTGGTACAGATATCATTAACAGTTCAGCAAGCTTTGAAAGCAAGAAGAGATTGGTTATGTGGTGGTAGTACACAAAGCTTTCAGCTGTATGAATAGATGTTTGCTTAAAGGCCTTTAAATAGATTCTTCTCCCTATAGGAAAAGAGATGTGCAACATTTAATAATAAAAATAGCATTTCTTCCCTTAGCCTGAAATGGCATGGAAGGAGGTAATCATGTTTTGTATGGTAAAGCATTTTTCTAAGTGGCATGTTTATGCCTTTCTAGTATTGTAGCTGTGATTGGCTGCTGGGCCCATTTGCATGTACTAAATTGCAGTCCTGGAGATCTGTGAAAACAACCCAGCAAAGTCAGTCTCAGCTGGGAGCATGGAAGCTGCTACTAATTTTGTGATGAGCCACCCACAGGCCCAGTGTGAGTCATTATCATTGTTTTGTTTTCCAGAATTCAGCACAGAATGCTTCCAGGATCCAAACTGAGGATTATCACTGGAATTGTACTTGTTCCCTCATGGCTTTGTTTGTTTCAGATCAGAGGGAAAAATTCCATTCTAAGAAACTTAGCAATTGTTTCCTTATTAGTGTTCTGTTTCTGCTTTAATGTGCATTCACAACCATGTGTTCACTTGAAAACTCACTTGTGCATAGCACAGCCCTCTTGCTGTTCTGTCCTAATTAGGTTGTCATGTGAATTTGAGGGAATGGTGGGCAATGGCAAGAATAGAGTGACTTGACTGAAGCCATGGCTTGGCTCTGTCAGAGCTCTCTGTTCTTGCATGTGTCCCAGTAGTAGTTCCCAGCAAATCTATGTAGTCACAGTTGTACATGGGACCAGCTGGGACATTGCATTTATTGTGGATCTTTCATCTGAGGAGTGCACTGGCCATAGGCCTGATTACTCACTTGCTGATGCTGCTGGTGATCCTGAAGATAGAAGAAAGTGTTGAGGGAAGTAGAAGATCCCCTGCCTAAATCCAGTAATTTTGGTCCCAGTTTTTTTTACTGCTTCCTAGGCGATCTTCTCAGATTTCTTCAGTTGTGCCTGTGACCATGCAGGGAAAAAAGGGCAGGATACAGGGGAACACAGAAAGGTCCCAGAGCAGGAAAATTGAATATGTAGGCATTAAAAGCAGGGGAAGTGTTTTAAATGCAAAACTTTCTGAGTTCCTGTGACTTGTTACTAATCTTCTTCTGTGGTGTTTTTTTTTTTTTTTTGCTGGTAGAGATGTGGGTAGAGAAGACATGGATAGTGTGGGAAGGATACATGAACATGAAGACAGAATAAGGAACTGAAAACACCAAGGCAGAGAGATGGAGAAAGGGGGGCTTCTTATGAAACTGGCTCTAGAAATGTGTGGTGGGTAAAAGTGGTACTCTGTGCTCTGCCTTAGTCTGGTGAATTTTCAGGTTTGGAAAATCTGCTGGAGGAACCTGGGGTGTGATAGAATGGAGGGACAAATCAAAGCAGTCTTCCCTGTGGGGCTTGGGGTGGAGGTGGACATGTTTAAATGAAACATTCAGACTGGGAAAGCACAAGGATCAGATGCGTCTGTGGTACTCCTACAGCAATGGTACTTAAGTGTCTTGATGATGTGCATATAGAAGTGGCCAATGGGAAGGTGTTGTCAAGTTCTGTATACTGCAAATTCCTTCTCCGTTCTGGATTTCCTGTTCTATCAAAATGTGTGGTGAAAATCAGACCAAATGGGGTTATCACAAGTATGCTAGTGGTGGGACTGGGCAGCCAACACACTGTTAGTGTTTGTCTGAATTCCTGTGACTTGCTGCTGCTCATCCTCTTCCACAGTGCTTTTTTTCACTGTTGGAGACAACAGTTTTCCCTTTAGTAGCACTGTAAGTGCATCTGACTGTACAAGGAATCACAGCGGTGAAATTCAGGTGCAGACCCTGACAGTATGGGGACACGTCCCTATGCCCCTGTGCAGTGTGCTCTCCTTGCTCCCAGCTCTACTGCTTGCCACCTTCTTGGGGTTATTACTGCAGTCGGTTTATTGCTGCGACTGGAGGCACACACACATGCTGAAAGGCTGATTTCCCCACGTACTTTTGTTCTCTGTAAGCAGGGTAATTTGTAAATATTTGGTTGGTTGGTCAGACAAATATGTATGTAAATATTCAAGCATGGCTCAACTTCCTGCTGCTATGCTCAGGCATTCCTCTCAGATGACTGGGATTTACCTTTTATGGTTAAGACTGAAACTCAGTTTGCTTTTCTTCTATCTCTGAATGTGATGAGTCTGTTACTGTTGTTAGCCATAACCTAGAGCAGTTCTGGGGATAAAATTAATGTCTGTCATTCACTGGCAGGCTGCTCAGCAAGGGAAACGCTCCTTCCCTGCCTCTACCCAGCCCAGTAAATGCGACACACATCTCATCACATCTTCTGGGAGAACTCTTCCTGCCCTGCAACTCATTCCCAGCACCTCAGCCACAAGGTGAAAGGATTTGGTTTCTTTTTAGAGTTGGTATGTCAGTGAGTTGGTTTTTGTTTTTTCTCTCAACGTTAAGAAAAATGAGTTAGAACAATCAGATTTCTTCAGATGGTTTGTCAAGCATGAAGAAAAAGTACAGTTAAGTGGATGCATGTTCTTTTCCGGTGGAACACTTCTGTGAATGAATTTGGTTCTTGTTGGGCATTCCCAGCAAGCAGTGCGGTCTGTTGAGATCTTCCTGCTGCACACACAGCTGTGTCCTTTGGGTCAATATCCTGTGTTAATACACTGGCTGGCAAGCCCTCAGGGAGGGATCCTCCTGGAGGAGGTCAGGAAACATGGCTTTTAAATGATAGTTCTTGTTTCTCCATATAAGCATGTAGCACCACTAGCTGCCTAGGGAACATCTTCTGTTGTAGCACTTTTATAATCTCTATTTAAGCCTTAAAACCAGGAGCAAGCATGTCTTACTTCCTGTTTCAGCTTTATCCGCAATAATGTTGTGTTATGGAGCCAGATCTTCAATGGATTTAATATAAACTGAAAAGCATTATTTGACATGCACAAACAAACAAAAACAGTATGTAGGCAGCATCAATTAATATGAAAGAAAAACATGAAAGCAGTTAAACCAGGCCAGAATAAAATGTCCATCTCACCCAGCATTCTTTTTTCCAGCTAGAGTAAGCAGATAGAATAAAGTAGGAAAATAGCACTAAGATATGTCCCCCAAATGCTCTCTTAGCTATTTTCAGCTTAGGAAATGTTCTGAGCAAGACATGGTTCAATGTGTTTAGAGATTCTCTGGATTTCTTTTCTTTGTGCTTGACCAGTTTCCCCTTGAGGATCATTGCATCCTGTGGAAAGGATTTCCCTGGATCAGATATAGAAAGGTACACTCCCCTTCCTTTGTTTTGAATCTGATTCCAGACAGCTTGGTTTAATGCCTCCTGGAGACCTCTTTTGAGCTGATGAAAAGCTGTCCTTGTCCTCCTCCCTTGGCACTTGTAATTTCATCGGCCTCAAGCTGTGTCTTGCAGTCTAAAGAGTTTTTGCTGGTTTTCTTTGAACCATTCCCAGTTCCAATGTTTGTTGCAATGAAAGGAACACAGTAGCACACGCAAACCATAGCTTGAACATTGCAGACCTCCTCTTGCGCTCCCCCTTGAATGGTTTTCTGATTCTTGTGTGTGGAGGCGAAATAAATCCTATGTAAATCCAAGTGGTAGCTGGGAGACTCAAACAGCACCTGAATGGGACATTACAGAACTCCAAGGTTCAAAGTAATTTAATATTACTCTGAGTCTGGACACTGGAGCTGGGGAAATGGGCTTGGATTTTACATATTTAACAGAAAATGTACCATGAGGATATTAGAGTATGGATGAGATTACTCATTTGTGCTTTGAGAAGCATTTGAGACTCCCAGCCATTCAGTAAGCTCTCATTAAAAGCCCATTCATTATACATTTCTCACATAAAAGTATTTAAGGTACAGTAGGAGTGCAGCTTACCAGGGAGAGCATGTTGAGTGCCTGCTTGGAGAAAACAGATGCAGGCAATTGCTTTGTATGGGCTAAGCACAACCTGTGAGCCAGTGCCTGCAGGGCTCCAAGGCTGGGTGTGAGGAAATGCTTCTTCTCTGAAATAGTCATGGTTCATTGGCACAGGCTGCCCAGGGATGTGGTGGGATCACTGTCCCTTGGAGGTGTTCAAGAAACATGGAGTTGTGCCAGTGAAGGACATGGTTATTGGGCATGGTGGAGATGGGTTGACAGATGGAATAGATGACCTTAGTGGTATTTTCCAACCTTAATGATTCTGTGATTCTAGCGTGGCCATCTAGAAGTCTGGGAGGGCATTGATGGATGTGTTGGCAATGAGCACCCTGTTTTCCTGCCTCCCCAAAAGAGAGTTTTGTCCAGGGAAGTTTTCTAACGCTGAATCTGAGCCAGCACTCATTTTAAAGTGCACAGAGTTGCATCTTCTGCATGAAGGTAGAGAGGCATTTATGCCACTAAATGTTAATGGAAATGTTTTAAGAGGTAGATTTTATAGAAAACAGGGTTTTGTTTGGAGCTTACTTATCCTCTCTGCATCACCTGCAGCAGTGTGCTAATGCATAGGCAAAGTGGGCTGTGACCTCAATCAGCTAGTTAATTTTAAGCCCATGCTTAAATGATTTGCTAAAACTGTACCTATTCAGAGAAGGAAAGCTGACTGTATTTTCATTGCTCAAACTAGGTGAATTATAACATGTAAGGGATTTTAATGATGAAAGGGTAAATTACGCTTTTAAACAATAATTTAAGTTCCCATAAAGAATATTAGTAGCAGTCAGGATGTCAGATGGTAGATAGTCATGTTTATACTTCAATAATAGCCTCTTCAAAATTACTTGAAACATTCTATTGTGCATTTACATTTTTATCTCTGGGTTTTTAAGATGAGAGGGCCTTATTAAACCAAATTCATTTTATGTCCTGTGTCAATGGAAAATGCTCTTTTAAATGTTTAGAAGGAGTTGGTTACAGAAACATAGGAAAGATAGGGAAGAGATTGTTAGCTGTTCACATTCAATATATTCTTCGTCCTTTTGCTTTTTGATGAATAAACTGTTCTGTATTTGAAATTTCAAACTGTTGATTGGAAACTCTTGCAAGAGCAAGACAAACGGGGCTTGATTTTGAAAAATGCAATCATAATTGTTTGTCTAATTTGTGTGTGCAATTAGCATGATTGCCTCTGAAAGTGGCCATCTGAGAACAGTTTTGGAGATTTCTCTCTTTTTCTGATCTGCTTGCTCTGTCTCCTTAAGGTGCTGGCTTCTATAATGCCTAAATATTACCCATGGAAGTTTGATCTGGTAATTTGTTTATTATCTCCTTTCATCTTACCTCTCAACTTTCAGACATTTGTTAAAAGGCAGGGAAAGATTACTCCCTTCTGCTTCCTTCTGAAGTCCACTTGGCACAGTGTAAGAGAGGTTCTTTCATCTAAGTTCTTGATCTTAATATTTAGAGTCTCAGATCCCTTTGGAGTCTCTATAGATTCTTAAATGGCCATAGTAATATTCAAGGGCTTTCTAGGCATGCATTTCATGAAGGATTATGGCTCTCATCAGTCAAGTTTCTTGCTCTCTCCCAAGGAGATGTGCGCATGCAGGGAATGTTTACTAGTATCAGGGTGGCATTCTTCTGGGTTTTGTTTCAAATATGTGATGAATTAGAAAGGAAAGGTTGATGAATCTCAGAGAGGCTGAGAAACGTGGTTCAAGTTAGAGATTTGCAGGGCACATTCAGTCTTTGAACAGAACTGGAGGAGAATGGCACCAAGGCTGCAATTCCTCAGTGGCTTCACTGCTCTGTAAGAGAGGGGGACAAGCCTGCACTTCCATCCTCTGTGTGCACATACACATTCCCTCTCTGTGCTAATGCTGCTGCTAAATAATAATAAATATTTTATTTAAATTTAATTTCCAATCAGTCAAATAATCATCTCCCTTAGCTGAGTCATCATGTGGCACCACACAGGTGCTGCTGCTGTCAGGAGGGAAGCAGCAGGAAAGGTGCAGTGTGAGACAGGGAGAGGAATGGGTGGCAGTGGTCCCGGTAGCAGTTGGGTCTTGGGCAATGGGGTGTTGTACCCCTCCATGTGACATCTGCTTTGCATTCTTTGCTCCTGAAATTTTCTCCATCCTGAGACAGAACTAAGTCAAACAGAAAGGTTCGATGCCCTGTCTGTTTTCGGATGTGACTCAGAACCATAGTTGCAGAGGTGGGAAAGCTGTGGCTGGCAATGCTGTAGAAGACAAATATCCCCTGAATCATTAATCACAAGATGGAGGGCATGCTGCCTGATTGCTTATTGGCTGTGACTTTCATTAACGGTAAACTCAATTTTCCCGTATCGACAGCTGCCTGATGGAGGGCCTGTGCTATGTGGCAGGCACTGAAGGGCCAGCAGCAAACACACAGATAAAGCCATATGTCAAGAATGATACCAGCAGTGTGTTTCTTTCTTCTCTTCTGTGCTCTCTCTCTCTGCTTGCTCAGAGGAAACAGCTTCTAGGGATGAGATGTTAAATATGCCATTCCTGGCCAGTCTGTTAGATAGGAAACACTGCAATGTTAGCTACTTCAAGTGGGGCAGCTGGTTCTTGCTGGTTCTTGCTCATTCCTGGCTTTAGTTGGGACTGATTTAATTATAGAATTGTATTACCACTGCCAAAGAGTTCCCCAAGCCAAACAAAACCCTTGCTTTCTTCCTGCACACATATTTATTGCACTATGAGGAATAAAAAAAAAATGGAAAGAAACAAGCAAAGCATGTCTTGCCAGGGAGCATCCAGATCTGCTGTCCCCTGCAGTGCTCTTCCCACACTTTGGCCAAACAAGAGGCCTCTCTATCAGCACAGCTTGCTTGAGCATCTTCCCTCCTCATTTTAAGAACTGCTCCAGCCCCTTCCAAACATGTAATTAAGGATAAGAAAAAATAAACTTGATAAAATGATTACTCAGGCATTTTCATTTTGCATTGGAAATGCAAGTCCTTTCACATTCAGAGTGCTCACCAGCATGCATCCTGAATCTTAAAAGGAGCTGTGTCACCCACTGGAAGGGCACAATGGGTACAAATGCAAAAGGCCACATGGAGGCTTTCAGGAGTAACTTCATTTGACTTCCACATGATTGCTCAGACCAAGGTCGTTTGATCTCTGTGCTGACCCCTGCAATGTAGTTATGCTGACTCACACCTAGCAGTGGGCTGTGGAGATGTTGTCTTCATTCATTTATCCATTCCTGATAGTAAGGATGAATATCCTGCCCTCAATGTTGAGACTTTTAGCCCCTTGCTTTACTCATTAGGCAGTACTTGTCCAATGCCATTGCCTGGGCAGGAGGTAGCATGGCCTGAGGCATGAAAGAGCTGATGAGCTTCTGCAGATCCGGGTGATCTGAGCAGAGGGATTCCACTAAGTTCTACCATTACAATGTAATGTTTCAAGGAAAGGTGCTATACGAAGCAGCAGAGCAGGAGGTTTCAGAGAAGGCAATTTCTGGCTTGTGCTCATGGACAGCCTCATCCAGCTTTCCAGAGAATTTGTTTTAGCCAAACTTGCACACAACTCATTGAGCAACCTGTAGGAGTGCCCACACGCAGCTGGGGGCTCTTGGATGCATAGGCAGTGAGGTTAAGCACACAGGAGGGAACGAGAGGAGCCATGCCGACCAGGCAGCCATGAGATATCTGTCTACTGCACATCCAGCCCAATGTTTAGGGCAGTTTGTGGAACAAGGACACCTCACCAGGTTTAGGGTGGCCCTTGTGAACATGGTGATGACATCCTGTTCCTATTATAAAGATATTTCCGTGCTGTGTCAGGAGATCACTGGTGTGCAGGCTGGAAGCAAGGTACTTACTGAAAAGCATAAATCTCTCTAGCCAGCTTCACTTCAGTTATTTTTAAGCTCAGGGCAGGCAGTGCGATGAATCCTATCTCATTAGGGCTGGAGGAATGGCAGCCAGCTGGACTGATTCTTTGGAGCATGAGTCTGCTCTTCCTCCTGTCCACATGTCTTATGCTAAGCAAAGAAAGTCTCCAGGCTGTGACAGCAGTGCAAGGATGGCAGGAACAGCTATCACAGCAGCAATGCTCTGTCTCTGCCAGGCTTCATGAAATTCAGTGGCTAGTCCCTCTTTCTCCAAGCAGTTACATTGGCATCAATTGCTGATGTAGCTGAGCAAACAGGGACCCCACATGGGAACGACTGTAACATCTCTGAACACGAGCCAAACTCTTTAATCATAACAAGGTAATCCACTAAGTAATTTGAGCCCAGCAGTCTGCAGGGCATGGGGGATGCTCTGGCTGTGCTCTCAAAGATTCAAAAAGTTCTGTAGAAGCTGCTGCCCTCGTGAAGGAGGCAGAGGTGAAAGCCCATAGAAAAGGATATTTGGACTTCAGATTTTCTCTGATAGAAAAGAGTGGTCAAATTCTTCTCTGAAAAAAATTCAGAGCTCTGTGGCTACTGTTTCTTCTGGAGTCCTATTCTGGATTTTAATTTCTGCTTATTCTGTAAACCAGCATGAGATACATGTCTAAATCTGCTTGGTAGTTTTTCAAAAGAAAGTACAGCCTTTTATTTTAATGTTAACCTTGAGCAGCCACGTGAACTGATAACTGTCTCCAGAGGCATCTGTACTGTCAGAGAATATTAGCCCATGTTTCTGTGTTTTATTTACTTGCTTTTGTCACGGAGTGAAGCAAAATAACAAACTGAAAAGAGCATTTTTCTGTAAAATGTGATACCTGTTAAAGTGCTTTGCACGCTTACCTGAATGTATCACTTGTGCAAAGTTCTGTGCTCCTTCTGCTCCTTGTGACACTGTGCAAATCTCTGCAAAATGAGCATCATTTTGAGAACCAAGGAAAGTGAAAGGTGGGGAGAAGGGATGCAGATGGGGAATCCCTGGGTGAGGGGCCCGAGCCCCTTGAGCTTTGCAGAGCATTCTATCAGCCCTTCCTCCCTCCATCAGCAGCCAAATCCCCAGTGCAGAGGCAGCCCTGGCAGGGATAAATGGGCCATGCACTACGCAGTGCCTCGGTGGCACAGTGGCAGGGACGGATTAACCCTCTTCTGCAGAACCAGCACAGCAATTGCAGCTGGCAGACAGCTGAGAGCTCCCTCCGTCAGGGACAGCCTGAGAACAGGCAGGGGCCTTGGGGAGCTCCGCAGAGCTCTGCTCTTGCACAGGGCACTCAGTGCATCCAACAACCACAGCTGTTGTCCTCTCCATTCCTCTCTCTGTTCTTGTCATAAGAAATGCCTTTTCCCCAGGGAAAGGAAAGTGGACGCATTTCCATGCCTGGCTTGTGCTGCGTGTGACATTTTCAGTGAAAACCAACATTTTTCCCGCAGCATTTTCAAGCTTCTGGGTCCCAGATGGAGTTAATGAGGGAGGTTTCAACCCAGGGCTTCTCACTAAGTAGCCTGGGAAATGCCTTCAGAAATGCACCTCTGTACCCCAACTCCTGGAGCCATATTACTATGCCCAGCAGGTTCCCACACAGCCTTTTCATTCATTAAGGATGATCAAGGGTGAGGAGGATTAATTATTCACAGGGAGTTCTTTTTGGCCTTTTTGGGCTGTGGATCTGCAAGAAGACAGCAGTGACAGTGGGACATGAGATGCATTGGCACTGGCCCTGTGCTGGGGCACAAACCACATCTCCTGGCCCCCTCAGCAGGCCCCACCATAGAACTGTTTGAGTTGGAAGGGACCCTTGAAGACCGTCTGGTCCAACCCCTTTCAATGAATAGGGACACTTACAGCTCCATCAGGTGCTCAGAGCCCCATCCTCTTGTGTTCCTCCAGGGGCAGAGCACCACCACTTCTCCGGGCAACCTGTGCCAGCACCTCACTAACCTTATTGTAAAAAATTTCTTCCTTATATCTAATCTAAATCTCCACTGTCTTAGTTTGAAATCACTTCCCTTCCTTCTATCACAACAGACCCTGCTAAAGAGTCTGTCCCTTTCTTTCTTACAGCCTCCTTTAGACATTGAGAGGCTGCTCTCATGTCTCCCTGGAGTCTGCTCTTCTCCAGGCTGTACAGCCCCAACTCTCTCAGCCTGTCCTCATTGGAAGGTTTCTCCCACTGTATCAGTGGCTGTGCTTACTCCTGGTCTTGTTGGTGTAACAGGCGTTGGCTGGGCAATCTTGTAACTCCTTAGCACCAGGAAAGATGGAAGAATACTATAAAATGAAAGTACCCCATAGAACCCTTAACTACTTCCTCTGGTGTAAAAACAAATGCAGGTACACAGGAGGCTGTTTGGCTCTTCTGATGCCCTGTTCAAAACAAAATCTGATGGAAAATTTGCTAAGAGGAAAGCGCAGTGTTGGCCCGCTGAGGCTTTGCAGCATCCTGCCTGCACTTGTTATTTGCTGTGATCAATGACGCTGCAAAGGCCATGTCCCAGGCTAGGAAATGCCTAATTGTATAAACAGGCTATAGCGGGAAGGCAAATAGTACCCAAGAGAGAAAGCAGCGATGCATTAGAAATAATGGGCTCTCTGAGTGTGATTTTACCGGGTGAGGTAACCTCAAAGATTTAAATAGGGCAGAGATGCGAGAGACTGCTACGTTGTCACTGTGTGATGTTTTTGCCAGTCAGACAGTAGCTAGCAGTAAAGGCACTGCTTTTTACAGTGTAAGTTCATTTACACTGTGGCTCTGCAGTACTTGTTCCGTGCTAAAGCAATGCCCAACAAATTAATGTGCACAGAAAAGTGGCATTCAGACTGGGATACCTATAGTTGTGGATCTTTTCTGTGCATTTTCTGCAGATCTTGAAGGTCTCCTCAAGAACAAATATTGAGTACTTCCCATTTCCTTGAAAAGTTGCCCCCATGACCTATTCTCAGTTCTTACTGCAGTCGGGTTATGAGACCAGGAGGTGTGTGGAAATTTCCCATGCAGGCAGTGCAGCACAAACTGATTTTATTCCATTAAAATGGAATGTAGCATTTAGTATTAATGCTATGGTGGAAAGCTGTGTGCGGCCTTTTTCCTACGATAATTTCCTGTTTTATAGGACAAATTACAAATGTTGGGCTTGCATGACTAGCAGAGCAAGAACTGCTCAAGGCAACGCAAACAAATAGCTCTGAATAATGAAGTGAGTGGGGACCTCACAACTCACAGCCAAATGAGCAAAGGATGCAGCAAAGGCTGAGCTCGTTAGTGAATGTTTCCCTTTGGATCTGTGCACCAACACTGCCCATGGTCTGCAACATCCAGAGCTGATGTGGCAGTGCACCCAGCTGCAGGGTGTCCCTGTTGTTTATTGGGACGCCCGGAGGAACTCACCATGGTTTGCTGGATGTTCACATAGCTGGTGCTCAGGATCTAAGCCTCATCACTGAGAAAGGATGATGATGGTAACAAGGAGTGCTAAAGGGAGAGAAACCATCTCCCTTGCTCCAAAATCAGCATCTCCCTAGCCAGGCTCACAAAGACAGAGTGCTGCTCTGTGCTGCTAAGGGTGATTTGTTCCACCCTGCTGCTGGTGTGTCGGAAGCAGGGAGTGAAGGTGACTGTAGCAAACAGTCAGTTTTTCGGGTGTGGGGTGTGGAGTTAAGTTAGAGCAACAGAGCCAAAAAGTTTGGAGGGGAAAAAAAATGACACTTTAAACTCTTATTCCAAAACTCCAACAGAAAGTGATGCTTTCATTTTGTCGGAAATAGATGATCTTTAAGTTTCTTCTAACCTAAGCCATTGTATGATTCCGAACTTATTAAAAATCCTTTGAATAAAGCATCCTGGGTGAAAGAACGCTCAAGCGTTAGACTTGTAGAACCAGGCGAGAGCTCGGGGGTGGCGGTCGCTGCACAGCCGGTGGCTGCGTGTGTCCGTACGGGCGGCAGGTGGCACTGCGCTGCTGCTGTCGCGCTGCTGCCGCCGCCCCGACAGAGGGATCACGGCTCGCCGATGAGTGCTGGGGCACGGGAGGAAGCCCTGCCGGGAAGAGGTGCTCCAATCCTTCTATCATCCTCGTGGCCCGCTGCTGAGCTCTCCTTGTGTCCGTGCCTGCTGCACTGGGGAAGCACAGAAGTGGGACACTGGGAGTGTCTCCCCCGGTTCTGAAGCCTCACGACCTGCTGGTAGTGCTTTGTTTAATGCAGCCCAGTTTGTTACTCTCATTTGTGGCAAGAGCACAGTGCTGAGCCATGCTCAGCTCGCCCAAACTCCTTTTCTGTCAAACTGCTTTCTGTCTGAGTGCCCTTCACCATATGCTGATGTATAGCATTGGTCCTTCTCAAGCTGCAGGACTTGATTAAATTTCATTGGTTCAGAAGAGTGTCAGGATGTGGAGCGGTTGGAACAAGTCTAGAGAAGGGCCACAGACATGCTCAGAGGGCTGGCGAACCTCTCCTATGCAGAAAGGCTGAGGGAGCTGTGCTTGTTCAGCCTGGAGAAAAGAAGGCTGCAGGGAGACCTCATTGCAGCCCTCCAGTACTTGAAGGGAGCTTACAAGCAGAATAGGGACCGACTTTTTATACAGTTTGATAGTGACAGGAGAAGGGGGAATGGCTTTAAACTAAAAGAGGGGAGATTTAGGTTGCTTGTTAGGCAGAAATTCTTTATCAGAGGGTGGTGAGGCCCTGATACTGCTGCCCAGAGAGCTGAGGGTGTCCCATCCCTTGTGGTGCCCAAGGCCAGGTTTGATGGGCCCTGGGCAGCCTGAGCTTGTAGGGGGCAGCCAGTCCATGGCACAGGGTGGGGACTGGGTGGCCCTTCAGGTCCCTTCCTACTCAATCCATTATATGATTCCATGAATGTCACGCTCAGATGTGATATATTCATTTGGGGAGAATTTGGGTATGGGGGCTGCTCGTGTGCAAAGCAGAGGGTGGATGGTGAAAAATTGCGCAGATTTGGTTTTGGGTTGACTTTGTTTGTTTGTTTGTTTGTTTGTTTACTAACACGCCTTTTTGCAAGGTTTACTTTTAAGACCGGGGACGGTGGTGCGGATCAACTACCGCTGGGCGGCGCTGGAGCTCCGCGCCCGACCCGCCGGGAAGTTGCGGTTGTGCCCGACCGTCTCCGAGCAGCGCCGGCTGCGGGGGGAACGCGAAGAGCCGTAGGTCACAGGGCAAAGCCAAGCTAAAGAATCGCTGCACCTTTTGAAAGCACTTGCAGGCATCCTTAACAGTCGTAGTAAGGGAAGAGACGTGTAGGGGAGGGGTACTTCAAACAGAACCTAGTTTAACTTATAACTTGCCAGTGATGTAGATATGAGGGAATGTGTATCTTGTTGCTTTAAATCCTTGCTTTCTTAAACCCCTGTGGGTTTGACTGTGGGCTGTACAGTATCTGGCTGGGATGAAGTTAGCTTTCCCCATAGCAGCTAGAGTAGCACAGGTACCACTCCAGCAGCTGTAACTGAGCACAGTTACTGGGCTGGCACAGCATCACCACTTTCTGCAGCCCCCTCTCCCTAGGCTGGGAGTGTGGGTGAGGGGCAGCTCCAGGATAGCTGGCCTCAGCTGGCCGAGGGATGTCCCATGGCACACAGCATCATGCTCAGCAATAACTGCTGGGGAAGGGCTCCCATTAATGAAAGCACTGGTCTTCTCGATCACCCACCTTGCATATTAAGGCCTAAGACATGGTAGAACATTGCTTGCTGATGATGATAATAATAAAAAAAAAAAAAAAAAAAAGATTTTTTTTCCTTTTATTCCCATGAGGCCTTTGCTTTTTTTCTTTTCCTTTAATTAATCTGCTCCTAACTCATGAGCCTTTTCTTATCAAATTTTCTTCACCTGTTCTTTTGAAGAGGGGAAGTGAGAGGAACAAATCAAGTTCCAGGATGTTTTGCAGTCCTCCCCCACCTCAGATACAGCAGGTGTTAAAAGTTTCGAGTTTTCACACAAATCAACCTTTTAAGGGTTAAATAATCTGTAAAAGAAACAAGATTTGGCACATTAAAATAGCTCAGTGAACCCAATATTGTTTTCTATTTTTTTTTTTAATTCATTGGAGGAAAAAAGATGAGTCAGTATGTATTTTTCTTTTTTTCCACTCTACACAATAAAAAAAAAAACACAAAAAAAACCCTGAAATTGCAGGTGCAATTAATCTGACAGTTCCTTGGGTACAGTCACTCTTGCTGTGTAGTTATAGAGTCACAGGGGTTGGAAGGGACCTCTCAAAATCATCTAGTTCAACCCCCTGCTAAGGCAGGTTCCTACAGCAAGTCGCACAGGGAAGCATCCAGATGGGTCTTGAGTATCTCTAGAAAAGGAGCCTCCATAACCTCAGCATACCCGAGGGTGGGGTTTCCTTCGTACCTACAAACAGTGTCTCTCATTATCCAAAATAATTTCCTTGATGCAGCCATGAGACCTCTGGGGTCTGGGTGGGATGAGTGGGTCCCCAGCCGTATTTGGCACCTCAGACCTCCTCCCCTCTTTGTGCTGCCTAGCTTCTGAGTCTTCTTGCTGCTCGGTGAAGGACTATGGTGCTAAGAGCTGAAGTCCTGGCGAAGGAAGGTGGCAACCTTGTCAATTACAGCAGTACCACTGGACTGCAGCTGCCAGCAAGGGGCTGAGGCTGCTCTGCAGCAGCCATGCCTAGTACTCCCTGCACAGCCATGCAGGGGGATATCAAATACAACGGGGTCACAGCTCACGGTGGAGAGGAGCTGAGCAGGGAAGCAGTGATGTGTCAGCAGAAAAGTGTGCTGGGCCCTTCAGAAAAGGAAGACCTTTCTGACAGCTGCATTTCTGTAAGCATCAGGGAGGTGGTGGTTCAGCCCCCTTTTGTCTGCATTGCTTGACAAGTCCCATATCTGTTGGGCACCTATGAGTGCTCTGATCCTCCAGGAAAATTACTTTGCAAGCTTTCGTATTGTGAAGGCTTCCAAGAACATTATTATCACCCTTATTTATGGCTGGGAGGAATTTGAAGTGTGGGCTGGAGGTATCATCTTGGTCACTGTGGGTTGCTGGCAGACCTGGGGGCAGAACCCAGCCTGCTGACTTGGAGCTGTGCTTTGGCACTGAGGGTGGTCTGTAACACTTGTGTTCCAAGTACTCCATAGCTGTGCTTGTGAATCAGGCAGAGAGACTGCTTTAATTTCAGCCTACGCTACCAGAAGTGGGGAGAATGGGGGGAGAGGAGGAGGAAGGAGAAGGAGGAGCAGATAAAAATCAGAAAATTAGAATTTATTACAATGAAAGCCAAAGTGCTAGAAGCCAACTGTCATTGTAATGCGAGCTCTTTCGATAGTGTCCTATTACATTGTATTAGAGGTTGAACATGCATAAGAATATCTTGGTTGTAATTATCTGATTTGTGATATGTAGCTAATGTGTACTTGTTGTTCTGCCGTACATTATGCAGCAGCAATTCATTTCTAAACAACATTAGCTGGCAGTGCAGCAGTTCAGTGCAGAAATTACAGGCATAAGCATTACGCTTTACATATGCTGAGTTGCAGCCAGGAGACAAGATAGCAGTCCTGGTGGGGTTCCTGCTCTGAGCATGCTGGGCATCCCCAAAGTGCCCAACAAGCAGACAGACACAGCCAGCACCCACACACAGCAGTGGCAAGCCTGACATCTCCTCCATTCTGGAGGGAGCTTTTGGCAAGAGGTGTCCCTGCAAGCAATCGATAGCAGAGATCGACAGGAGCAACTTTCAAATTAGATAAGCTTCCGAGCTGATGTCTGAATGATAGTAGCAATATAAACATTTGACTGAGTACCCTCCTGTCATTGCATCCCTAACAGCCTTACATAAGGCCATTTGTATTTGATGGGATCTTATTTTCTTTCGATTTCTTTAACGACACCACTAAATAAAAACACTCAATAATTGCTGGTGCTTATTTTAATCCATCAGTTAAATGAGTGAGGCCATTTGGATAGATACATTTTAAGACAGAACAATTAGCAAAGGTTAAAGGGACATTGCTCATTTAAAAATCCATTGAGCGTACACTAATCCCTCAGTTTTTAGAACCTTAACAAGTAACACTATAAAGACAAAAAGTATTGGTGCCACAGATGAGAGAAAGTGTCTCCAAATGATGCCCAGAGAGCTGTGTTGCCCATCCCTGGAGGTGCTCACTGCCAGGTTGGATGGGTCCTGGGCAGCCTGAGCTGGGGCAGTCAGTTCATGGCAGCTATTGGGGCTGAGCTTTCAGGTCCCTTCCAACCCAAACCATGCTGTGATTCTATGTTCTTGTAGCCTGTGTCTTGTTGTCTTTTCACAAATGTGTGCAAAATCACAGGGAGCAGGATGAGAGCAGAGATGTGCCCACTAATCCTCTTGGAAGCATCTCATTCCTCTGATCGCTAGAAACCATGTCTAAATTCTAGTCTAAATTTATTCTTGGCCAATTCCTGCCCATTTGTTCTTTTGCCAGCATTGTCCTTCAGCTTATCTGTCCTCTGGCTGCTGTAATTTATGCCCTGTTTACACTTCTTTCTGCCTGGGCAATGAAGATCTATGAAACATGTCCATTCTGCTTTAGTTTGTAGCTACTTTCACTTTCTTAATTGCTCCAGTGCCAGGGTTTCAAGCAACATGAGGGAACATCCTTTGTTTTAAAAAGAAAAGCTTTCATTCAAGCTGTGTAATATTATGGACATATTTTCTGTTTGATTGAAGGTTTATGAGTACTCCATTTTTTTTCACAAAATTGAGAAGCTGGGCCAAATTCGAGCTGACAGAGTCCATGCAAAATGGTTTAAATAAATAACAACAAAAAGAAGGCTTTGTACACTGCACTGGAGAAATAAAAGTGAGAGGATTGCTTCAGTTGCTGTAGCCATCCAAGTGCAAATATTAAGGCTGGAAGTAGCATGTAGCTTTTTCTAGATTAAGTACCTGGTGCCTGCATTCTGCTAGTTGTATCTGGAAGGGAGCTCAGCAGCAGTCCCTCTGGTGTGTTGAACTGTGATGAGGGCTGTGGGTGCTGCATAGGGATGTCCTGCATGCCCCATGTCCAGCTGGGAGCATTAGTAGTGCAAGGGGCTGGGATTGCAGCTTGCAGGGAGCATTAGTCAGGTCTGGAAGCCTCCTTCATTCACACCCATTTGTATCCCAGCCCATATTTTTTGGCTCAAGACAGTTTAGACTTGCTAGTGAATAAGCAAGGACCTGAAAGTTGTTGAAGGTAATGAAGTGCCTATGAAATATGCTCCTTCACAAGGACATGTTTGCGTTGCATATGTTCCTTTTACTGCTACTGTCTTCAAGCTTCTTTACCTGCATCTTTAATGAGGAGGCCGACGCAGCCCTGGTGGCTGCAGATCTGCAGTCTTAATTTCCTAAGTGCCTGAGGAAGTTGCCGTGGAGTTAAAGGTGGCTCTGTTTCTCATTCGCTTTGTTGCTGGTTCAGGCTTTTCAGATGAGGGCACCTTCTTGAACCCCATATTTGACAGTGTTTAAGGTGGTCTGGAGAGGGAATTAGAGACACCACTTTCTAGAAGCATCTGCCATAGCAGACTGAAGATGCCAGCAAGATCCATCCCTGCTCCAAGGAGCTGCAGAAAAATAATTTTGTGCACGTTTGATGCAGAGAATCAGAGACTGAAAGTATCAGGATTTCCACTCCTCTGTTGCCCTGGCCCTCTTTCAACTCTAAAAGATGCTCTCTGGGCAGAAAATCCCAGTACATCTGTACAGCTAATGGATAGCTGGTCAGCCCTGTGTGGAGTGCCAATGGTCGGTCTCTGTTGCCATATTGCCACCTGTACCCAGCACAAAGCCTTGTTCTCCTTCATTACTGACAAAAATGTCTCTTCAGAAGCCTTCCAATAATTACTCAAGCACCCACTTAGGAGGCTTTTAATTTAGATTCCCCATCCTCCACACTCATACAATTTCCAATTGCAAGCACAGCCAGTCTTGTGAAAAAGCTTTTGCCAAAAGAAGTGCAAATGAATTGTCCCCCAGTTTGTACTGCCTTGCATGAACTTCTGTGAGCCTATAGCATCCCGAAAGATGGCATTTCCAACAGGCCAGAGCAGAAGCATTCAATCATAATGAAAGGTGAAAGCTCTTGTTGTGAGTTTCTCTGCATCCGACAATGCTTGGCAGTGCTACAGCACCTGCCATTGGAGTGCTGCAGACTGCCCTGCCAGATTGTCTTATTCCCAAAGGCTGCCCTGTACCCCTGCTGACCCACAGTATCCATGGGCTTCTATAAATGCTCTGGGGCCTGTGACAAAAGTGGATCATGGACACTGTGCTGGGTTGCCATAGGGGGCACGTTCCCAGCTTTGCAGCCTTCTCTGGAGTGATAGAAAGGGAAAATCAGAGGCGCTGTCCTCTCATCTTTAACAAGCATTTCAAAGGAAAGTCCCGCTCACCTGTCAGTCTGTGCTTGGCAGAAGGTTGTTGCTCTCCAGATATTTCTGCAGTTTTAAAGGGGCAGTCTCTAGATACCAAATTCAGTCAGTGGCATGTCTGTAGCAGGGCTCCAACAAGTCTTTAACTGAATAATGTGTTTTGTGTTACTCAGTGAATAAGACTAAAGAGACACGAGGTCTTTCCCTGAAGTGGGAAAAGAAATGTGTATGAAGGGCAAGCAAGAATACACAGCTGAGGTGAGAGGAGACAAATCACACAGTATGGGAACTCTTTGTCTAAGATGAGCTGTAGGGACAGTGGGAATGAAGGAAATGAGCACAGGTTTGCCAGTGTCCAAAAGCTATTCTTGGAAAGCCCCAGAAGAGTCCTACAAAGTGGTTGAAGCAGCTATTGCAGCTTCTGCTTTAAGTACTCCTGGAGTTCAGCAGAAAAGGCCAAAGCTGTAATTCATGTGGAGGGATAGACACGATTGACATAGGTTGAGAGGCTGTGACAGATGGCTGTAGAAGGAACCACTAAACAATTGATAATGGTTCTTTTTTCCATTCAAAAGTAACTTTTAATCAGGACTATGGGAGGAGAATGGAAACAGTCATTTTAGAAACACCCATTGCATGGGTATTTAAAGCTTTGGTTTCATACCACCGATCTACCTTGTGCAAAAGCAGAGACTTGAATCTTGGTCTTGAAAGTGGTGCAAGCACCAGCAGTCCTGCAGCAGTGTGCTTTCTTGCTCTTCTGGCATTTCCTAGTGATCTCCAAAAGGTCTCATTTTCATTTCTTATGAGGAACAGACATAACTTTGAGACTTCATGTTTTCTGCAGAGTGGCTTTCTGTTCCTGTCCACTCTGGTGCTGCCTGATGCCATATGAGGCCCTGCAGCCACGGAGAGAGGACTGGCTGTGATTGCACTGCTGGGTCTCCTGCTTTGCTCAGGTCGGGACAGTCCTGTGTGGCAGGAATATCAATAGAGCAAGAAACTTCTAGATGAGTGAGATTTGGATGAGGTGTTAGGAAGGGCTGTTTGCAGCTGAAAATGGTGCTGAGCCATGTTCCCATAGGGACTGTGGGATTTCCACTGCTGCAGGTCCCTAGACAGGGTCTGGACCAACCTTGTGAGGGCTGATGAAGGCACTGTTGGCACAGTGCAGAGGTGACCTCTCCAGGGCTCTTTGTACCCTTTGTGCTATGATATCAGCTCATCTATTTTTGAAAGAGGTTGACTCTCAGGATAAAACAATAGAGAATCCATCACAACTCTTGCCATATCATTCTCTTGATGAATTGCCTTTGCTATTAACAATAAATGCAAGCCTTGCCTTGACTTATAGCCTCCGGATCTCATCCTGACTTTGCTGGATTGAAGAGTTCCTTCTTTTGAAAATGTTCTTACTGAGAGGTGAGAGATTTATCAGTCAGCGCCAAGTCATCTTTGTCATTCTCTCGTGCAGAGCATCTCAAACATTTTTCTTCTGTGTCCAGACTTTCAGCAACAGCAAACTATCAGTGGCCACAATATTAGCAGGCTAAGTACAACTGATCAACAAGACTGAGCAGGCCACCAGCCTTTGCATTATTGAGGGTGCTTGCAACACTGGGTACAACAGTAGCAGCATTTCTCCTTCTGCTCCCTATTGCTCTGCTTCTGCACCCCATGTGGCTCAGGCTCTCCCAGTTGCAGTCCTATTCAGTCATCTCTCTCCCATGGCTCCCAGTTCCCGCAGTCGCCGCTCTCTGAAAAAGCGTGCCCAGTTTTGAAATAATATATCCTGCACTCTTTGTTCCTGGCAGTTTGTTCTGGCTGCATTAAAATGAAACTTGTTTGCATGCACTCCATTCCCCAGTCAGGTCCGTTCCGTCCCTTCACCCAACCTGCTGCGATCATTAATTACTGCTGCATTAGTCTTTGTATCCTTGGCAAACTTAGATTTGCTTTCAGGCCAGTGATATCTTTATTGGTGTCTGGATTGCAATAACTGTTTGTGAGACTCAGGGGAGAAAAGATATGGGATTTCATTTTACTGAGGAGATGGAAGCATTGATTTATTGCTGGGGAGAAAAATAAAAGACAACAAAGATAGCACAAGGTGTGTTTTGAGACGGGGGTATGTGGGGGAAGTGATGAATGCACATCAGTCCTTTTTACACTGCACTTTAGGACAGCAGGGGATGAGAGAGTCTTAAACCTTGTCCTAGCTGTATGATAGCTGTAATCTCTTATTTACATTTAGTGTTGAGTATGCTCTTTCAGTGTGTGGGAGACATAAGCAGGCTTGGTTTAATAAAATGCAATCTGGATGCATGTAACTTCAGAAACATCCTGAGGGCAGGATTAATGTCCCAGCACTCCTGCTCTGCAGAGCTCCATGGCAGTGGGAGGACCAGGTTTTGTCAGAGTCACTGTGTTTCTACAAGCTCTCTGAGCTGCAGAGTCTCAGCTGAGCAACAGCACCCATAGGAGTCTTACTCTTCTGGCCTCACAGAGTTTGAGGTACAACCTGAGGCTGAGTGCTGGGCTGCCATGGATTTGAAGGCTGTATGAAAAGCCAAGCCAAGTTTGGGGTCAGGGAACTTTCCAAGGCTTTAGATCTGGCAGGAGCCATTCTGCGCAGACAGATTTATGGGCCTAGGGGAGCTTGTTATTTCTTCTTGACAGCTTTGTTCCCTGCCTCCCCCTCTTGACCTATGCCAGTGCCAAGTATGTGCATTAACAAGTATGGTGTCACCAAGCCTTGACTTGCTGGGGCGCAGATGCTCCCATAGCCCTGCTGCAGGGATATGATGGGGTTTTGTTCTCCCTCCCTTCTCATCATACTCCATCACATAATCGGGCTGTTTTGCCTCAGCCAGGATCTAATCAGGGAGGATCTGTTTGACTTTCAGCAAAGTCAGTTTGAAACTTTAAATTGAAAGGCTTTTCCTGATGTGCTTGAAAACACCTTTGGTTGGAAACAGTGTTTGGCTGTGTGTTGACAACAGGAGGAGGTTTTGTGTGTGAGCAGCTTTCCTTCCTTGTGGGGAGGGGGAAAAGCACAAGCAGCACTCAGACCTTCTGAGTCCTGGGATGGGTTGGTTTGGGGCTGAAACTGCATTGAAGGGCCACAGCCCCACTCCATCGAGACCACATCACCTTCTGGAATAGGGCACTTCTCACATTGCTGAAAGTGTTGCCTGAAGTGGACTGCAGGATGTCTTTGTGTAGGATTCAGAGAGCCAACTGTCCAACAGAGGGAAGGTTGCAAGATTTTTCTTGTTCCTGGAAGCATCACCACCCTGTGGGTGAGGTGGGGTTGCTCTCTGTTGTCTGCTTCACCTGTTTCTGCAGATGGAGGGAGTTTCTGGATGGTGAGTGGAACTCATTGAGGAAGAGGAGGCAGGGGAGGAAGGACAGAAGGCAGTTGCCTGTTCTGTCTTTCAAATTCAGGAGCTGTGGGACAGACAAGGAGATATGTGTCTCCTTCCCGTGTGCTCAGGTGTGTGCTGCTGTGTTCCTTGCATCGGCCAAGGGGCCTCTTGGTTCTGCCCTGAACAAGGTTATTTGAGTGTGAAGTCCCTCTCCTCCCACTGCTCCCTGCTTGTACACCCTTTGGCGATTCTGTCACAGGGCAGTTGTTTGCCAGCCCTTTCCCTGGGCTCCTGCCACTAAGGAAGCCATGACTGAAGCACAGGACTTCAAGGACAGCAGTTTTTCATGCATTGATCCCTCTGGGAAAGGCAGGGACAGAACACTTGATGGATGGGGCTGTCGGGGTAATAACAGAGGCCTTGGGAGGAGCTGATGCTGAGCAAGACCCTCCAATGTGTGACAACACCAAGCAGTCTGTGGAGATCTTTCTCTTTGTACCCAGGAACATCTTCCATTGCTCCAAAATCTCTTTCAGTCCCTGTTTGGTGGAGCCTACCTTAGCAGCAGGGTGTGTTCAGCAGAAGCACCTCTGGACTATCTCCTTCCCTTTGAGATCCTGCTTTGAGCACATCCTTCCAGAACCCAGCAGACAAAAAGTATTCATCTTCTTGAAGGAAACTGCATCAAGAATGTTTGTTCCTAGACAGCCACAGATGCCTGCGTTGGAGTCAGGCTTTCCTGTGCTCCCTTCCTCCACCTGGTGCAGGCAGCAGGTCACCAAAGAGAGATAAAACCTTTGTCAAGCAGAATTCTTATCTTAGAAAGCAAAAAGCATAAACATTTAAAACCTGAGCAGAATAGTTTCCTTCTCCAGTCTCTGGTTGGGCTTGCTGTTTTTCAGCAGTGGTTTCGCTCTGCACTCTGTATGGCTGTTGTCCTGCTGCTGGCTTTAAGCTACAGGCAGCAAACCCGACCTCTCCTCAGCTAGACTTGTTTCTGAAGGCACTGCACAGCCTAATGATACTCTCATGATGAGTTGCAAATTCTGTTTTAATTGAATCTGCGAAGCCAAAAAGGGGGTGAGGGGCCCATTAAATAAATTATTTTCATATAGCAGTCAGATTATGTTCGCTCTTCTGTGTTTATTAAAAGGCCTCGTCAGCTCAGAGCTCAGCTGCGCGAGAAAAGCCCAGAAAGCCAGCCAGTTTTCCTGCTCTGCTGCTGTTTTAGGGCCAGATCTCTCTCCCAGAACAGCAGATTTTTAAGGGGCCTTGTGAATTCTTATTAGGCATCCAAACGCAGATATAAAACCGTGCATTGTAAACAGAATTACCCTGCATATAAAACAACCAAAATACTGTAAGGTCTTTTCTTTTCCTTATCAGGTTACCCAGGCATATTTTTTAAAAAGTCCACCCACGCAGAGAGACTGGGGAATGCCAAAGCTGCTTGAATTTTAATTATGTCAGACATGCAGCAAGGGGCTACCTTGTAAAGAACAGAGTTAATAAAACATGGATATGGGCTTAATTCCACTTAATAAGCAGACCTGGCAATGCACATATTTTAGATGTAATTTACACAGGGTGGGAATTTGGTACAATTCTTAAAAAGTGGCTGCATGCAGACTTCCAAACTCAACGGTGCCTTCCTATTGGAAGAGATTTGTTGCTATGCTGCTATGAGATGTGAATTAGGCCATTCATAATTATCAGTGAGAGATGGGTGCCCTTCTTTTCCCATTCAGCTGCAGGAGTACACTGATACATTTTACAGTGCTATTAAATTTAAACCTCCCTTAACTTTGCACATGCATTTTTAGTGGCTGTGCACATAAAAGAGCAAATAAAAAAAGCATACATTTCTATCTGTGGTTAGCTGTCTGTGCACAGAATTAGTAGAAGAGAGATATGCCTAATGACAAAATCTACAGAATATAGCCCACGGCTTTTGAAGGCTCTATGAAAAATAAACAGGATATTCTGTAAGCAGCCCTGCGGGAATTATTGCACTTCGCTAAGGAAGGATGCCAATAACCTCCGTTTTGACCTAGATAGATCATTCTGTTTGGGAAGGTAAGGGAATGCAATTCTAGATCTCTTCTCTATTCAAGCCAGCAAAGCTCTGAAATTCATCCAGGCCTTTGTTTTTAAACCTCGGCACTGAGGACAGAAGAATGTATTTATCGAGTGAACAAAGCCTCAGAGGTGACAGCACGTTGAAATGTTTATGTTGGCCTCCTTCCACAGCACGTGCCCAGTGTGTAGGCTCCTTTCTGCCCAGGGTGAGGACTGAGGGACATTTAACAGGTCTTATGATCAGGCAGAGAAGCCTCTGCTTGCTCGTATGAGCAGGATGGGCCTTTCCAACATCTGTAGGAGCAACACCAGGATCTCTCCAATGTGGTCACAGCACAGTTTGCTTGTTTGTTTTGTGAATGAGTGCAGCTCACTCCTTCCCTCTTCACAGTGTGGAGTGTACAGCTCTCTGGGCTGGAGGCGAGGAGGGAGCACCAGGGAGAAGGGGGAAGGAGAAAAACTGCCTTAATCATTATAGGTTATAAGGATGTTAACATTATACTAATACTATTATAGAGAGAGAAAAAAAAAAGGTAGACCGAAAGAGAATCAAGGGAATTTTGTGCCTTAAGGAAAAATGCCTCATTGGGCTGGTTTGGTCAAACAATGGAGCTTGCTTTGGTGGCAGTGAGGAGCGCAGAGCCTGCCTGCAGCAGGAGCACTCCATGCACTGCTGTGTGCTGTGCTGCCCTCAGAGCGACAACTGGGACAGACAGACAGATAGACGGCTTCAGCTCATCTTCTCCTGATGGAAGTTAGAGGGAAGAACTTCTGCTGGCAGAGTGTAGAGCACGTGTAGGCCTTTCTGCTTCACTTGGCAGCCCACCTAAGATGACACATTTCCCCTGCAAGAATGACAGTGCAGGAGCACGATGAGATTGGCCTTCAGTTCCCTGGCTCCAGCTCTGGCTCGCTCGGTGCTGTTAAAAGCACGGGCTGCTCAGAACCGCTGTGAGCTGGGGTGTGATCCAGAGTGGTGCAGAGCAGGTGTGCATGCCAGTAATGTCACCAGGAGTTCATGGCACGGTGCCTGCATTGAGAACCAAACCATGGACTACTTGGCCATCTATAAATAAAGACTTGTGTGCTAGCAAATGCAATATTATATTCAGCTTCAGAAGCTCTGCTTTAATTTAATTCCATTACTGCAGAGGCTGAGAAACCAGAGAGAAGCATTTCTTTTTGGAGTTGCAGCAGCTCTCTTCTTAAATCCGCAAATCACCAACAAGGTCTGTGAGCAGCTTTATCACCCATTAGGATCATTTTTAAGTGCAGAGCTGCTGCTTTGGGTTTGCAGCTACACAAGAAAATAAATGAGTCAGGTGATAACATATGTGAAATTTATTTAAAATAGGAGGTGATAAAACAGAGTTCTTTGACCAGACTACAGTCAGAAAGTAGCTTGATGTAGAGATGGAAAACCTCTTTCTTGGGGAGATATCAGATTTGCTCACATCCTTTGAAGATGGAGCTTTGGATAATTCACTGGCAGTTCAGACAGTGATTCCCTGATTGCAAACAGCTTTCTTTAGGCCATGCCTGTACCTTGTACTGCAACATTCTTTGATGTCAAGTGAAATAATCCAGCAGAGAAAATTAAAATACGAAGCATTTTATTTACAGGAAGGGAAAGAAAAATCTTTATTGATTGGAACAGCGAAATCTGCTAAAAAAAAAAATTGGCAGCAGTTAAAAAAAAATCCACAGCTTGACATTTATATCTCCTGAATGGCTGTGAATATCTTCCTCTCCTGTTCTCTCCTGGAGAACCTGATTCCACCTTGTTGGCATCCACAGGATTACGAGTGAGTATCAGGAAGTAATGCCGGAGTTTAGCTCATCCTTGTGGTCACAATGGGTGGATATTTCAGTTACCTTCTTTCCCTATGCATTACAATAGTTAAGAGCTGAATTCTTGCTGCGAAGTGGTGACACCGATTATTTTGCTGAAGCTGGTGATTCCCAGGGGTTCCCCAGTTGGTTTAAAGAGCTCTCTTCATCCCGGCAACTTTGGGACTGGGTTCAGTCTCACCTCACCACTGTTACTTGTCCCATGATACCTGGAGAAGCTGAGATCTCCTAACCCTATGATCTCCCAGGTACCCTATTGCTCGTCACTTTCTGCGTACAGACATAGTAGCTCTTAACTGAACCTGAAAGCTGGCAAGCCACCATTCTTAATGGCAGCAGCAACAGTCCGTATGACCAGAGGCGTATTTCTACATCTTAAATTTAGTTCACTGAAGTTTGTGTGTGGAAGTAAGTAGGAGTGAACCCAGCTCAGGCTGGTTGCCTTGATCAGAGAGCATGTGCTGATAAGATTGTGTTGTGAGCTGGGACCACAAGTACCGGAGGCAGCCCAGCGATGCCCACCACTGCAGCCGCCCTTCATGCCCCCCAGACGAGACAGCAGCCCCCCAGCAACGCAGCCCTCTCTGTCTAGAGAATAGGGGAAAGCAGCGGGGACGCCCGGCGGGGAGCAGAGCACGGCGGCGTGGAGGTGTCCGAGTCGGCTGTACGCATCTCCGGCGGCTGCTTAGTGGGGGCGGGTCGGGGCCGGACGGGGCTGCGGGCACAGGGATGCCCGTTTCCCGATGGGGGCGGCCCGGGGAGGCTCCCGAGGACTGCCCGGGCAAAGGGGCAGAGCTACCGCGGAGCTGCAGTTGCCTCTCTCTGCCTGCGCGGTTTTTTCTCATCCGAACCTCGATCACGTAGGATTGCGTAGAGAAGGGCGAGCGGGGAGCAGCTGCAATCCTCCCCGAGCCCATAGCTGAGCTCCAGGCCGGCACCGACCGCCGTGAGGCTGCGGAGCTCCCCGCCGCTTTGGCAGCGGCCCCGCGCTGCGTGGGAGTCAGGGGGGGGGGGCGGCTTCCCCGGCCGCACCCTCCCCTCTCCGCCGCCCCGTTACAGCCGGGCTGAGCCGGAAGATGCGGGAGAGCGGCGGGTGCGGCGCGGCTCCTCCACGCCCCGCCGCCGTCGGGCGGCACCGCGAAGAGTCCTGAGCCCCGGACGGAGCAGCGGCAGAGGCAGCCGCACCCCCCACACCACCCTCCTCCTCCTCCTCCTCCTCCTCCTCCCCGCCTCGCATCGCTCCTCCTGCCGTCGTCCCCGCCGCGGCAACCGGGCCCGGGGCCGCCCCGGTGCTGAGCGCCCGCGGCTCCCGCCGGGCCGGGCCGGACGATGCGGGCTGCTGCCGTCGGGGAGAGCTGCGACCGGGGCAGAGGCGGCGAGCAGGGCTGGAGGAGCTGCACCAGCCATGGCGTTGTGAGCCCGGGGCGCCGAGCTGCGGCGATGTGAGCCCGTACCCTCGGCCGGAGCGCTTTTTTTTTTTTTTTTTTTTTTTAATTTAATTTAATTGCGTTGCCTCTTTTTGCTTTGTTCGCCGGCCTGGTGCTTTTTGTCGTGGCCGCTTTGCCTTCCCCTCCCGCCCTTCTCCGCGAGAGGAGTGGGGAGGGGGGGAAAAGAGGAAGAGGAGGAGTGCAAACAGAAATGCAGCGCGGCTCGCCCTGAGCCCGGCCGCGGGAGCGGAGCGGAGCCGCGGGACGCGTCCATGTGCGCGCAGTGCCGCGCCGCGCCTGGGAGCCACCGCGCTGGGGCCGGGGCCGGCCGCGGGCCGGGGGGGCTCTGACTCATCCCACGGCCCCTCGCCCCAGCGGAGCGGAGCCGCGCCGCGGGGATCCGCGGATCTTCCGCACACCCTCCTCTGGACACAGCAGCCGCCAGCGGACCTTTGCGAGCGGGGCGGCCGCCTCCCGGATTTACAAGGCACGGGGCACCGCCGGCCCGGCCGGGATTTGCGCTCTCCGGGAACAGACCCATGGGCGGCGGGGTCCGGCGGCCAGCCATGGTTGTTAGCCGGAGCGCCCCGCTCCGCCTTGCCGGCTGAGCCCTCCCCGCTGCCGGGACTCGGGGCCGCGGCACGCTAAGCGGGGCGTCCCCGTCCCCCCGGGGCGCGGCGGCGGCTCGGCCCCAGCACGCTCCCCTGGACCGGAGCGGCGAGGCGAAGCGCGGGGGGCCCATGAGCGGCGATGGCAGCGGCTATCGCCAGCTCGTTGATCCGGCAGAAGCGGCAGGCGAGGGAGTCCAACAGCGACCGGGTGTCCGCCTCCAAGCGCCGCTCCAGCCCCAGCAAGGACGGGCGCTCCCTCTGCGAGAGGCACGTTCTGGGGGTCTTCAGCAAAGTGCGCTTCTGCAGCGGCAGGAAAAGGCCGGTGAGGAGGAGACCGGGTGAGTACCGCGGGCCGGGGCCGTGGGGACCGGCTCCGCTCCCAGGTGCCTCCAGCCGTCGGGGGAAGGGCTCGCTCCGCGTTCAACTTCTCCCGGGCGTTGCGGTTCCTCCGAGCTGCGGGGTCGCTGGGCTCAGCCCTCCGCCGCAGCCCGAAGGAGGAACCCAGCGGCTTAACTCACGGTCGTATTTTCCCACCTCCCACTAGGTTCGCTTTTCAAATAATGTGCTCTTATTTTCTGCATAGTGACAAGGGGATCGATAAGCCGAGGATCAATTAGAATCGTGGCCATTTGATATCTCGATCCCTCAAGTGCTGCTTCTTGAGCTGAGTTGCATGGGGAATTTCCTTAGCTCTGAAAGCCTTCCAGATGGCAGCTGCATGACTGTTGCACATAATACCGAGCTTGCAAGAGCCTAGAAATGCATTTTGGGACAGCCTTCTGTTCCTCTCTTTCCTTTATTTGTTTGTATGTGGGCTTAGTTTCCATTCCTTGTAGAAAACTTCTGCGCTGATGTACGTGTTGCTCACATTCCCATGAAGTCCCACCACCCACAGATTCAGTTCTGAGCAGTGCACTCAGGTGTCCTTGGTCAGCATGAGAACTCAGCACCAGGCAGGAAAAGGCCCTTCCTGAATTCTCAATGGAATTACTATTCACTTCTTCCTTTCTTTCTTACATTGCTAGAAACCACCACTCAGAAAAAAAAAATAAAGTAAAACACAGCTTGCTTTGAGAAGCTGGTGTGAGCAGGTCCTTTCCTCAGGTGTTGGTTAGTATCATGGTTAAGTGTGATACACATGTACTCATCTCTTAGGGATAGGTCGTCAACCTGAGTAGTTCTCCCATATTTCCCATATATGTGCACCTTGCAGCGAGGTGTTGGCCAGCCGGTGGCTGCTCCTGAGGCTGTAGGCTGAGATATGTGACCAGCACTCAGAGGAGGGACAAAAACGGAAAACCTCTCAGGTAAAGAGGCCATTCATGGTTGGTTGTGATTGAAGGGGGAAGAAGACTGGGTTATTGGGTTGTTGCCAGCATCCCCCATGCGCAGCCCGTGGGGCTGGGTCTGTATTCGGCTAGCAAAATGCTTCAAGACTCACAGTGCATGTGGTTAGGCTGCAAACCAGACTTATTAATGATCTGTTCTAAAGCAACTGCCAAGAGAGGATGCAAAATATTTGAAATACAGGGTGACTTGACATATTCAAAGGAAAAAAAACAATGTTGCTTTTTTCTTAATTTGTTCATCTTACTGTGAGTGGTAGCTTGTGGACCATCCTATATCTTAATTACCTTGTGAATCCAGACCATAAAATGGCTCTTTCCCAAGGAGTGTTCTCATTTTATCTGAGGAATCCCTTTTTGTGGGATCAAGAGTGGAACCTGGGACTCTCGCTGATGGAACCTTTTCTCATTCCTCTTTCCTCCCCATCTGCTATTGAGTGACATCCCTCAAGCCGAGGACTCAAAGAGTGGAAACCATAAAAACACAGAGCCATTAAGGTTGGAAAAGACCACTAAGATCATCGTATCTGATGGTCAGCCCTCAACCCAAATCTGGACCTGTTTTCTGGATTTCAAGATGCTTCATTGCATTAAAGTTTGGGTAACTTTTACTGTGGGATGTGGATGGGCAGTCTTGTTACTGGTCCCATCCCATTGCTCCCAGCTGCAGGTGTAATTCTGCTTCCTTTGGATTCACTAAATGCCCATGAAGAATCACTAAATTCTAAGAATTCCCTTCACTCGCATGGGCTTTCTTGCTAAGGGAGGTGTTCAATAAGTTACACACCAGAGTGATTTAAGGAAGACTTTTTATTGACTAAGAGGAAGGATCAATGCTAGTCAGCGCTGTAAAAATAAAACTGTTCAGTCCTCAGAGCTGACAGTCAATCACTTGTAACCTGCGCCGTATTCCATGTATAAAATTAAGCAAATAGAGAAATTAATTTGCTTTAAAAAAAATACCAACTGCCCAGTTCCCTCTTGTCAGTTTTCAAATGAAGGGTTGTTCTACTGGTGTATCCCACTCCCGGGCTCAGGTGTGCTGCTCAGGGGCTCGCATGCTGCTGGGTTTGCTGCCATTCTCATTGTTGGTGCAGGGGGTGTGCTGTGCCCTCGTTACTTATTCATCGCAGAGTCACTCCTGTGCATAGAAAATGACATGCAAATGAATTGAAACTAGTTTAAAGAAATGTGCATACATTGTGCAGTGACCCACAACCCCAGTGATTATGTGTGCTTAATGATATGCAGTTTAGCACGGTGAGAGGAATGCGAGAAACACCCGTGTTCAAAAGGGGTAGATCCCATTTGGAAGTGGCATGCTGCTGGGGAAACTGTTGTTACCTTCCTAAACATGACCTTGTTTTACAGCTGTAGGGAGAAACTGTTAAAATACTTCACTCTGACAGAGCGATATGCATCTACAGTACCTGGCGAGCTCTACTAAATGGAGAGAGTTCACCCCGTTGTGCAGACGGTGAAACCAAGGCACTGCTCAACACAGAGCCCCAGTTCCTCCTATCCACCCCATGTTCTTTGCACACTCCCCATGTTCTTTGCCTCTGTAAAGGAATGGTGTGAGCTTATGTCAATTAAGTGTTTATAATAAGCAACACAGTGCTGCAACTGAAATATCCAGGAATGGCGCGCATGAGCAGAGCTGCGCTTGGCGCTGGTTGGCACCGCGTGCTCCACTTCTCAGTTCTCCTGTTGTCATAGGGAAGGGAGAGCTCAGAGCTGGGAGAAGTTGGGGCTGGCTCAGCCCTGGGCGTGGGCAGCTTTTTGGAAGCAGGTCCATGCAGGGACATCTTGTATAATCAGAGCTCTGGGTGCCTGGGGAAAACAGGCTGCGGAGACGTCTCGGTGGTCGGTGGCAGTAAGCACCATGCTGTAAAGCCTGCACTCGTTTCATCCACCTCGTGATGGGCAAAGGTGGCTCACCCAGCATGGTCTCCTTTCTTTCCCACGTTCTTTTTTGTTATCTTTTCTACACGCTTGGCTCTAAGGTACGACTTGTCAGTTTGAGGCAGGCCAACTAAGGACGCCGGTGTGATGGACAGAGCTGCAGATTTGGACTCATGGGCTGAATCCCATTCTTGTGAATTCATACAGGCTCTCGGCAGCAGCTGTGCAGGTACCAAGCAAAATGTGCATATGCTGAAGTGCACCTGCACAGTTATATGTATAAAGTATGGCTAGAAAAGGTTAAAATATGTATTTGGTTCTGACCATAGGAACTTGCTGGAGGATTGCAAAGAAATTAACATGAGGCACGGATTTTTGGTGCTGTGTCAGGAGATTTAACCTTTGATTAAGGCTTGATTAAGAACAACAGATCCATGAGTTGAATGCATAATACTGGGCATAGCTGCTCTTCCATGGCTTCCCTGCCAACAAATGGTGGAACCAAGTGTATTCATCCCCTTGTGGCTGAACTGAAGCCTCCAGACATGCTCAGCTGTATAGTAGTGCTAGCACTGGGCTGGTGGGTGCAGGTTGTTGAGCATGCTGTTGCTTCATCACTCATCTTCACAGGCAGAGCTCAGCCCGAAGCTGTGTTCTGCAGCACCAGCCATTGCAGAGCATTATCTCCATCTCTTTGGGCTTCGTTTCTGTAAAAGGGTTTCCAGCTCAGAATGCAGAGTTTAGGGTCACAAACAGTATTTTTTTCTTCCATCAAGAAGAACAAATAAACAACACTGTGTTTTTTTCCTTTTTTTTTTTTCCACTGTCTGATATGTATTCCGTGTTTCTCCAGGGAAAAGATGCTTTTCCTTAAGGAGATCTAAAGGCATCTTCCAAAGTGAAGGAAATAGCTCAAGTGTAGAAAAAAAATAACCCAGTAACTTAAAATGGCTTTTCCCTTTTCAGTATTTCTCATCTTGAATAATAGATGAAGATTTGGAGTTTTATATATATAAATATATGTAGATATCTTTGCAGCAGTATAAGTGAAACACAAGAGCAACTTCAGCTGAAGGACACGGAAGGACCTTGTTCATTCACATTTGAACATTTGAGAAGTCTGTCTATTTTGTAAGCTGTTAAATTCCCCCGAGTCCATTGGATCACAGAATCATAGAATGCCTTGAGTTGGAAGGGATCTGAAGGATCACCAAGTTCCAACTCCCTGGTGCATGCAGGGTTGCCAACTGCTAGATCAAGCACCAGCTCAGGTTGCCCAGCACCCAGCCCAGCCTGGCCTTGAGCAGCTCCAGGAATGGAGCAGCCACAGCTTCCCTGGGCAACCTGTGCCAGCACCTCACCTCCCTCTCTGTGAAAAACCTAGCCAACATCTAATTTAAATTCTCCCTACTTTAGCTTAAAGCCATTCCCACTTGTCCTATCACTATCAACCCCTGTAAAGAGTTGATTTTCCTCCCTTAAATATTGGAGTTGAATCCTTTCTGATTTCATACGGAGTGAAAGTGATGATTGAAGCTCATGGAAGAAGCACTTTTTTAGTTCTCCACTCATTTTTTTATTGTCCTTGCTCACTTTTATGGTCATTGCTCTCAGTGGAGCTGCAGTACTCGACCAACCCAAGGAATCTGGCCACTGTGATGTCCCAGAGTTCAGGGTGCATCTCAGTGTTTCTCCACACAGTTTGTGTGTGTGTCTGTGTACATACAGCTGGGGGACGCCATCACACTGCTATTCAGTAGGGTTTGGTGCTGTCCTCCACCAGCTTGGGCTAGGGATAAGGTGTGCTTGGAGACAATGACATTGCCTTGCTGAAAAGAATCCTACAAGTGTTGGGTGAAGGCACGTGTGCCAAGTGGCTGGTGCTAATGAGTGCACAGTAATCAGGAGTAGGGAAAGGTTCCCTTCTGCTTGAGACAGCTCAGCAAATAGGTTTTGTTTTATCAAATTGAGCCATTGGGGTGATATTGCACACATACATGATTTCCAAATGCGGGGACTCAGAAGCACTGCAGGCTGCTGGGTTGCTCCAGAGCATGGAAAACTCAGCTGCAACCCACTTTGCAGCACAGGCTGCAGGTGAGCACATCAGTCAGCATGCACACTGTGCTGCTGCTGGGCTGGGTGTAGTCCTTGTCAAGAAAACCCATAGAAATCATCCAGGCAACAAAAGGTATGGGTGTCTGTTCTCCCCATGGCCTCAGTGGGAGCTGTGCTTGTGGGAGCAGTGAACACTGCTCACTAGCAGAGGGGATTCATCATTAAAGCAGTGCAAATGAGTGATTCCTCCATGGACAGCCAAATGGAAGCCAGGGAAAAGAGGTCCATGAGGGATTATTCTTCCTCCCCATAGAATAAAAAATCCATATACATCAGTTTATCATTGACTTATCTGTTGGTTGTTTTGGTGTTGTGTTTTTTTTTAAGAAAATAGTTTAATTTCACGTGTTTATTTTTTTAACCTTAAGATGTGCTCCTAAAAATGTTCTGAAATAATAAAAAATAGAAAGCTTGTATTCCAAAAATACCAAAATGAAGTCAAGATTTTTTTTCCTCTCTTTCTTCCTTCCTTCCTTCTTTGTTTCCAGCCGTCCCTCCTTCCCTGCTTTGCTGAATTCAGCATGAAGTTAGAATAATTTCAGCAGAGCAGATACTGCATATTTTATCAAATAAGAGGTCTATTACAAGAAAACTCAACAGGCCAACTTGGGCAGTGAGGAGAGAAGAGCTGCCATGGGGGAAGCATCACTGCTGTGACTGCATTGTTGTACCTCAGCTCCTTACCTGGGCTGCACGCACTGCAGCCTATCAGGAAACTGTATCCTTACAGTCCCTGATGTAGTGCAGGTTTGTCTCCATTCCCTAGCTAACAGAACTCTTCGTGTTAACACAGTATCCTTCCAGAGCATAAGGCAAACTGCTACATCTACTGTTTTCCTTTCACTGCTTGTAGTGGAAGCCTGAAATAATTCAGCATTTCTGGAGGCTGCTTGTGCTTTGCATCTGGGTTGCAAGTTGCAGATGCACTTTGTTCTCCTCACCCAGTGAATGACGCTGGCAGGGATTCCTGGAATATGTTGTTTTTAAAGGAGTATTTGTGCTTTGACAGAAGTTGGGGTCAACATTCCTTTTTTAAGAAGAAAAACTTGAAGTCTTTCAGCGTTTCAGAGTGAAACGAAGGAAGAACAGAGCCAGGTCTTGGGGTTAATAGAACAAGCTCACTTAATTGATATTTATCTAGAACAACATCATTTGCTGCCCTCCGCTTCTGGCTGCGTGCATGGTTTCTTTGCTTAGCAGTTGCCACCCATATGACCAGAACTGCCAAATAAATGCATTCCCTTCATTCCCCAAAGCAAAACAGTTTGCAAAAGGTCAAGTTGTATGGGATTGCTGCAAGTGAAGCCAGGCTGCAAAGAGCCAATCTGCATCTTCCAGAAAATTGAAAAATGAAGAAATGAGCATGAAGGCACAGCAGTGCTGACTTCCAGAGACTCCAGAGCCCACAGGAGATGCAAGCAATGCACCATCCACTTCATCCCAGGCCAGTCCTTTCCCTGGCACAGGTCCTGTAACCAGATCTGGGTCTAATTGCTCTCTGAGTGCACCTCACATCTCAGTTATTGATCTTCAGCCGTTCGTGCATGCATCCCTCAGGGGCTGACATCACGCTCTAGTGGGGATCGTCTGTGACAGCGGCTAAAAGAGCTGGCAGAGCTTGTGATACAGCCACCAGTGCTTTTCCAGTGTGCTCTTTAGGACAGTATCTTCCTGCCAGACAGAGAGCTGGGGCTGTTTGGCCTGGAGAAGAGAAGGCTGTGAGGAGAGGAGACCTGAGAATGGCCTCTCTGAACCCAAAGGGGGCTGTATGAAGGGAGGGGACAGACTCTTTAGCAGGGACTTCTGTGACAGGGCAAAGGGAAATGGTTGCAAACTAAAAGGGAGGATATTTATATTGGATATAAGGAAAAAGGTTTTTACACTAAGGATGGTATGGCACTGGCATAGGTTGCCCAGAGAGGTGGTGGGTGACCCATCCCTGGAGACACCCAAAGTCAGGCTGGAAGGGGCTCTGAGCACCTGATGGAGCTGTGGGTGTCCCTGTTCATTGCAGGTCACCTTGGACCAGATGGCCTTTAAAGGTTCCTTCCAACTCAAATGATTCTACAGCGAATCTCGTTCCCAAGATGACAGCAGATCAGCAGGGGTGAACCTGCTCGTCCCATTGGAGAACTTGTGGTCATCCACCATGGAGAGCTTTAGGTGGTGGGAGGTGTGTCATGGCTTTCTCACACCATGAGCATTTTCTTTGGCTCCAGTGCAAAATTTAAATTGTTCTGCAGGCAGATAAAGTGTATTTTCACAAAGCAGAAGGAAAGAAAGAATTGGAACCGCATGTCAGGCTTTGACTGTTTTTAGCATGATCTAGCCCTTTGAAGTGTAATCTTGTTTCAGACCAGAGCATCACATTTTCTGTATGCACATTTAGATGTTGTGTAATATTTGTTGAAATTCAGTAATGTGCTAATTTTGGGTCCAAAATGCTCAGAAACTGCTATGGGAAGGCTTCCTCACTGCACGAATGCAGTGAGGAAGACAAATCTCTGAACATTGTATGTCTGTTTCTAGCTTTGATTTTTTCCATGTCTCAGACTCATTACCTATTAAGCAAAGAAGTCCAACTCCTCTCATTCCTTTGGAGAAATGCATGGTGGATACAGCAGGGAAGGTTCTGCTTTGTCCCCATCTTTGCAGGGTGTGCATGCTGAGCTCAGTCTTCCCCCAGCCCCTGAGCTCTGCAGGTTGGAAGACACTCATTTGCTAAATACTCGTGCATGAATTTTGCTCCCAATGTTTCTGCTTTGCAGCAGCCTGCTTGGGAGCTGATCCCAGAGGAGAAGCTTAGTGCTTGGTCTCTTTGTGGAGTCACGTTTACACTCAAATGAAATGTGATCCGTGATTGTGGGCTCACACATAATATTTATGCTATGTTCTGTTTCGCTCTGGGTGAATATTGCTGTAATTTTGGCTAATTACACAAAACGTCAGGAAAAATTGCAGAGTGTTCCTCAAAATAAATAATATATCTTGTGTGCTCTGCTGCCCATACTTATGAGCATGCCTTAACCTTCAGTAGCCAAAGCACTGACTGTGCTGGGAAATGACAGCTTAGGAGTTTTAGCTACAACTTCTTTTCCATTAAAATTCTCATATTTTTCTGATATTCTTCACTTGAAAAGACTCAGCTTGCATAAAACAGGTAACAGCCCTATGTGTCTCCTTGATGCTTTCAGTTCCTGTCAGGCTTTGGTTTTCTCATCAGAGCTGGAGTCAGTACAGGTGTATAAGATTGCACTTTAAGGGGAGATGCTGTGAGAACTTGACTGCTGCTGAAACACAGTGATCAGGAGAACAACAACCAAGTCCTTGGGGAGTGGAAAACAATCCTGGCAGTGTAGATGTAAGAAGAATTGTTTTTCACCTCTCCAGTCAAATAAAAGAATCTTGTGGGGAGGAGAGGATTCCAAGCTGGTGCAATATTTCATTCTACTTAAAAGGAAACTTCAGCTTTTATCTCCAACTCTTTTAAAATCCTTTTTTTTTTTTTTTTTTTTTTTTTCTTTTTACATTAAATTTCCAAAAAAAAAAAGTTAAAAGAGAAAAAAAAAAAAAAAAAAAAAAAGTCCACCCATTTCTGATCTCTCATTTTCTCCCAATAATGAGATGGAGTTTGTGGATAACTTCAGCTGCTCTCCCTCTGAATTATTGAGTAATTAAAATATTCAGCTGGCTAATTTTACCTGGAGGTAATCAGCAGCTCTGTGCCAATAGCTGGTGGCAGTTGGGCCATCACCTTTCTTCCTCTTGTCATCCCTCTGCTTTCAGCTATGGTCTCATTGGAGACCACTTCTGGCCCGACAGCGCTGGGAATGGTTGTGCCATCCCTCCCTAAATTGTATCCAGGGGCTGCCTAGAGCAGGCAGCTCATGTGTCCTGTATGCTGGTTTGGTGTTTGCCTTCTGTGAGAAGTGATGCAGGATTTTGGACTTCTTTGAGTCCTGGACCTGTGGTGGCTGTTGTGTGAGGTCAGGACCTCAGGGACTGGGTGGGCCGTAGGGTGACAGCTGCTTGTGGGCCCCCAGGAAGAGGGTGGTCCGGGAGAGGCATGCAGCAGTGGCCTGTGGCTGTGCCCTGCTTTTCCAGTGCTTTATGTGGGTGGCTGCTTTCTCTGCCCCTTACCTCATGCTTGTGTTAATATCTCTCCAAAGCTGATTCCCCAGATATGGGAGCTCCTGCGTGAACAGCAGTGAATGCAAACACATCCTTTCCACCTACTCTACAAATGAGCAGTAGGCTTCCCTGAAGTGTCCCAGCTTTGTACAGCAAAGCAGGCGTTGTGCAGAGGTTTGTATGTATCGGCTGCTTGGTACAGGGGTGTGGGCAGGAGACAATGGTGCTGGAGGGCTGATTGCTGTTCCTCCTTGCAGACATGAGCGCAGGAGAGGAAATCACTTCTCTGGATGCTCTTTTTGCCTACAAGTACCATTCTGCTCTGGTGACTCAGTGGCAGTGACAGGAGGTGATTGCTTTGATGGGTGCTGTCAGCAGCTCGAGCCCATCATCCCTCTGAGTTAGGGAAATGTCATTTTCGGAAGCTTGTCCTTCAAATGCAGAGGCCATCCCTGTCAGCACAGCCTGTTATTTCATGTAATGCACCCTGAAAACATCAGTTGTCTCTCAGTAGTTATTAGTCCTGGGTGGAGATTTGCACTTGAGATGAGTAAATATACAAGTGTATCACACAGCCCTGTTGTCCTGGAGTCATTTTCTTCTCAAAACAAATTCCCCATAATTAGAGGGGACCCTCCAACCTTGTAATCACAACGCTTTGGAGCTGGGCAAGGCCTTTGTTCTGCATCCCTGGGAGAGCAGCCAGGATCAACTGCCTGGTGATGCTGGGGGCATTTTGCCCATCAGAAAAGATTCCTTAATGTCATTCGGTTGCTCTGTTTACGCCTCTGCATCCATCACCCAATCCTCCAGGCCAGCTACTTGTGATGGAGCACTTCCGTCTGGTCACAGTCACTTTGCTGCCATTTTTTTTTGCTATGGGAAAACACTTTATGGGGCTGGGAAATGTCCTCCTTGCTTCCCCGTTTGGGTGGCTTCAGTGAATCATAGTCATGAGCTGAGATGCAGAACTTACGCCGACTGTGATGTGTTCAATTGGAAACAATCACTTACTTCATTTTAATTCCAAACACCCAAGAGAACTTAGCAGCTTCTGGGTGGGAGCAAAATAAAGCACATTTTTCTCCTGCAATTTTCATCTTTTCCTCCCTAAGCTCCATGCTGATGCCTGTCACCATAGTAATCTGCATGGAGCTTGCTGGTGCATTTGTCTGCTGAGTTAGTGCAAACCTTCATTAACGCTGCTTGCAAAGGGAGATTTTGGTGCTCATCTCTGTCAGCGTGTGTTTGCAATAGTTGGCTTATCAGGTGTTCTGGAACCTGTCCTTCTCAGGGGAAAAGAACTGCAGTTTCTGTGGTGGCACTGTACCTGTGGAGCGCAGTAGATTAGTAGTGGTTTATACCCTGACTTGAGTGCAGGGTTTGCTGTGGATATGAGTGCGGTTGGATGAGTCATAAATCAGCCTCACAGTGTGACAGCCATAGCCTGAATGGGAGAAAAATGAGAATAACGGGGTGTGTAAGTTCCAGGCTCAAATGCTTAATTGCAAAAAAACAAGTATTTAAAAAACATTTAGGTGAAATGTGCTCCTGAGCTGTGTTACAGGTGCCCTGTTTGCAGTCACATACTCAACAGAAGTGTTGCATGGGCAGAGAGGCCAGACAGCAGTGCACCCAGCTGGAATCAGCCCAGCACTAGAGGTGCTTTCTCCTTTACCAGCCCAATGTACTTTGCAGTGCAGCAGGTGCTGGCTGGGCTGGTTCAGAGTCCCAAACAAACTTACTATGCTGATTGCAGGTGGAGGCATTGAGTCAGAGTGTGTCCTGCTACAGCAAATAAACAGGCATGTCTCATTCCAAAATTATTCAGTGGTACCTTCCTGCTACGTGGCTGCAGTTGCTGGATGTAAAATGGCTGCTAACTGGCCAAGTGAGAGGAGTCTTCCACTGCTTGACAGTGTGGAGAACATTAACCTCAGAACTTCACTTGAAGCCATAACCAGCACACAGGCCCTCTGACACCCAGTGCAGAGTGAATTTAGAAGCAGTTCTGCACCAGCACCCTCCATTTGAGGCTTGCTTGTCAGCCAGAACGTTGCTATGGATATGGCCCCTGGAGGCAGTGACTGCAGACCCTGAAAGGCCTCTAAGCCCTTTGTCTTTCCAAAAGTTCCTTTGTCTTTCCTGCTGAAACCCAGCCCTGCCGAGATCCTCCCATTTCTCAGTGAGCGGAAGTTAAGGTCTGGTTGAATGGTGTCTGGTTGAGTTCCTTCAGGTCTCCCAGTCTCAGACCTTCAGTTAGACAACCGCAGCGGGGCATGGTGCCCTGTGAATTGGAAGAAGTGAGGCCATGCAAACTGCCCTCCTAAAGGTGGGTCAGCTGCAAATCAGAGTTGTGCCCTATTCTGTGGTTCTCCACAACTCAGGGTCTCAGGGTTACAACTCAGGGTCTAGGTTTGAGCCACCCTGGGGTGCATGATGGAGGTTGTAAGGTTTGATTCCTGGGGTTCACGCTGAGGCACGTGCCCAGCTCACATCTGTATAGCACCTTGCTGATAACAGTAAGCAACAGCGCGTTCTCAGTAGGATTTTGCTGAATTCTGCATTGGGTGAATAACCCCACAGCTTCTTTTCACATTAAGAGCAATCGTCTTGCTTGTGCACTTTCCATTTTGCAGTTAGTTCCGTGTTCAACTTTGCAGTGGAATTGCCAGATCACAGGCCAAGCCAATGGTTGAGCGCCAGGTGAGAAGATGTGGCTAACCCAGAGAGCTCAGGTGCAAGCAATGAACCTGAGTGACCAGAAGGAGTGAAGCCAGGATCCACCCCTCCTCACCCTCATTTAAGGGTTAGCAGCTGAGGGGATAGAATCTCTTTGGACGAATGTTTTGCTTTTCTTAAGCTGTTACTGGTCATTGGAAGAAGTGGGTTTTTTTTTTTTTTTTAGTCATGCTGTTGCTTGTAGGATTTGTAGCCTAATAGAAGGTACTGTTATTGCCTTCTTTGCTGCATGAATTTACAGAGCAGAAATTAAATAAGAGATAATTAAAGAGCCAGTGATATTTCTAATAAAAAGCTTTTTTCCCAGTGATTCTTCCAGAGCTCCTACACTTCCCCATGGGATATGATGAATACCTTCAGTAGTGCTTGTGTTTGTGGGCAGTGTGACACTGTTGGAGGGCTGATTTGTATGTGTACCTTTCATGTCTTTTGGGAAGTCCCAGAAGATGGAACAGGCTGCTCAGAGAGCTGTTGGAGTCCCTGGAGGCATTTGAGATTTGTGGGGATTTGGCACTGAGGGATGTGGTTAGTGGGCATGGTGGGATAGGCAGGGGTTGGACTAGATGATCTTAGAGGTCTTTCCAATCTTAATGATGCAATGATGGTTACCATACAATATAGTGGCAGGAAGCATAGCACCCTGTGGTGGATGGAGGTGACCTGAAGGCTCAGAACTGAACAGCTGAACTGAGTAACATCAGTATCACGCTACTGGTTAGATAGCAACAGGGAGAGCAGCAATCGGATTGTTACTAGTTAGTCTCAGCTGTATTGAGGGGTTAGGAAGCTAAAAACAAGGCTTGCAGAGCTGCTGAACTTCTCCTGTGGAAAGGAGAACAAATGGGGTGTCTGTTGGGGAGGTGTGATGTGCTGGTTATTGGGTGACTGCTTTAAGAAGGGTGAGCAGCTGAAGGCTGCCTTTGCTCTAGAGGGAAAAAAAATTAAAGCAGTTTGATAAATGCTGCAAAGATGGGCAAAGCTGTGGCTTAGCTCTTGCCCTATGGTATTCTTGGGCTGTTCTGCTCTGTGACCATGACTGTTGGGGGTGTTTTGTGGGGGTGATTTTCCCTGTACCTTCGGGGAGCACCACATTTGAAAGATTGGAGCTCACGGCCTTGGTGTGAGGAGTGTCTCTGCTGCATTTCCTCTGGCTTCCCCACCCTGAATAGCTGTGTGAGCAGCCAGAGCAGGATCCCTTATGTGAGCATCCTAAAGCACAATGGCTTATAAAACAAGAACAAAAATATCCCTTGATATATCACATGGGAATCTTAATAGCTTGGGGGCTGCATTGAGAATAAGAGCTGCATAGAAGTCTCTTGTGTTCAGCCTGTACTTTGAGATCAAGGCAGTCATAACTTCTTCCTTAAATCCATTCTGAAACACTTGTCTTTGTCTTTAGGGAGCCACTAAGTTACAATGAAGTCTTGTCCGTGTTAGTTTAGTTCCATTTCTGTGGGAAAAGCTGATCCTGCAGTAAAGCAGGGGAGTGTGCAGAGGAGCCTGAGTGGGAGAAGTAGGTTTATCCTGACTGCATTGTGCAGTATTGCTCCTTTAAAGGTGTGGAGATCCAAGTTGCTCTTAACAATGCAGTGATGAGGTTAAAGAGTAGATGTGAGTGATTTTGTGAGTTATAGAAAGAAAATGGTAGTGGAGGGGATTGTACCTGGCTATGCTGCAGTTTTTCTCCACTCTTTATGGCTTGTTCTGTCTCCTATTGATTATAGTTTGGGGCAGTTTTACTGGAGGAACTCGACAAACCCTCAGGGTTATGGGCTTTCTTTTCCTCTCAGTGTTTATTGCAGCACTGGGAATATTGTCAGCAAGGAAGAATTGCTCTCTTCTGTATCTAACTGCTAAGCTGTGGAAAACTTTCATTCCATTTTGTTGCCTTTCTGCCTTGTGTTATGGCCTGTCAGGATGTTCCTCCGTCCTTAAGTGACCAAGAGAGTTGATGGTTGTGTTAGTTTCTAAAAACAAGTAAACAAAAAATCACTGAGATTTTCAGTGTGATTGCTGCAGCACAAGGGGTGGCAATGCTAGACAACCATGATAAAATCGCTGTTCTCTGGGATTGGAAAAAGGTGATGCTAAGATACATGATATGGCTAGAGTGAAAAGTCAGGCAATAGCCTAGTGTAGAGCTGTGCCTTTAGGTTGGCTGGAAAAATGCTACTCTGTGATTGTATGCCTCCCTTCGAGCAATAACTCTAGGCTGAGCTTTGGGAAGAAGGATGGGTGCATCCTTGGTCCTTGTTAGAAGCAGGCTTCACCTTGAGGGTCTGGAAAAGGCTTTGTTTGCTGATGATGCAGGGCTTCCTAAATGAGTCCGGAGTGTGGGGATGCTGCTGCAAAAAGGGCTCTGAGCAGGGTGGAGGCAGAAATACCACTGCATTAGGGACTGGAGGAACACATTAGTTTTGTGTGGCTTACTGCTCTGTTTCGCTTCCCGTTGAGATACTGTGAGCTTAGGAGTGAGCCTCAAACTTCAGCTGAAGTAGATCTGGTCAGAAAGAAGAGCATGGAAGAGAAGACTTCTCCTTAACCCTTCCTTTGGCAAGCACTGATTTAAGAAAGCCAGGCAGTTGTTGGAGCTTGATTCAGTTGTTGGAGCTTGATTCAGACCTGACTGTGTGTTTGTCATGTCAGCGATGAAGGGATGCTGGGGCTTTGCCCTGTGTTTTCTTATGGTGACAGCCTTCTGGTACAGCCCTGCTTCCATCTATAGCATGGGTGTGGGGAGGTTCTGGTGCTGTTTTGATTAAACTCTCAAGGTGACGGTAAGGCTACTAATGGTGAGAAGCTTTGCTCTGCACTGTACTCAGTAGGCTGCTTAGTATAAGTGAGAGTGGTATGCATATTCTTCCAAAATGATTTGCGTGATCCAAGTATACCTAGGACCACAAAAGACAAAGGCCTTCTGTCCTGTAGCTAAATCATCTTCCCAAGGAAGGGGGTAAAGCTGTTTTTTTATCTTCACTTCTCTTATCCTTCAGGGGATTTCAGGCAAGGTCTTCCCCTTTCCCCAGCACACCAAGAGCTTCAGGCTGCAGAAGCGTCTCTAAGCGTGTCCTGCTGGGAGCTCTTCCATTCTGTGCAAAGTACTTACACGTGAAAATTTAATGAGAGAGTAAAAATGAGCCTGGGACTCATTCAGGAACTGAAACATAGGTCTCCTACTGGAGAATGCCTATTAGTGCCTTTATTATTATTGTGGTATTAGATAAAAAGGAGGAAAAGGGACACATTGGAAGAGGGTGTAGTGTTCAGCTGTGCCTGATAATACAGCTTTGCATTCCCTTCTTTCTTGAATGAAGTTCCTGTGTCCAACAAAACAGATCTTGTGTTTTGGAAAGGAACAAAGCAAAATGTTTACTTTCAAATGAACTTATTTTGCTTTAGTTGACATGTGTTCTTAGTCGAGTGTACTTATTGTCCTAGGGCTGTGAATCTTGCTTTCCTACAGTCTACACCATTTGAGTTACTATGAAATCACTTTTTAAAGCAGCATGGAAACCAAGTGGCACTGATTTATTCATGGCAAGCATGTGCTTCTGTAGATACAAAATTGGACCTGATTCTCTTGAGAGCTGGTGGAGGGGCCCCCAAAGCTCCAACCCTTTACAGCCATCCACTCTGCTCTTCCTGCTGGCCATGGGGTTTGGGTGGAGGAAATCTGGGCTGGGGGGCTCTGCCCTCACCTGGGGAAGTCAGTGCAGGAATGTTAGGGATGGGCAATCCTGATGGGGCCACTTAATGCACAATGTGAGTGTGAGGTATGCAGTGACTGTGGCTTATCAAACAGCCTCAGCAGATGCTTGGAGGATGGAGGCTGATTACATTTTGGTATGCTGCACTGGATTTTTTTCCTCTTAGTAAGAATTCATTGTTGTTTGCTCAAAACTTCTCAAGGGTGGTCAGACAGAACTATGAACTTGCTTTGCGTAAGGGAATCTCTGTAACCCAGCTGGTGGGGCTGCCTGTAGCTGGCTGGTTAGCTTTAAGAAGCTACATCAATAAAACACCTAGGACAATTTTTGACTATATTTCTGTTTGACCAGTGGACCCTGCTAATAACAAAGAGCAGTTCTCATCTGCCAGAGTATGTGGCACACGTTTTTTGGGAGGTAGGAACACACGGGATTTGAAAACAGAGGCGTTTCAGGTGCCCATAAACGCTTCGAAGGTCGTTTTTGGAGGTGTTTCACATCTGTTCTTAGGAATTTTGCTCCTCTAATCCCACACAGTTGGACTGGTGCAGCCTGATTCAGTGCTCAGTTACTTTGGTGTTATGCTGCTGTAATAACATCAACTTAAACAGATTTTTCAGTGGCATAAAACTGGAGTGACACGATAGGGAATGAAACATAGAAACTGAGCAAGTTGCCTTCACAGGCAACACAGCAAGAAACAATAAGTGCATTCTTTGCTAGACTGCTAGCAAATTTGCTTCTAAACTGGAGGCATATTCAGAACATATAAGCTGTTTAAAGACTTTCATTTGGTAGGTAACTTTCACTGAAGCAGTGTTGCATAAATCTGTTACTTTATGCTGTACCAACTATGCCTTGCATTTTACCTGCTCATCTGATCTCCATTTTATTTGCCTGTATGTCTGTGTATATATGAATATTTTACAGCCTCTCTTGAAAGGGATTGCAGAAAGCTGTCTTACTTCCAAACACTTTTCTTTACTCAGGGCTTAATGGGGGCTGTACAAATTAGGTCTCTTGCTACATTGGCATATCTAATAATTTTTTTTAAATTATATATACTTTTTCTTTTGCAGAACCCCAGCTGAAGGGAATTGTGACAAGGTTATTCAGCCAGCAGGAATACTTCCTGCAGATGCACCCAGATGGTACAATTGATGGGACCAAGGACGAAAACAGCGACTACAGTAAGAAAAATTAGCCTGTTTTGCAACCCAATTACAATCAAATGCATCACCTAGTGGGTCTTGATTGTGAAGCTTCATTTCAGAGAAGATTGAATTAGGAAGAAGCCAGATGTTTTCTACACATTTTTTTTTTAATATATACTTCCCCTTTAAATCTTGCCTGTGTAATTTCATATGTTTCCTCTCCAATCTTGTTCCCTCCTGCCCCAATTCTGTAACTGCCATCTGGGTGGGGTGGAGAATAAAACCCATGATTTGAACTGCTGCCAGAAGAGAAAGGAGATTTTATTTATACACATGCCACATGGGTAAAGGATACAGAGAATTCTCTTTCCAAGGAGAAGAGGAGATAATTGCTTTTGCTTTTTTTATCCTGAAAAATTCAGCAAGCATTGGGAATTTCCAAGCTGGAGAAATCCAGCTGTTCATCCAAGTCTCTTGCTTTGAGACTGAGATTATTGGATGTCCTTTCCTTTCCAAATGAGGTCTGCTTCCAAAAAAATGCTCAAAGGGGATTATATTTGCACTATTCACCAAAGGATAGCAAAGTGGAGCCGTGTAGGTTTAAAAGTGATGCTCGTATGCAGGAGCCATAATGGTTTAAACCAGCCAATAACCCATATCCCTTTGCCAGAGCAGTGTGCAAGAGAGGGGCTCTGTGAGGAAAAGAACCACACGTGGACAACCTCGCCATGCTCCTGTATACCTCTTACTCTGTGGGGGCCTGAGCCTTCCTACAAGAAGCCTGGCCTTGGATTTTCTCAGGCAGATGCCAGCACACAATGAGTTCAGTGGGCTTTAGCAAGTGAGTAATGAACCAGTGCTGGGTGGTATTAGCTGCTTTTTTTTTGGAAGGAGAAAGACATAGGATGTTTTCAATCTGCAGAAAATCCCATTGGAGGCCTATTTGTCATCTGGCATGCAAAGAGCTTCTGGAAATGGCAGGGATTCATTACTCTCATATATCAGTGAGGACCAAACAACAAAGTAATGGGCTTAAATGGAAGCAGAACTTGAGTAAACAGCAGAGAAAAAGGAAATGTAAGGACAGTTCTGCAATATTTCAGGCAGATGAAAGAAGGGAAGCTTCTTCTGGCCCCTCCTCAGAGGGCACAAGAGCAATCTCCTGTGTCTCTGTGACTGAGTTAGCCCCTCACTGCCCAAACAGTTCTTATTTATGTCAGAGATCGGATTGGCAGCAAGATGCTAAGTACTTGTAAGCCTCTTCTACTCTGTTGTCTTAATTGGAAATAGATGGGCTGAAGGGCATTTCTGGAGTGTCAATTTTTCTGGTGAGATGACAGCCCTACCTTGGCAGCCTGGTGGCACAGGAGGTCATGGCTGTAATGTGCCAAGCCCATTGCTCAGTCATGGGCTGTGCAGGAGGGTTTGGTGCATAAAGGGGCATTTCAGATGGAGATTACGGGGGTCAAACTATCCCCTATGTCCTGACCTTAGGGCATATCAGAAGAGAAAAATCCAATCTGATAGTATTTGGCTCCTGAAAATGAGAAGAGTATGCTTTTTTCATTCCTATTTAACTTTTGACTGCTCACTTTCCTTTATAAATCTTCAGCTTAAGTCAGTGATTTATATGATACAAAGCTTCCTGCTATAGCTTCAAAACTAAGCAACACTTTCCACTTCAGAAATAACAAAAAAAAAAAAAAAAAGCATACATCCTCCTTTCTATATTCCTTTAGATCTCTTGAATTTTGACCAGAAAAAAAACCAAACACGTAAGTGTATTCAACTAAGTGAACAGCTGCAGACTTGCCTCACTGATATTTTCTGTTTTAAAATATTTATCCAGAACACTTCTGGCCAGCTATTCAGAAGCCTGCACTGTATTTCTGTGCAAAACTCATCAAAAATAGATAAATGATATTTTCCTGTCCCTGGAGTGGTGTTGGTTAACTCACTTCCACTGTCGGAGAAGGATGCTCTTGATGCTCGCAGCAGGTCCTTGCCACCATGTGTGGCCACACGTTCTCTGTTCAGAAGTCATCTTCACACAATTAAATGCCCAGTGAATGCTGTGTTCCATACACTGACTCTGTGTGCTGAATCTACGCACTGATTATTTGAATTATCATTATGAAAGGAAGCCTAATTCTTGGGGAATGCATTAGGTTGGTTTACTCTGGCAAAATAAACATTTCAAATGAGATGCTGACATGTCCCTTAGATACATCTGACGCAATTAAAAGTTCTAATAAAAATCCAACTATTTGTATAAGAGGAACTGCTAATATTTAAGCAATTTTAAAATGAATTGTCTATCTGGTTCTCATTTTATAGGTGTTCTTGAGAGGCTGATGGCATTTATTTTTCCACCTTTTCTTTTAAAGAAAAGAGGGGGAAAAAAAACTAAGCCAAGTTCTAATGGTATTTGAATGGGCATCCAGCCAGCTTCCCACAAAACAGTGCTTGGGACATCTGTTCCTTATACCATACGGTTAGAGGCACACTATCTTAACATAAGCAAGAGGACAGGTTCTCTTCCTACTCTTATTGGGATATATGAAGAATTTTTTTGTATGTAAGGTAGCTCAGACCCATAATCAAGTAAGTGTTCAGTGTTTAAAAAGTGTTGTGTGTCTGACAAACTGCAATGATCAACGTGTTTGTGATCAAAGGATTTAGCAGTGAAGTGTGATAAAAGTGCTATAATCAATAAGTGTTGTCGAATATAAATCTGGTGGTGGGAGAAGACGGTGAAATGTAATGACAGCAAATCAGCAGAAGCATACAGTGTCTTAATTTTTCTATCTTCTGCATGTTAAACTGAGGAGTATGTCCATCCCATGTGGTTGCATATGGCATAGAAAATATAACTTTTGCAGCAGAAGTGTTTAATGATTTTTTTTTTTTTTTTAACTACATCAGACCCCATAGGGTGGAATAATAGGATTGTTAATGTTGGAAAAGACCACTAAGATTGTCTAGTCCAATCACTGACGATGTCCCCTCAGTGCCACATCTCCATGATTCTTGAACACCTCCAGGGATGGTGACTCCCACCTCCCTGGGCAGGCTGTGTCAGTGCACCACCACTCTTTCAGAGAGGAAATTGTACTTGTGGAGAAAAGAGAGTTTTGGATATGGAGGTACTTCTGGGTGGAACTTCTCCCCACTAATTCTGGGCATTATCACCCCACTGCCTAATGAATGCTTTGAATGGTCTGTCACAGGTTTTCTATGGAAGACAAATTGGCTGTACAGAAAGAATGATGGCGCCCATTTTGCTTCATTATTTGCAGTAACGTGCTCCATTTTTCAGTGGGGGAAAAGTTAGGCAAGGGAAATGCTTATAAACAGATTTGTTAATTACAGAGGGTTTTAAACCTTTCCAGTAGTGAGAAATTGATTGAAATATAGGCTTGCCTTGGTTACTGTGCTCCTCAACAGTAGAATTATGTTGTAATGCAGCTCTTTGGTGCCAGTAGCTACACTGGGGCTTGTCTGTTTCCACTTGGAACACTAAGAGTAGTGCACTTCTTGGCTCTTATTGTTCAAAGACCAATACCTATGCTGAACTTTACATTGATATGTTGAAGCCCTCTGCTTGCTTCCTATGAAATTGCTTAAACATAGGCACCGATTTTGGTAAGGCTTAAGCATACATTTTGATATTCCATTGAAGATGGTGGTTATAACTGCAAGAAGTTGTGCAGTTTTTAGGAGTTTGACAAATCTCTTGTGTTCTCCATTGTTTGCAAGCAACAATTTTTATTTTTTTTTACTACTTTTCTCTCCCTATTTGCTATAAATGTTTTCCTCTTTAAAAGGGGATCACAACCACTTTTGTCTCATCCTCTCTGTAGTAATTCACGTGAAGGAGGTTCTTAAAAACCATCTCATGATGGAGTTAAATCCATGTTACCTGGCATGTGTGTGTCTAGCAGGTTTCCTTGGAGAGCGATGCTGGCATTGAGTTATGTTTGAGTTCTTCCATTATACCAGCTTTAACAACAGCCTGACCTGAGGAGCTGCAGCAGTTTGACTGGGACGTTTGAGCAAAAGCTGCTTTTGCCTTCAGTGCTGATGTTAAATCAGGGGTGGCACATCACACGGAGAGGTCTGCTTCTCTTGCAGCCATTATGGGAAGACCTCTTCCAGGTGTAGAAATTTGTAAATGATCTATAAAATGAATCAGTTTGAGGATTATGTCCTTACAGTCAGTTGGAAAATAGGAATACTTCATTGTGCTCTGTCACTCAGTCCTTCTTCTACACTCTGCCTGCTGTTGGGTCTCCTCTGGTCTCATTCAAACATCCTGGTCAGTTCTAGAGTTTTGAGCAGATTTATTAAAAAAAAGAAAAGTATTAAAAAGACAAGAAATGCTTAATGAACGTGAAAGGGGCAGTCTGAATTAGTGACTAGGAAATTGGGGAAAAAACTCCCATTCCAGAGTAGTTGTGTGAGGAGACCTTGAATGGAGCATTCACATGTTTCTGCTTGACCCTGTGCCTGTTTTTCCATGTGCTGAGCTCTGCCCATGGCTGGGTCCAGTTAGCTCTTTGGAAGCTGAAGCATAAGGTCCTGCAGCACCTGGATGCTCTTGTCTTACAGATCTCAGTGGGAACAAAGCCATGTTAATGCCTGAGTGTTCAGAATATCAGTGCTGACAGTCCTCTCCCTTTTGAGTCCCTTTGAAATGCAGCAAAAGCCTGACCATACAATAATGCTTAATGGAAAGGTCTTTCACTGAGATTCAGGGGTTGTTTGGAATCAAGCAATAAGAAATAATTGGCAGGAAGTTGCTGCAGCGCTTTAGTCATTAGGATGGCAGTCAAATTGAGTTCTGAAAGGTCGTATCTTCTGTCCTATCTAGTGCTGCTTCTGAATGAGGAGCAGAGCTCTGGTCAGGTCTGCATCTCTTCTGCTGTCCTTTTTAAAAACTGCTTTCAGCATCAAAGCTGTGGCTGTGGATCCTTCATGTAGCTGGAACGGGACTTGTTTCCAACTCAGGACTGAGGTGGGCTAGCCCCAAGGCAAGAAGCAGCAGTGGCCACACGAGCTGATGTCTCAGTAACTTTTGCTTTTCTTTCCACAGCCCTTTTCAACTTAATTCCTGTGGGTCTTCGTGTGGTGGCAATCCAAGGGGTGAAGGCAGGCCTGTACGTTGCCATGAACGCTGAGGGCTATCTCTACAGCTCAGTAAGTACTTGCATCCTTGGTGGCTGGGTGTTGTAGGTGGGAGGGAGGACTTGGAGGCAGTCACATATTGGGAAGCCTGTAAAAGCAGGAATGATGGGAGCTGCTGCAAAGCCACGCAATATTCACTTCAAAGTGTCTCTGTGGAGCTTCGTGGTAATATTTCCTGACCTGTGAAGATACACTTTGCATTCCTTTGAGTAGTTACTTAATGTAGGTCGTGTTGTAGAGGAGGTTTTGTGGTTTGCTGGTTATATTCTGGTTTCATATTTGTGAAATGGGATGGACCGAATGGAATTGCTTCTGCATTGCACCCAGAAAACTGATCATAGGTGGTGCCCTGATGGTTCATGCTCTGCTTTTGACTGAGGTGTAAATCCACTGTAATACAATGACTTCGTTAAAATGGTTCTGGACTGTTCTGTTGGCAGTACTTCAGTGGAGCAGAATTACTCTGTATTTGTGTGGTCTTTTTAATGCACATTAAAGATAAGTGAGGCATTTTTTACTGACTAATTTCCCTATAACTTTCTTAGATGGCATGAAAGGGCATGAGGTTATTCATAAGATTCTCATTTGAAGTAAGTAATTGATTTTCACATTGAATAATTGATTCAGTGATTTATTAAATATGGCAGCCCTTTGCCAGAAATTTTTATGCTTCAAATAACTTTGCTCTAGTTCTACATAGTAAGTAGTGATAGTTATTAACACGCTTCTCATTTCTGTGCTTATGATATCTTGAAAGCATATAGGCAAGATTCTAATCTCATCTCCATTTGTGTAAATTTACAGCACAGTGATTCTGCTCTTGTCTCAGCGTTTACTTTGCTTTAAATGCGCACGTGAGATTGGAGATGGGACTGTTGAAAGGACAACAGCCTCTGGTGTGAGGCATAAATGTTGATTTCCGCGGCCTGTCCACTGTGTGCCTTCCCATAAACCTGCAGACCATGCAGTGTTGTACCATGTGTGCAGACAAAGGCAATGCTGTGTTCCTGGTCAGCTTTAAATCACTCATGTGGCTGGGATTTCCTCCGTTCCCTTGGGAGCTAATAACGCTCTCTTTCCTAGCAGCTCAGGGTAGAAAATGGCAAGTGGATATGTTAGTATGCCTGGCGAGATAGGTCTCAAAACTGGCTGCTTGTCAAGAAGAGACAGAGATCAATCTGGATCTCTATGGATGCCAGACGCTTCCTGTTCTTTCATAGTCCAGTAAACATAAATGACTGCCTCTAAATAAGTTGCATCAGTTCACTAACAATGAAAATCTTTTTGTAAAGTGATGAGATCCTAAAGGTAGATAATACCAAGATATCTGCTATTCATGTGAAGTGTCTTAAAATGCTTCAAATCATACATTATTCAAATTAGATTGGTTTAATGGGGCCTGCTTGTTTCTAGCAATTGTGTGTATCTTAAATAGGATGGTTAAGCAGGGAAGACTGAGGATATGCTTTGATGGTGGTAAATGAAGTGCACCTCATTACATGCCATGGCTTGACAGCATATAGCTCTGTTTAAACTAATACAAGAGTGAAGCTGTTTTTTGTGAATGTAAGGTTTCTGTTCATGGTAAATGGATGCTACTGTCCCATCTCTGCTTCAGGGAGATGGAACTTCCCAGGGTGGATTTTCTTGTACTGACTGGTATCTCTGTCTTACAACAACACATCAATAAATTCACTGTGCTTTGGAGAAGTCCCCAAGATAAGAAAGAAGATAAGAAAATTTGGGAATAATTAAGCCTGTTAGAAGTGGGGGCATGGGTCAAGCCTCTCATAGTATCAAAGACAAGGGATTAGACTAGGATCCCATGAAAGAACTGGATGTGACTGAGAAGAGCTCAGCCTGTCCAAGCAGCTTCTTGGTTGCTGTAGCATTCCTTGTGGGGCCGGCTCCCACTCCAAGCCAACGTTTGGCACGGCTGTGTCTGACTCAGAGACTGTGCTGGGGAATTGCTTTGGCAGCACTGACAGTCTGCTCCCCACTGGGGTGAGCCAGCCGCGGCCATGCTGCCTGGACCTGACTGCAGCCTACACCAAAGGACATGTTGTCCCTGTTCCCTTGCTCAGCAGACCCTAAACTATGGCTTTGGACTGGCTTCCTTTGTTGTTATGCTTGCACTGCTTTTTCCCTAGCCTTTTCTGAGAGATTTCTGGAAAATGGGTCAATATTTCCCATAGATAATGTTCACTCACACGGATCCATTGATAAATGAACTTATTCTGCTGCTTGGCTGCCTCACCTGCTGTCTGTCTCAGACTAGCCCTGCTCGGACTTCTTGTAATGCTCTCAAACCTGGAATTGTTTTCAGATAAAACACAGCTATCTAGGGATGTGCTGCTTCTTGCGTTTTTTTTCCTCCTCTAGAACCCAGGTTTTCTGCAACTGTAGCTGAACACATTGCCACTGCAGGGTTTGGTTGTTTGGGGTTTTTCTGATAGTATTTAATCTGTGTGTGCCAGCTGGGACCTTGGCTGACATCCTTTGCACTGGATCAAACCAGAGGCTATTATCAGCTTGGTCTTGGAGATGGTTTGTGCCAGCTCCTTCTCAGCGTGGACTCTCGAATGAATGAGTTTAGAATAAGCAGCCCTTGGAAAAAGTCTTCCCACCACCAATCAGAGCTGGTTCTCTGATGCCAGCTTTGGTGAGAAAGCTCTTCGCAGAAACGTGCAGTACTCTCCAAGACTGATGTGCTTGGCCACATCCATACCTCTAGCAGTGAATTTCTTCATCTCTCCCGTGCAGTTAGAGATGAGCAGGGACAGTGTGAGGTTGGTTTACTTGCTGCCTGCAGCCAACCATAGATCCCTAGCTAGCTAGCTTTACAGCTGGCTGAATGTGTTAGATGCCAAAGCTCATTGGCTTGGGAATCAGCTGTTTATGACTTTAATGGATTGTTTATTTACACTTGAGACCTGCTTTTTTTCCCAGACTAGCTTAGTGAGGTCTCTGAGGTCTGCTGTGGAATCAGGTGCTGAGTAGGCAAGAAAATCAGGCCTTGATCTGAGGCACTTGCCTTTGCAGACAGCTGGATGCAAAAGCACCATCCTCACAGCGAGCTTGCAGAGTCATTGGTGAGTTTCCGCAGAGGTTCGTTGTAATATGGAGCAGCTGTCAATTCCCTGGTGATGCCCAAAAATATTTATCAGCACCTGTTTTGGGGAGATGAACAACCCTCCTGGGGATCCTCTGTTGGCATTTGATACTAAAGCAGCAATATACAAAGTGAGTGAAGGACAGCATTTCTACTTGTACTGTCTCAGCTCTTGGGAAGCTGAGGCCAAGGGCTGGCTGTTGCAGAGGACAGGAAAACATAGAATAAAGAGGTACGTCCCGCTCCAGTGAGTTTACAGCTTAATTGTAACGGGAGAAGACACAGAACATGCTCTCCTGTCTGTCGATCTGCAGTTAATGGCTTCACTACCAAATTAATTCCTACTTCCGTATAACCTTGCTAAGTGAAGTTGGAACCGTCCCTTCAGTCTCCACTCCCAGCTTTCTCTCCGTCATTCCTCTTTCATCTCAGAGGAGTATGGGAATGGACCACCCCAAAAATAGTTTGGCTGAGAGGCAAGATCCTGGAGCTTGTCATGGGCAGGGTGTCCCCAGGCCCACCCAGTCATGCCAAGTACACCGACGTTGCAGCTCTCCATGTGATATGTATAATTCAGTGGCACTGCGGCTGGGATTGGTTTTGCCCCAAGTGCATAACGCTTCTAAAATGTATTGCTCTCATATATTCCTTGTTGTTTAACTCTGAGTTCTAATTATTTTTGAAATGGCAAATCATGATACATAATTTATTGGGAAGACTGAGAAAACCCTAGCAGAGATGGGGAATGCAGAGGAGAAAAAAAATAGGTTGCTTACCAGGACTCAGTGTGATTTTACAGTATCAACCTGCTAGTTGAAATGCTGAAATTAGAGCTTGAATCACTTCAAAGATTCCTACTAATAAGGGAATGATTATGCACAATAAAAAAAAATCCAAACAGCGCTGAAAAAAAAAAAGTCATGTTAAGAGCTCAGTGTCTTTTCATTTTTCCCTTTCTCTGCTTTTTTATTCTGCTCTATCATTTTGCATAATAAACATGTCTTGCATAATAATAAACAAGCATCTGGGGAAGTATGTATATTAACTGTATTTTTTAATCTGCTTGCAGTGCTGTAACTATTTCGCAACAACTCCTCCAGGGTTGCTGTACTCTTATTTACATCATTTCAAGGTCAAGGGCTGAAATCAATAATGCTGCATTCTCTCCCCTAATAGGCTTGGGGTGTCAACCTTCTGCCAATAGCATTTCTTTAATGCCTGTTTGACCTCGAGCCCTGCTAGGTGAATCCATCAGAAGTGTCGATCCATTGGGCAGGTATCCTGAACATCTCGTTTTTGCAGACTTTGTAGATGAGCACGCTGCTGGGGGGATTCCCTGGTTTACATGGCTCATTAGGGAGCCAGGTCAGCAGAGACAGAAATGTCTCCAAAGGGAAAGCACAACAGGAGCCCAATTTAATGTGCTTTTAATTTTCCCCCCAGGGCATCCACTCTGCTTCGCTGACAGTTTAAGAGGGTTTGCTGAAAAGAGATGTTAACTGGAAGATGTGAAATGCCTCTTGTCTCCAGGCTTAATCATGAATGTGGAGGGAGTAAAATGGATGCTGGGGGCAAGCAGTTGTGCCAGGAAAGCCAGTCCCTGGGAGCAGATTCCTACCTTGCATCGAATGTTCCTAAAATACAGCTGATGAGTGTTCTGGTAGCATGGAAACCTGTAAACACATCTATCAATAGCCAGGCGGTCACTTTTCTAACCAATGAGGTGCTCCACCCACGTTGCCAGGCTGTCCTCATCTCTCAGAAGCAAAGTGGTGCTTCAGCTTTCTATGTGCCCTGGCACTGAGAGTTCCCCTGTCCTATGTGAGATTGGTGGTAACTGGGCTCGGGATTGTTCAAGATGTGGTGGCATGATTGAGATGTATGAGAAACCAGATTGACCTCACTTGGCAACACCTCCTGGGTTGTCAGACAGGGAGGCTGGCAGGAGATCTGGGTGCTGTAGAACTGTGACTTTTTGGGCAGATTTCCCATCTGGCAGCTCACTGAAGAACCTTGCTCCCAAGACTTCCTTAGCAGAGAACCATAGAGGGGCTCCCATTTGAGGTTGCTGCTCTGCATAGGATCAGGCTTTGCTGTTTTTTGTGCTGAGAACAAAATCAGTGGTAGCAGGACATAACTTGTCCCTGTTCATTGCAGGGGAGTTGGACTAGATGGCCTTTAAGGACCGCTTCCTACTCAAATGATTGTGTGATTCTACAATAATCCTGTTCTCTTAGCTAGCTTATATAATAATAGTGTTATTTATAAAGAATGAAGATGCTTTTAAATAAGGCTTGTCTTAACTTAATCTTGGTTGCATAGGCCATTTAATAGTACGTTATTTTTCATGTAATGCCATCCGAAGAGGCAGAAATGGGACATTTCCCTTGTAAGCAGTGATCTGTCAATACAGGGATGCATTATGGTCTGTTGCTGAAATTTCATTTTGGAAGAAAATCAGGGAAAAATATACCAGTGGTGCTGACTCATCTCATCTTGACACTTCCCCAAAGAAATTCTGCAGATCCCCATTTTGAAAGGACTTTTAAGCATGTTTTATATTGCTTTACCATTTCTAATAAAATCAGAACAAAATATTTAGATTTCGATGGAGCATTATAATCTCTCATGGTTTCCTTCAAGGGAAGGGGGAGGAGGTTAAAGCACCCAGGAGGGCAGGCTTCCTCTAGACTGTAAGAAAGGCAAGATTAGAAATATCAAAGATGAATCACTGTGATAGCTACTATCTTCTGCACAGCCTTCCTTTTGTTGATTTGTGTGAGTCCAAGTGTGTAGCTCCAATTTTGATAAGGAGATAGGCAAAGTCTTTAGGCAGGCACTAAGCAGCAGTAGTGACCAATTAACCGCTGTAGGGGAAATGATGAAGTAGAAGCAGAAGAAAATGATTGATGCAATACAGTGTTCCAATTGGATTTTGGAAGGAAACTCTAGAAAATGTCCAGACTGAGAATGGAGAGGCGTGCAAGGAATCCCGTAGTTAGCAGAGGTGATGTGAGTGGAGCAGCCTGGCAGTGCTTGGAATATAACACTGCTGCAGATGTTCCTTGGTTGCAGGAATGCCTGTATTGTTGTTGCAGGTACCTTGTGACTGAGCACTAGAAGGATGAAGCTGGTAACAGTGATTTTTTGAGTAGTGTTGGGAGAAGGTGGTTTTTTTAATGTCCCTCCTGACCTAAGCCATTCTGTGATTCTATTAAAAATCATACCAAGGTTGGTGTTCCACCTCGCTGTGGGGCTGATGTGGCAGAGCATTGCCAAGGGTTGCTCAGTGCTGTGCTGTATTTGTTTCCTGTGTTGCATTTGTCAGTGTTCACTCTTAAGAGATGCTTCCAGTGCCTATGACACAGCTATTTGTCAAGAAGGAATTAATAAGCTGAGAACTACCAGACTTATTACACCCAGACCAACCAACTCTCTGTCAGGAGCACGGTCCACAGAGACAACAGCTGTCTGCATTACGACGTGTCAAGTTGTATTGACATGAAGCCTGGCAAATGGAGTTGACAGGTCATGGGGAAAATTGCCGTGTTCACCATCTCCCTGTGAGCAGCCCTGGGGCTGTGTGTGCTTGGTTCCTTCCATGCAGGGACCCAGTGGGGCAAGTAACTGCTCTGGTCCACAGCATCTTCAATGGCAAGAGGAGCTCTGGGTTCTGTTGGTGTTGATGCACTTCTTCAGCCCCCCCCATGAGTGATCTGGAGAGATGGTGGCAGCACAGTTCCTTTTGATAGGCTTCTCTTTGCATTCTGATGGATGGGGGATGCAGAAATAGGCAGGAGCTGAGCTCATCTCCCTGGGTCAATAATGTGCTTTGCCCTGAACTCTTCAGCCTGCTTTGGTTTTTTAATGTCATTTATTCCATGTCTGCTTTGTCCATAAATAGGGATGATATCTGTTTTCCATGTGTGAAATCTAGATAAAACTCTAGCTTGCCAAGAATAACAGTGAGATAATTAACATTTTGTTTTGTGCTGGAGAGAGGACAAATATTATCCTTCCTGAGTTCAGACTGTGTTTGATATGAAAGGAACGAGGCAGGTTTTGAGAGAGGACGTGTTTGTCTGAGGTCAGGTGTGTGTTAATGAACTGATTCCGATCTCCTTTCTGATAACACCCAAGTCAAATATAAAATGGATAAAACTAGTGAATGGCATGCCTTTGCCAAACAGTGACTAATGGCTCTGGAGGAGAAGGCTGGAGATACGACAGTCATAGGCAGGCTGAAAAACCTGAGAAGAAACCTTACTGACTGTGAATGTAATTATAACTGGGAGCCAAGTGATAGAAAACTTTTTAAATTGGAAACATTGTTGGATTGTAATGTGATTTTCCAGGAGAAAGGAAGAGAAGTTCAAAATACTTGGGTTATTTCAAGCCAGACTGGCTGAATCTGGAGAATGTAGTGTACTGTAGCAGAAAGGCCTGGGTGAGAGCCTGGACTTGGGTTTGCTGTGAAGATACCATCCTGACTAAGCACTAGCAAAGCAGAAATAATTTTTGTGAAGTTGCTGTACCCTGGGAGCTGAGTTCAGGTCCCATAAGTTTTCATTCCTATGAGTCCCAAGACACGGGGCTGGCTTCGGGTTCCTCTAGCTGTGTGGCACAGCGCTGCACGGCCAGCAGCCTTCTGAAGCTGGCATAAACATGCCCAGCAGTGGTCTGGGACCTGGCCTTGGAGCTGCAGTGGGTTTGACAAGGAGTGGAAGCTTTGTTGCTTAGGGGCCAGGAGAGAAGCAGAGAGCATCAGAGACAGAACCCATCTTCCCCCATCCACTGGGGCCACTGACACACCATCTTATGGAAGGCTGAAAATGTGAGCCCTGAGTGGATGTTACTGACTTTTTTTCAGATGTGTCAGTTGTACATTCCTGGGGTATTTGATTACATTATGCAAGTTGTACATTTTGAATGGATGAATAAACAAGGTAGAATCCGAACTTAAAATAGCATTTTTCAAATGTACATTTCAAACTGCTGTAGAACTTTTTTTTTTTCTTATTAGTTTTTTAAAATCTGGAATGGCACATGAGACTCAAAGATGGTGCATGCAGGATTTGAGGTGTAAAATTATGAAAAAGCAGGAGACTTTGAAAGTTCCAGTGGTAAAAGGCAAATCATAGCCTGTTTTGCCTCATAAATAGGAAGAGAAAACCCTGACTTTGTTAGATGGGATGGTTCAGAGAAGAGTTTGGAGTTCATGGTCTGATTCTTATTTTTCAAGCTTAAATGAAATTGCTCTGCTTTGCCAGCAATCTTCTGTAGATGTCTCACAGGACTGGAACACCAAGTAATTGTGGTCTAAGTCATGGCTATTAGTTCCATTATGATGCATCCTTTCCCATTCTGCCCACAGTTAGGCTACATGTTTAGTCTTTTATTTTTGTGACTAATTTCACTCACTTGAGATTTTGCTGTGCTTTAGTTACATCATCCGAAGGCTTTGCCTGCTCACCTTGTTGCTTTCTTCATTTTTCCTTTGTCTTAGCCACTCCTCATTAATTTTGTATCAGCATGTTTTGGACTATGCACCCAAGAGGAAGGATTCATCTCATTGGGTGGACACTATTGCTTTTGGTTGATTAAAAAGGGCTGCTTTTGCACTTCTGATGCCATCCTTTCTTGAATGGTGGGAATTACTTGCTGCAGAAAATCTTGACAAACCCTAAAACTTTTAAATCACATAGACACATACACATGAATCACAGGTTAAATTGGTATTTTGACATCTCAGCCTCTGGGAAGGCAGTGAAGAGACTCTGTGAGCATCCTGCTACCTCTGAAATGCTGATGGCATTTGTAGTGCAGAGGACCAGGAGCCTGGGGAGCAATGGTAGGCTTTCAGACTTTTTTCTGTAAGTTATCTGAATCCCAGGAAGTATTTTGCTATTCAGAGCAATGCACTCTCCAATCCCCCAAATACATACCTGGGCACCGACCCTATGCTAAAAGCTTTCCAAACTATGAATACCCTCTTGACATAAATAAGATATGGCATGAAGATGGTAAGTCTTCATATCTCCCCACCATTTTCCTCCTGAGAAGACTGAAGGGTTGACTTGTCTTTGTAGGAAGCTTCCTTGGTTGGCTGCTCTGAAGGCTGCACATTAGATGCATTATTGATAGCAGCGTGTGAGACTTGCATGCATACATGCACATGTTACAGACTCCCAGATGCCTCCTGGAGCACTGCAGAGGAATTACTTAAGCTGGGCAGAGATTGTCTGCTTAGCTGTAAAGCCTTGGAGACAGAAATCGTCATGAATCTCTTACACAGCCTTTTCTCTTCCACCATTTAATCATCGTGAACATGCAATTGGAGAGGGAAAAAAATAGAGCCAGTGGGATAATGAACATGGCTGTTAGGTGAGGAATCTCTCCTAAGCAAGATTGGAGAAGGACAATTCTCTGCATCCGTGCTGCAGTGTCTCACCCCTGTGCACTCATGCCAGGCATCATGCATCTTCAGAGTGATTGCTTCCTGTTCCTGGAGGGTCAAGCTGAACACTGGCAGCTGATGGGCAGCCAGGTCAGAGAAGTGCTGCTCTGCTTCAATCTCTGATGGGTACACCACTCATATACTGTCAGTGTAAAGCAAGATTAAGCCTGTGGCTGTCACATGTTAAGTAGAGTCTTGTTAAAATGCAGTTCTTTTGCCTAAAGCTGCATCCTCTGATTGGCCTTGAGGGACGTGCTGGTCTGAGGGCATCTGGGTCATCTGGATCATGGGCAGTGGGAGGAATTAAGTCAGCTGGAGTTGCAGAGGCCGATGGCGTGGGCTCCAAAATGAATCTGTTATCATTTACCTGTGAGTTGCTCTGGGGCTCTCCCACACTCTCAGATAATTCTCCCTCATCCTGGGAAGCTGCAACACATAGCGAAGGAAACTGAGCGCAGAGGAGTGATGTGACATGCTGAAGGTCACGCATGGAGTCTGGATTAGTTCTTCTCTTCTTCTTGATCCTAATTCTTAATCAGGAGCTTTCTTTTGTATTGTTGTGGTTATTCAGGGAACTGGTGCATCAGCAGCAGCACAACTTATGTAGTATCTTCAGCCTGAGCAAATCAGTCTGCTTTGAAGGCTGCATGCAGTGTAGGCAGGGCTTGCTTCTCTCTCTCCATCTTCCCATTTCACATCTTTTTTGGCTCCTCAGCATTTATATCCCTAGCACTCTTCGTTGAGGATAATGGGAACAGGCAAAAGAACCTCGAGAGAGTCTTACTCAGCCAGCCATCTTCTCCTGTACATCTTAATACTGTATGTCAACTGCAGTTGCTCAGGACTCTACAGATATCTCTTTTTCAGCCACCCAAGGAGCTGGAGCAGTTTACAGTTTCATCTTCGCAAGATGGCGAGTAGGGGATTGGAAATGGCTCCTGAGGGGCTCAGGGTTGCAGCAGTGCTTGGGAAAGAAGCACAGGAGTGGAATGACCAGGTCTTTCCAGAAAACCATTTGGAGTAACAAAATCACGAACTCAACAGTAAGTTCTCTTCTGTGGGTTGTTTAATGGTGGAAGTCAATCTTTAAAGCACCACATCAGCAAGGCAATGGTGGAAAGGACACTACAGATTCTGTGGCATTCAGAGGTGTTCCAGATTCTGGTATCTGTGGCACTTGGTGTATCTAGAGTAAATCCAATGGTGTTCAGTTGTCAGAAAACTGAAATGAATACATTTACCCTTGGCATACCTGAGACTGTGGTCTGCTCTGTCCTTTGGGTAAAGTCCAGTGAATGTGTGCATGCTCCTGTGCAGATATAACCTCAAATTAGAACATAAAGAAGAAGCAAATTATTTTTTTTTAAACATCAGAAAGGGAATTTTCAATATTTTTGTTAATAATGCTTTAGAATTTCAGTGGAAAGAAAATGGTAATCTCATAGGAATAATTAGTTTGGGAAATTGAAAATCATGATGGCTTTTTTTGAAGTCAGAACAAAACCTACTTTTCCACCAGAAATCTCAAACTGAATTCCTCAAAAAGACAATTATCCAATGCATTAGAAAAGAAAACAGAGGTGTGGAAAAGGGCAAGATGGCTTCTCTTTATTTTATAACTCATCAGGTGCAAAAGCAGATAAAGTACCCACAGCCCCACGATTTTGCATCATGCACTAATTCCAGTTTTCTTTTAATTCTCCTGCAGCCTTGCAAAAGTGTGGGTCGCTGCATTCCAAGTGCGAGTGGCTCAAACTTTATACTCTGTTTATGTGAAGAGCTCTGAAAGATGATTTCTTAAATTTAATTACTTTTATATATATACATCTCCAAGAGTTCCTTGCAAATAAGTCCTTTGTGAAAGTTTATTATTCAAATTTGGAATAGTGGGAGGAAATCAATTTCCTCTTTCAGAACTACCTTTTTTCCCCTACTTTATTTGCTTATCACTCTCTGCTTTGTCAGGATTATTCTAATCAGATTTCAAATATGAAGAAAAAATAACATAAAAATAATTCTTCTCTTTCAGCTTTTCAGTAGACTGAAGTAAATTAAGACATTTATCAGATTCTGCTCACGGGTACCTGGTGTGGCTGGGGAAGGGATGTATGTGTTTTTCTCAGGAGAAAGGCCAGAAGGGACTGAAACCAGCCTTATCCTGGGGGTAATTTGGCTAACCCTGTGTTCCTGAGTTGCCACCTGCAAGTCATGCATGTGGGCATATCCCAAACCTGCACAGCAAATGGAGAACAGATGCCTGCGTTGCTGCAGGTTGTACCATAGGAAGTTGCTCTGAAAAGCAGCCAGACCTGCCAGCCTGGTGCTTCACCACCAGCTCTTGTACTGAGCTGTTTCAAAGGGGAACCGAATGTCCGAATTGCTCGAGTGGTTTTGCAAATCTGTCCTCAGCCTAATGCACCAAAATAACAGCTTGCAGCAAGGCCAGCTTCTCTGCATACAGCTTTTTTTCTGATTTGGCAGCTGTTTGATAACCTTGTTTGCTATACATGTCAAGATTGATAGCACTCATGAGGGGGCTGTGACCTTGACCATCCTCCTGTTCTCGCTCACTTAGCTCATTACAAGTTTCCTAAATGTTGTCAGGGTTTTGGCATGACTACTATGAAAGTAGTCTTTCTGTTAATGCTGTCACTAGGAGATGGGCTCACCTTCAGAGTGAGGACTGGACATGCTGAAGGAAGGTTGCTCTGATACTGGTTCCAGCTCCTTGTATGGCAATCTGAGTATTTCTATTGAGTTGGACAGAAAATAGATCTGTATCGCATACATGGGGTCTTCTTGAAAGTGGCTGGAAGATGGATATGTGTTCATACACAGAAGCAGGACAGTGCACAGGCTGCTGACAACCACAATTTCTTTTGGAGGTCTGGAGCACATGAATTCTGGCTTTAGTAATAAAGTCAAGATGTGGGGAAAAAAGCAGAAGTATCCCTGCTTTGCATATGGAAGCGGTTCTTGTACTTAGGGTGCTAGTGGATCAGTTTGTAGAGTCCAGCTCCCTGCTCTGCCACAAACCTTGGTCTCAGGCTTAGTCACTTTGGATTCAATTCAGGTGCCTAAACCTGGACATCCATCTGTGATGTGCCAGCATATCCTTCCTGGCCTCCAGAAAACCATGGTTTTCCCATAGGTCCTGTGTACTGCCTGCCAGCTCTGTGCATGTCTTGCCCACCACAAATGATACCAGAGCCTTACATTTAGGTAACTAAATGAAGCCCTTAATTTCTTTGCCTCAGCTGCTCACCTATATGGTAGAGATAAGATTTCTTTCCTACTCCCACAGCGACAGTGTGGAGATAGAAATGCGCTGGAGATTGACAGGCACCCGGATGCTCTGTTGAGGGCACTGTGTAAGAGCCTGAATAGATAAGAGAGTGACTACATGACAGCATGAAGGTTGTTTTGTTTTGTTTTGTTTTTTTGCTTTGTTTTTTACCTCAAAAGATTTTCTCCTTCACATGTCCTTTTTCTATCAAGATGTTAGTGCTGTGAAACAGCAGTGAGCTCACATGAGCTTCTCAAACCTGAAGCCTTTCTGGGTTGATGGTACTCCAGATCTGGCTGTGTTTCCATCTGAGTTCAGCCGTTCTGGCCCCGGTTGACCTGTTTGCCCCAAGTTACTCAGCTGCAGAAGTGTGCATACAGCTCAGCAGCATTTGAAGACAGCTTCCATTTGGGACACCTTTGCAACTTATTAAAAATGAAAAGGTAGAAGGAGGTTTGTGGTTTTCGGGTCTGCCAAGTTACACTGGTGTAGCAAAGTTGGGAAATCACAGTTTGACTTTAAAATGGAATGAATTAACCTGTCACCACCTGAGAGAATAAGCTGGGAACCTAGTTATCTTATTTTTCAGCTCAGTCACTGTTCTGGCACCTAGTTACTTCATTGCCAGTGGTGCTGTAAAGACTTGCTGCTCCCTGTGGTTTCAGCAGGATTTCAAAGTAATCACCAACCCTGCAGTTCTTCCCCCTTTTATTTACAGACTTCAAAGGCTCAGTTTCATGCTCATCATGCAGGGCTCTGCTTCCTAACATCCATTTGGAGACTGTCCGAGAGAAATTTTATGTAGTCAAGGATCTTTTCAAAGTTTCCTCTAAGGGAACTGCATAGTCAAATTCTTTAGGATGTAAAAGGCTTAACTAGCAAAGGCACTTTAGGTAGTCACGACTTTAGGCCCCATCATAATATAGGGCAGGGTGTTAGATCATCTCCTTCCTCAAGTCTCCCCTGAAAAATGAAACCATTATTCTCTTGCAGCAAAGGACTCTAATGTGCAGGGGGAGAGATGAGCACATTTGGGATAGGACAAGGAGAATGGAGATACCTTGCACTCAGTACCACAAGCTTTAGCCACATCTGAGAAGAAACTGAGTAACCATGTACATTTTTGTAAAGATCCAGAGAGAGACTGCAGCATGCTCTCTTTAGCTGGCTATGTCCTTTTACTTATCTTCCTTTTCACAACGTTCCCTTTGTCTCTGACAGTAGTCATCAATCATATGTTCAAATACTTGGGTATGATCTGTCTCAGTAACATCATTTTAACTTGAAAAATTCCTAACAGCTAACAGTTCCTCCATTTCTATGAACAATGCATTGATATTTTCATCAACAAATATTTCCCTTCCTGCAGCACTTGAATCTCTAGTCATTGAAGCTGCCAGAACCTGAGCAAGAGCCAAGAATCTTTCTAAGTGCATTTCTAGGTCACTGACATTGCATGGATTCTCCATTCACTTTATCTATTGGGTTTTTACTGAGAACACTCTTGAGAGAAGGCCATAGAGGCCATTGCTGTAATTCCTCCCATACATTGCTAGCAGTTGGAGTCAGGAGCTCTTCGTATACACTTGACTCTTAATGAGTATTTCTCTGTCTGGTTCAGTGGCCTTATACAATATCTAAGTCATCAAGGACATGAGCACATCCTCAATTCAGTAAGAAAACTCTTCTGCCTCCAGTTAATCCTCTGCTAGTGTACTTGGCCAAACTGAGGAGTTTTCCTCCTGAAGGCCCTAAGGGAATACCTTTTGATGTAGGCCCCAGGGCACCTCTTGTGCCCTGCAAAATTTGGCAGCTTCCATCTGGTAAAAATATCTCTCTCTGCATCTTTTTAACTCATCTCTCTGTAGGAGCCATCTGTCTGTCTAATCTTCACAACCACTAACGGATGGCTCTGCTGGAGATTTGACCATCCAAGTAGAGTCCTCTAAGGATGAAACCAAAGGTGCAATGACAAATAGTCTGTGTTGAGCACTGTGCAGCCTTCTTGTTTGCTTGCTTTCCCCACTCAAACCTGAATTGCAATTTTTAAAATGAATATCCCAGTTGCTCCTAATCTCTTGGTTATAAAGCAAATATTGACCACATTTGCTTTCGAAACATTGTGGAAGAAGGATGGAGAATGGCTCAGTGGAATGCACTGTCAGATATACATATACAAATCCATGTTCACTAGGACAAAGAAGAATTTACATACATAGAATGGGTAATTTCTTAGTGAAGAACACAGTGTGCATGCTAGCTAGGTAAATTATAACACTCTGAGGCTGTTGTAATGATAATATTGAGGGTACAAACCAGATTTACATATTTGAAAAAGGAGGCTTACATATACTGCTTGTTCATTTAGATAAATCAGCTAATGTATTAGCTTAATACGTGTTGGAGACAATAGTCTGACTCCTCAAATATACATATTCAAAGAAAAATAAAGATTGAGAAACAATTCTTTCAGTAAATAGAGGGATTATCCACAAATCCAATAAAAATCTGCAGTTCCTATTACCCTGTTATGGTACTTTCTGGCTTGGAAGTATTTGTGAAATCATACTTCTTCCTGCTGAAATGCCTTTTTAAAATTCCCTTTTTTTTTTTTTTTTTTTTTTTTTTTTTTTTTTTGGAGGCTTTCCTGATTTCTAGATAATACGACCTATTGAGTAGTTCTTTAATCTGTGAATTCAGCAGAAAATAACTGTCCAGAGTGCAAAGGAGAGCTGATTTAACCCGGTCGGTCTTTAGATTATGGTGAATAAATGAGAAGGAGAAATGTGTTGCTGGATGTTTTCACTCCTCATGATTCCCTAGCTGTGCCCTTTTGAACCTCAGCTGACTGAAATGCAAACTCCTGAGTTTTCATGTTTTATTTTTATAAGAAATAAGGTGCTTTATTTTTAAAAGAAGATCTTAATTGCCCACAGAAGTGGTGATTTTGTTAGTCTGCCCCTTTTCTGTGTAAGACATCCATTACTTTTAGGGCTGGAATACCTGTGGATATTTGAGGAAGGAATGCTTTTTAATAATGGCTGGATACTGTAGCATACTCATCCAAAATGTAGATGAAGAAAGAAACATTATTTGCTTCAGCAATTTTGCAAAATGATGTTTTGTTTTCAGTTTGGGCATCTGTGTCCTTGAAGTTGCCATTTTAGTTCAGCTCCCATATTAGCAGTTTTGACAAAAATAAAGGAAGAGTGATGGCCTCTTTTTTCTCAAGTAGGCCAATTTTGGTCTGGCAGCATCGAGAACTGCAGGCAGCAGAGCTCCTCATTCCAGGCTGCTCATCAAAATGCCTGTTTCTCTTTTTCTTCAGTAACCACAGTGAAAAAAATAATCCAACTTAACCGTGAAACACATTGTATTGCTATTTACATATACTACACTTATTTTCTCTTATCAGTTTTCTTCTTTAGATAAGAAAGTGTGATTATAATCTGCTGAAGTTTTCTATACCTGGAAGTTACCAGAGTTCCCTCTCTTTTCTTCTGATGTCTCTGGCTAGATTTTTCACAGTATTTTCCCATCAGTAAATCAGACCATAGAGTCACAGAATAGAATGAAACTGTGGAGTGTATTAAGATGACTTTAAAGTGCAAATGCAAATATGTTGCCAAGATTAGACCCACTGAAACATGCAGCAGCAGCGCAAACTGCTTCAGTAAGTTAATGCATAAATATCCCAGCAGAAAGGCTCAGAGCCATCTGCAAAGGCTACTAAAGCTTCCCAGGGAAGCCAGAAATCAAAGAGAGAGGTAATAATCAGTCTTCAGTGTCTCAGAAACATATGGGTCTTTCTATGCATTATGCTACATGAATGCCTTCTGTATTGCAGAATCAGCCTTTAGGTGATAAAGGCGCAGCAGTGTTAATAGTTCAGATACAGACTGACGCTATTAACTAGCTGACAGTCCTGGTTGTTTTGAAGGAGCAATCTAGTTACCATTAAAAAAGCAACAATACCAAAATCTCCCATCCCCAAAATGCTGCGTGTTTCCAAGAGGTAACAAAAAACAGTGGCAGGAAGGACGCTTTGACAAGGAATGGTAGAAATGACTTGAATGAGGGAAAGTGGGTGGTAGAGATTTGCTGTGTGATGCTACCACCTTTTGTGTCCAGATTCCTCTCTGTCCAACTCAACACCATCCTAACAAATCTCTGTCTCTTAGCATCCAGGTCATATAATTAGTCACTGATGACAATTACCATTTGTACTCAGCACTGGTGAGACTGCATCTTGAGTACTGTGTTCAGTTCTGGGCCCCTCACTACAAGAAAGACACGGAGGCTCTGGAGTGTGTTCAGAGAGGGGCAGCAGAGTTGTGATGGGTCTGGAACACAAGTCTTAAGGGGAGCATAGGACTGAGGGAACTGGGATTGTTCAGTCTGGAGAAGAGGATGCTCAGGGGAAACCTTATTGCATTCTGCAACTCCCTGAAGGGAGGTCGTTGGCAGTTGGGGGTTGGACTCTTGTCCCAGGTAACAGCGATAGAATGGGAGGGAATGGCCTTAAGTTGTACCAGGAGAGGTTCAGGTTGGATATTAGGAAACATTTCTTCTCCAAAAGAGTGATGGTGCACTGGCACAGGGTGCCCAGGGAGGTGGGGGAGTCACCATCCCTGGAAGTGTTCAAGAACTACAGAGATGTAGCACTGAGGGACATGGTTAGTGGGAATTGGTTAGTTGTTGGACTAGATGATATTAGAGGTCTTTTCCAACTTTATGATTCTATGATTAGTTGTTATTACTAGTATAGAAATTCAGTCTGAACAAACTGGCTGGGACTGGAGAGTAATTAGTTTGCATACACTTGTGTAGTGGAAATGCTAAGTCATGGCCTGAACCAGTGATTGAGCACCTGTGGGAAGGCAGGACCAACCCAGGGAGCCCAGGTGCATGCTGTGCACTTGAGTGATTAGGAGGGGTGGAGCCAGGATCCTCACCCTAAGCTCCTCATCCTCGTTGAAGGGTTGGCAGTGGAGTTAAGGGTATCTTGCTGGAAATCCCTGCATACCTGAGACCTTCCAAAGGTAAGCAGCTTTGTTTCCTTTGTTTCTGTGTCCGCGGTTGCTGTGTTAGGGCTCATCCTGACTTACTCCAGTCAAAGACTTTGCCACTGTGTTATTGGTGGCTATGTATTCCATCGCTTTATAACATTATAGATAGACAGGATGTTTGCTGCCAAGGATGTGTGCTCTGGGAATGGTACAGCTGACCACTGCCCACCTGTTCTTGTGTTATCCAGTCTTAATGAACAGTGCATTGATAGATGTGTTGCTTCCATTTCTGTTCCTACTCCCAGACACTCCAGAAGCTCTGAGAGGATCTTGCAATCATCAGTAATAGAAGTGCTGCCACTTAATTTCCACTCTAATTTCAGAACAAGGAGATAACGTTCCCAATGATCTGCCTTTAAAGGGAGCTCATTTGTTGCTATTACTTAGAATCCAGGGAGATTATCTAACTGAGTTTGGAAAATGCAGTGTTAATTAACAGGTCTCCAGAAGCCATCTGTGTGTTTTTATTACAATTTGCAGTTTGTTCCTACTGATTCCTAAAGAGGGGGGAGAGCAAGGGTTACGTGCTGATAGTTTGTAATTGCTTCCAGATTTGTGTATTGATCACTGTGGGCACATGCTCAGCAGAAGTTATTAAGGTCAGTAATACTGTCTCACCGTGTTCTTTCGATGGCATTTTCCCTCAGACACCCAGGTTCTCTCTCTGTAAGGATATCTTCTGCCATTACATATCTGGCATTTCTCTGATTGGGAATTTATGCACCAAAATTCTTCCAGGCATGCTGTCATGGAATGTGCCAAGCCACAATCCGTTGGGACAGAAGGTGCCTGAATTAACTTCAGCAGTGAAATTGTACAACAGAAGGCATTATTGAAAGTGGATCTTTAGTCCCATAAATCCTCCTTTCTGAGTCAGAGATTGGAAGGAATTCAGAGAAGGGCAACAGAGCAGTTATGGGACTGAGGGTTGAGTTAGAGAGGGAGTGCTGAGGGGAAATAGCAGCATTTGATAAGAGAGAAAGTGGAGCAGCTGATCTGCTAAATTGGGATCCTTTCAGAGAATGGGGAATGAACAGAAAATATCACAAGAGTGGGTTAGAAAGTTCCAGCCTAGCTATGTGAGTGCATGAAGTCATTGATTTCAGCTCAACAAAATGGAAGTTTCTGAGATACAGGTAGAAGTATATGACTTAAATCTCTGTCTTTGCAAAGTTAGGAATGTATCCTTTTGGTACCTGGACATTTTTGTTCCAACAGAAGAAAAATCCCTAATTTGCAAAACATAGCAAGTAATTTGGCTGAAAGTAAAAGCTGAAGAAAGCTTTTCTTTTCAAATGAGCGTGTGTTAATTAACTGTCTGTTTCACAAATGAGCTATTAGTAGAAGGTTCTTAAGTAAAATGCCCTGAAGCTGTCACTTTTCTTCTTAACCATCATTTCTGGAGAAGATGTTGGGGTCTGAGGTGAAACCCAGCCACAGATTGGAGAGCCTGCAGCAGTCCTGAGAGAAAGATGCTGGCACCATTTCCTCCCTCGCTTTGTTAGATCTCTTGGCAGCTTTTCATTTCGGTGGAGACAGCTTCCTTTTAATCCACCTTTTGTACTGGTTGGCTCTTCCTGAAAGCGCCTGCTTAGTTATGCATTGGGCTAGATGACCTTAGTGGTCTTTTCCAGCCTGTGCTGCTGCTTTCCATTGAGATGACCCTCATCTCCCCCCCCTTCCCCCGGCAACACTTCATGAGTCAATCTGGATTTATATCAGTGTGATTAAAGTGGACTCATAATAACGTCAGGAGAGAAGAGATGCCCAAACTGTTTGGCTTGCAGCATAGGGTGGTTGTGCTGTGGGGAATGCATCCTGGCCTTCAGGGAGGATTTCCATCAACAGTGGAACTACAGAGGGCAAAGTGACTTGCACAGTGTAATTATTTTAATTGGAATTAACGAGGAAAGTAATTTCCTCTTACAGTAGGGATAAGGTGGATGCAGTGTAAATGTGTTTTTGAATGAGCTCTGCTGAAGGCAGAATAGGTGCAATGGTTTGTAGTCAGTCTGCTTTAACAAGATTTGACTGTAATTTTACGATGAAATTATTTGCAGTTAAAGTAGATCATGAAAAATGTGTTTTGCTGTATTAAGGCATATTTGAGACTCAAAAAGCTCATTCACATTATTTGCGAGATAAAAACTAACAGAAATGATGTCATTTTGAGAGATTTTCATTCACCAAATGGATGTTGGAGGACAAATGCTGCTTGTAATGCTCCTTTCGCATAGACCAGGATGTGAAAATTCATAGATTATTTTTCCAAATAGTTACTGAACTTAGAAAAAACTGATGCAGATTTATAGAACGTTGAGATTATTAGACAAAGGAAGCCTTCAGCTGGGATACCGTGAGCTGTTTCAGCAAAGCTTGAGGGTGATGTATAGAGATGACCATATAGGTGAGCAGAAGAAGTAGTGCTAGATCTGGGAGATGCTGGCAGTGCAGTAGGCAGTTGGAATAGTGAATGGGAAGAACAGGGCAGCTTTATAGAAACATCAATTATGCAAAAAGTTGCCCTATTAAGTGGACATTAGAGAATTTGGCCTAATAAGAACAGTTTCCTCCCTGAGCTACTGACTTTACTGGAAATGACAGCTATTCCATTTTCAGACAACTGTGAACCATTAGTGAGATGCAGCACTGAAAATGCCAAATGGCAGGTCAGGATGTCAGGGACATGGATGACCTGGAGCGAGATAAGGGTGTGCTGAGATGCTGAAGAAGTCACTGAGACCCAGCCTAATTTCTGCATGTGTTTCTCATTAATTGCATTTTAAAAGTTCGAGCCGAGGAAGTTCAGAGAAAGTCTTCTCATATCATCTGTACTCAGCTGATTTGTTTACTCCCCAGCAAAACAGAAGATGAAAATGCGTTATAATTACTGAATAAGTTAACACTGGAGGGTAAATACCAGCAATGTTTATGCTGAAGGCCAAAGCTGGCACAAGAGCAAATGGTCACTGCCTGGCAGTGAGTACAAACCAACAGCTTATTTAGAAGTGGAATTGATGGATTTAGGAGATGATGAGGTGATGCCAGGATGTGGATTTTGTGCACTAGGAGGGTACTTTCCTGCTAGTATTTTTCTCTTTCAAGAAACGCCTTTATTTTTTTAATAGCTGGTGTAATGAAAGTCCAGTTATGCTGAGGTTGTTGTTGTTTTGTTTTTTTTTAACTGAAATAATTTATAAATGATACGAAGGAGGAAATTATAAATGGTGTAAGCCTTGCCTTGGAAAATTGCAAAAATGCTTGTAAATGCACCTTTGCAAGATGCTGCCAGTGAATTTGAATGCACTAAAGGGGGGAGATTCTAAAGCATTCGTTGTGGTGCTACCAAAGGATTTTACTCTTTGCTGAGAGATAGAGGTGTTTGTGATGTTTTCAGCTCACTTGTAGCTCAGTGATTAATATTCTGCAAGTTGCCAAGCTTACAGAGACCTGCGATTTCCTGCTCTACTTAAGGTACTTAAGTCAGTCAGGTTTGTTTTCCTTCCTCTTGCTAATATCCACCTGGTGAATTAATTGTGTAGAAAAACAGCCAGTGGAGATAGAAAATGCAGAAAACATGATATCAGGCTCAGCAAGGAGTATTCTGCCATTCGAACCACTGTTCATTAGAGAAGAGAGCATGCAGGAGTGAGGAACTGGGTGGCCGGTTCAGATTGTTTCCTGATTCGGATCTCTGTTTCTGGTGATATTCTTTCAGTTCCTCCTTCTTCAGCATCTGTTGTCCATTCTCCTGGGGTAAACAAACCAGTTCATTGAAAGTGGTTGGACTGAGAGGCAGTAGTCTTCTAACCTGGCTTATGGGGTCTTTGCAATATGTGGGACCTGGGTTCTGACCCCACTATCACTGAGGGTTTTGCTCCCTATGCAAGGCAGGATGTGAGCAGTGAGAGACCTTTGCTCCACTCCAATTAAATTGTGAGTTTTGTCTTTTTGAATACTTGACCCATAAAGATTGATTGTAATTCCTAGGTTTCTGTATACCGTTTTAATTCTTTGAGTGTTGATCTGAAAAATAAAAAATGTCATTATTTGGGATTATGAACATCACCCCCGAGACCTAAGTACTGTTGTCTCCAGCACGGAGCTCCTCTGCCTGTGTCACTCAGGTTGGCCCTGTACTTTTCCCTTCCAGCCAAGCTCTGCTTTCTTTCCTTTTAGCACTCTCTTTAGTAACTCATCTTACACTCTGAACTTGATAATCCCAGTATATCTCCCATTGTTGCTCCCTGACCACTCGGTCCCAGTTCACCTCTCGCCTTTCTCATTTTCCCACCTTTCCCTACATTTCCCTTTGTCTCTCTCTTTCTGGTTCCTGGTCCAACTTTCATTCGTATTCAAATTGGCCAACTCCTCCATTTTTGTCAGGATCCAGCAGAGAAGATAGATGAAAAGAAATCTCTCTGCTGTCAATTCAGAGCAGCCCTGGCACGGCCTGTAACCATCCAGAGTTGAAATTGCCAGGAATTTGTTCACTGGAATGTATTCAGTTTGGACAGAATCAGTAGGAAATAACAGCTCTTGAACTACAGCACATCTATCCCATACTCATGTGTGAACTGCTCATTTTCACAGATCATCAGCTTAGCTAAAGCCTGGGTGAATATTCTTTACTCTGAATGTTGAGGATGAGGGATGTTTCTGCAGGAGAACTTTGTGCAAATTAATGCATTCCTTTTTTTTTTTTAAACTGGAAATATTCATACAGTCATGGCTGAGAGTTTCCAGTTGAATTCGTCTTGAAATAGCTGAAGTTATCATAACTTCAGTTAAAACTTGACAAAGTTATGAATGTTTGAAAGCAGGGCGTTATCATGGGAGTTGTCAGACAGCCTTAATAACAGCTTTACCTCCAACAGCAAAATTAGGTAATGCAGTGTAATTTTGAGGCATCAGCACTGCATGGGTGAACACCATTAGATAAATGGGACCTGGAAGTACGGAACACCAGCACCCCAGCACTTAAGGTGATGGTTTTGCTTTTAGATCTGTAGAGTTTACGAGCGTAACAACAAAGTGGAATATGGCTTGTTCCTAAAATGCCCACATTGGAAAGCCTAAGCGCGGTGTCACGCCTTGGCATCCTGTCCTCTTCTCAGGTCCCGCATTTCCACATTACAGCTCAGGTTTGAGAGAGATTTGTGGTAGTGCCAAACTGATTGATCGTGATCCCATTTTCTAAAGTGCCCTCTGTGACAGCTCAGACTGCGCCAACAAATCTAGCTGAAAAAGTCCAGGAGAGCAGCTCCGCACTGTTTATCAGCTGAGTTTGAGGCTTGCAAGGTAGAATTCGTGTTTTCCCCAGTATCAGTACCAGCAGTACAAGATATCCATCCCTGGCAGGATTCCTTCTGTGCTCCTCTCTTCTCTGCCCAAATGTAATGAACAGATTAATCCTGGAGCCTGCGTGCCAGCTTCACCTATCTTTGTTCAATAAACTGAAAAGTGTGGGACAAGTGGTGTGTATGCCTCCTGGTCGTTCTCTTGCTCTCTTGCTTGGTTTCATGACAGCTTGTTTTATTGCCCTTGGCCTGTCCTGTTCCAAATGTCATTGACTTAATGCAAGTTCGGTTGAGGGATTCTCTGCTAGAGATCAAGATAAGGCCAAAATAAGGTGCTTGCCTGTCCGTTTCTTGTTAGAACCCTTGAACCTGGGCAGATCCCCCCCCATTTCTGCAGGGAGCCATCTCATCCTGGTCATGGCAACTGAGCAGAGCCTGCACGAGTAGTGCCAGTGCTTTGCTGTGACATTACCTTACAACTTCCTTCTTGCCCCAGGGAATCAGGGTTGCTATTGAGTAGTGCTAGAAGAAAATGCGGGGCTATTCCTGATCTTTTCCACTCTCATTAAATGGGACGAATTGTGCAGTGCCATTCTGGGAGTTCATCTTGGGCTCCCCTTCAGCAAGTCTTCTCTGCATAAACATCGCTGCCTAGACAACCCGCCAGCTCCTGCATATGGCTGAGAGCTGGGCAGGCAGTTGTCATGGTTATGGCTGCTGTGTAAGAACTAAAATAGATGTATAGAAAAGCGACGGGAGCAGTTGGCACCTGTCCTGTGTGTGTACTGAGCTGGCGGGACACAGCACCAAAGAACCACCTGTGTCCTGGCTCCTCCTGCCATCAGACAGGGACTTGTACTTATGTTTGGCCTTGAAAGCTGCAGGCAGTGAGAGGAGCTGAGCTGCCTGACAAAGAAATTGCAGTGAAAAATTTGAGGGGAAAATAGACAGCTGAAGGTGTAAATTGGTTAGGGACAGTGTTATGTTTCTTGCCTTTTAGATTGAATGGATCGAAGAATAGCGGTGTCTGAGACCACGTTACTTCCCAATAGCTGCTTCAGACGAGGTTCACGTTGAATTTTAAGATGTTTTTTTTTTTTTTTCTCTAAAGAGCAGTGATGCACTGGCACAGGCTGCCTAGGGAGGTGGTGGGGTGAATGTCCCTGGGGATATTCAAGAACCATGGAGATGTGGCACTGAGGGACGTGGTTAGTGGGCAATATTGGTAGTAGCTGGACAGTTGGACTACATGATCTTTGTGATCTTTTCTATCCTTGATGATTCCCTGATTCAGCAGCAGCTGAGTACAGGGTAGGAGCAGGGCAACTCCTTGGTCCATAGGTCCATCAAGTCCCTGCAGAAACAAGCCTGTCCTGCACAGCCGCACCACTTTGTGAAGTGTGCATAAAACACCGCAGGCTACAAGTGCCAGTCCCAAACTCTGGAGAAGTGCTGGAGCAGACAGAGTGGTGTGTGTGCAAGCAACTGGGTAGGAAAGCAGCGAGGGCTTGCATGAGTGCATTTTTGCCTCTGGGTTTGCAATTATTCCTGGAGGGTGAGGAAAGAGGGCAGACAAAGCAGAGAAGGTGGTGGAGTGCTTTGAACAAGAATGGTACTGTATTTTGGAGAGAACTTTGGTTGGACTCAACTGTAGCCCCTTGCAAGATCCCAGACAATAGTAATTCTGTTTGAATGCAGGCTGCTGGCATCAGATGCTTTTCCTCTGTCCTCTTTCTGCTGCCATTCTAAAACCACCTGGATGTTTCCTTGTAACAACACAAGATAAATAGTCAGAGCAGAGTGGCTGCTCTGAATGCTTTTTAACCCAGTTCTTTCTTTTGAAAAGCCTCTTATGGTAGGGTTTTAAATTGGTTTAGGGACAGAGCCCGAATGTGAAAGGATGTTAGTTAACACAATGGGATAATCAAGTCACTTTCATTTCTCCCCAGGTAAACTTCTCTGCAGTCTATTAAAATGAAATATAATGCCACTGCCATTTCCCTCAGCTGTAGTCAAGGTGGTATTTGTTTTAATTCAGCACAAGATTGCCCCACAGGCTCTGATTTCTGCTATCTGTATTGATGTTTTTAATTTATTGCCCTGTCACAATACACACTAAAAGGATGTTGTATTTGCCAGGCTGCCTTTTGAGAACTTCATCTCCAGATCAGTCCGTATAGGATACACTGAAATTGTTCTCTGTTAATGTACTGTGTCATACGGCATTAACAGAGACTCCATTCATTTTTCAGGCAGCCTTGGGTTTAGCAAAGGATAAAAATTGCTATATTCTGTGAATATGCTATATTCAATGTTATCCTACGTATGATTAAAACAGAGGGTCCTGCCCCAGCTTGTGTAATTGCTTAACACATTTCTAACTAGCTGACACTTTGCATTCAAATAGCCTGGTTCCTCATACCTTCTACTTCTATCAGTGATGGTGCGTGTTACTCTTCATCCAGCAGGGATACATTTCATTAAAAGGTGTATAATTAGTGACACATGTTGGGACAAAAGATGCTGCAAAAGTGCAAAGACAGTTTTATACTCCCAGTTTTTGCATGCTTGTGAAAACTGGAACCAAGCTAAAGGTTACAGGCACTGATACCACACAAAAATGTGCTTGGTATAATCCAGCAGTCAGAGTAGGTGATAGAGACAGCTTTTTCCAGTCCTTCATCTAATGCATTTTCTAGTAGTCAGAACTGAGTTTCACAAAAGTATTTTTTCGAAAGGAGAATGACACCATTTATAAGATATTGCAGTTTTTCCATTAGATGGATTGAAAAAAAATTAATTTTGGCATGGATATGTCGTAACATTATGATTTGATTGAAAATGTCCTTTCTGCTGTGACTGATTCTGCCTTTCCTGATTTTATTTTATTTTTTTAAATATTCAACACATCAATATCTTGTCCTGCTTTGAACAAGAACATTCCAGACATTTCCAGAAAAATCAGCTTTTCCTACCAAGGTTGGTCATTTGTTTCCAATGTCATATACACGGTTTCTCAGGCTGTGGTGTGTTGCCTTGCAGCCCTGTCCTGTATTCTCTTGGCTATGCACCTCTAAAGGAAACAATTCTGTTGGCTATGCACCTCTAAAGGAAACATCTTAGTGAGAACAGAGCAGTGGCAAAATTTAACTGTACCACATTCTTGGAACCAAGTATTATTGCAACCAAATCTTGTGCAGCACTTGAAATATTTCTGAATGTTAAAGAGTAAAGTGAAAAGTGTAGGTGTGACATGAGGGACCTGGTTAGTGGACGTGGTGTTTGGTGTTGGGTTGATGGTTGGTCTGGGTGATCTTAATGGTCTTTTCCAACGCCTGTGGTTCTATGAAAGAAAAGTAAATTCATAATTTCTAGATGGAAGAAGAGCTTTTAAACAAAATCAGATCAGATTCCTTAGGGATGTGGCTGAGGATTTATAGTTAGGTCTTACTGTGTCACAGCTTGTTTGAGATGTGCTATGAAGAATGGGGGAGATGCATCAAACCCCTTCATCTTTTCTAGGCATCTCCTCTTGTTCTTGCCCATCATGAGAGGCTTCTTTAAAAAAAAAAAAAAAAAAAAAAAAAAGACTAATTTCAAATAATGGGGAATTTTAATTGCTTCATTTACATATAATTAGTCTAAAATCAATATTAGTCTGTCAGAAAGGAGAATTAACTGGATGTTTTTACTAGATTTTCATGTCAGGGAAATGAGAGTTGAGCTTACTTTCCTCCTCCTTCCCTAGCACCTCATCCTTGTTCATTTCAAGACATTTTTTTTCCCTAATATAAGTTCAAATACAGAAGAAACTTCCAGAGTTATTTTCTTTGTTGTTCAAACCACCCATTTTATTAGCTGATCCGTTAGTCAAATGGGGGCAGGAAGGGGTAGTAGCTGTGTGCTGAAAGCCTGAAGGCAATCCTGAGAAAGGCACACTGAGAAACGCATTATCTTTCCTGGGAGAACAGGGCTGTCTTCCCAATGTGACTCCTGCCAGCACCTATAGGGGCAGATAGGCATGTCCTGGAGGCTGAAGACTGGCCCAAGTAAACAATTGTGTGGTGCTGTTAATTTTTCATTGCTGCATGAGCAATGCGCAGCTTCAGTGTCTAAACAAAACTAGTGGGGTGATCCAGTGGTTTATAAAGGTTATGCATTGTTTTAAGTTATCTTTCTGTGTTTATTGCAAAAGCTGTTGTGGATAGGCTTTTCTCCCATCAGCATGGGGCTGACCATGCCTTTCATCTGCAAAACGTGAATGTAGACCCATATGCTCAATCCCCAGTTTCCACATCATTTGGCCTGACTGTGCAGTGCCTGTTTTTGCAGGTCCTTATTGCAGCTGTGGATGAAATTCTGTTAATTTGAGACTGGTGGTATTGATTCAGATTCATCTTGCATTTCAGTAATATTTTCTATTCCTAATGCACTCTGGTTTGATTTTAAATTATCCAAGCTTAAAGACATAAAAGAAAGAAAAATAATGTCTTAAACCTGAAGATAGATATTTAATGTACAGTTTTTCATCCTGACTAAGATTTCTCCTGATACTTGGATAATAAAGCTTGGAGAGGAAAAAAAAAAAAAAAAAGGTATCTTTTTTCATATGTGCTAAGGCTGATTCATTGCTGACACTAACACTGTTCCTCTCCTTGCCAAGGGAGGAGATGGCTCAGCCTTTGATCTTCAGAATGACTGGGAATGAAAAAGCCTTAGAAGTCCATAATCTTTAACTCTGCCTTATCTGCATTGAGGGTAGAGTCCTGCAGACTCTTCTTTAGCAAGCTGCCTATTAAACTTGGTTAAAGGTTCTGATTTCTGTCCCGTTCTGGAGGTCTTAATACTCGGTGATGAATTCATAGGTGTCCAAACATGGGTGTTTGTGTTCCAGTTTTCAGGTTGAAAACTGGCTTATGTAAACTCTTCAGGAATGGAAACAACCAATCAAGGAAGAATCAGCTGAGTTCTGCAGTGAAATCCCAACCTGGCTCTCATGGTTGGTGGTGATTGTGGAGTACCCATGACCCACCATGTGATTCATCCAGAAACAAATGAATTGTACATCTTGAACATCTAGGAACAGGAGTGTAACTTATCTCAAAGCTGTAATACAGATGTAAGGCATTTCAGTATCACCACTGATGAGACATCAGAGTCTCTTAGGATCAAATGACGGGGAAGGGTATATAACCTGGTCCTCATTTCTCATCTTCAGCGATTGCAGATAATTATGCCATTGACTTTTATTAGATAGAAATTCACAGAATATCCACCCTGAGTCCCACAAAATGCTTCTCTATAGAGATCAAACTTAAAGGACATAATAGAAAATGCCAAAGGACACAGAAACAATTTAATTTCACAACTACGGAGGACAGATATCAGACACCGTGTTCAAACTTTACATAAACCACAATTTTATATAAATGTAAACTAAAGCTCATAACATTTTGACAGACTATTATTTAGTGGCTCTTGTTCTCTGCCAGATGGTATGTTCCAAACCCAGAAAGATTATTTATCTAGAAGAATATATCCATCAGAGAATTCACTTGCTCTTCTGTTCACAAAATACATAATTTCTCAGTTGCCATTCATATATTCTATTACATTGATTTCCTTGTCTCTACTGGATGAAAATGGTTCTATTCAAGCTGAATTTGAGAGGAGGAACAAGGATATGCATGCGTGGGGGAGCAAATCTGAGCTCTTGGAATGAGCCTTAAACCAGGTTAATGCCCAGAATTTTCTAGCAATACAGCTGAACTATGCATATGTGGACCAAAATGGTGCTAACAGTTTTGTTAATTAAGCCATCACCAACCTCCTGTTGTTATAATACTACTTAATCCCTAATATGAGTGTCGCTGAATATACCCAGGCTGCAAACAACCTTATGAATCACAAATTAATTAACACTCAACTCACCCTATATAGCTAGCATCAAATATCACTTCATTCTGTATAACCTGTGTTCTAAGTCCTAGTGCTCTGCATGGTGAGTGCACAGGGCAGCAGATATTGCCTGTTGCTGACTGGTTAATGAATACACTATAAAAGCATAAGTAAAACTGGTATGCTGTGCACTGGGAAAACTGCTAGCTGTTATTTCCAGCAGCTGTTTGCTAGATGGAAAAAATAAAGAGGAGGAATAAAAGTTTTCTTATCTGTGTTGAAGAGAAGCTGCAGTGCATGGGGGCAGTCCTTAGGCACTAAAATCAGGCCAAGTGCAGCCTCTCTCCTTGCTACATGTGCTGTGTGAAGTTGAAGAGCTCATCTGGGGAACTCACCTGTGGGTGGAAAGATGGGGAAGAGATGAAGCATAATTCCTGCAAAGCCTCAGAGCAGATCTGGGAATAGGGCTGAGGATGCAGGCAGGAGCTCTGCCAGTACATGTGGGGGCTCCCAGGTGAGGTTTTAGAAGGTTTTCCACGGGTGAGAAGCAGCCACCTGTGCAGGCTGTGATTCTGTTGCATCAGCCCTCAGACTGGCGAGATCACAACCAGTTCATTTGACGTTTGAATCAGATGAAGCTACGTTTAATAAAGCAAATGCAGGCAGCATTGCAGGCCCCCTTCTGCTGCTGTTGCTGCCTGTGGGTTTGTTGTCAAGGTTGTTTAACAACCTTGACAAATGTTCTTAATAAGTGACAGGCTGCCTTGGCAGGGTTTCTGTGCACATCAGACGTGCTGTGGGAGGTTAATCCAGCTGTCCTGCTGCCGCTTGCAGGGATGGGAGAGGCTCAGGTGGGGATGTCCACGTGGAACTGCGGCAGTCACGGTCCCACAGACACAAGTGTCAGGGGATGATGGAGTGATGCTGGCATTTCTTTGCTTATTTTTTGGTGTTTTTTATCCTTGCAGTTGAGATGTGTCCAGGCAGACCTGCCTGTGTCATTTTCCGTCCTTGGTCAGTGTGTGACATTTTTTATGATACCCCTTTATAGGCCACATTATCTTCCCTTCTATTACTTAAAAATCTATTACCTTTTTATGCATCAGTTCAATCTCCTTTTCTGCAATGAACTGCGTTGTGGTATGATGTGGAGGTTCAAAAATGCTGCGGCTGTGGATTTGGCTTCCCCAGGAGCTGAGGAATTGATGTAATGACTTTTCATTTAAGCCAACCTTTGCATTTTGAGGGTATGGAGGGAATTTTCCCTGAGGCAAGTTATGCCATTACTGCCGTGGTGGGAGCACTTGCATGCTCTGCAGAGCAGACGGTGCTGCTTAGAGGGGATGCTTTATTGGGCAGCCCCTCGTCTCCTCTGATGTGACAGTTCCTACGTATAGGAAGAGATCTTGCATTCAAACAGTAAAATCTGTTGCTGGTATGTCAGTCCCACCTGAAGACTGGGACTGCTGGGGACAAGCAGCAGGGTCTGTGGGCTCCTCCCGGTCTGCAGTGCTCTCAGCCTGCAAATCTGTGCTCTTATCTGTGGTGGGACAATCAGTCTTCCAGTTAAATCTGTAAGACTTAGACCAAACAGAGGCATTTTTGCATACATTTGCCTATAAAACTACATGTTGTCGTGTATCTACAGGTTACATTTTAGTGATTGAAGTTGATTTAATGATTTTGTTGGGTGTACAGCTCCCGTGACCAGCAGTTATCTGTCACTCTGAAGTACTGTATATCCATATGTGTTTCCCTGGCTTGTGCAGAGCCTGTCCGCTCTCTCAGCAGTGGTGGTTTATATTTTGATCTCAAGCAAGGATTTAGCAGCCGTGGCAGAGTAGCAATGAGGATTCCTCTTACTGAGAATTAAATTACTTTTCACAATAAGCTACAGTGGAACAGTCCCCAGCACCCTGTGAAGCAGTGGCATGCATAATTAAAAACCAAACTACTCGTGTCAAGTAAATGAACAGAGCATGCCTTGTCAGCTCCTTCTTTTGCCTTTCTGTTTTTTGTTATTGTATGTCAACCCTGACTTTGGAGTTAGCAAAACTCAGTCATTTGTGGATTCTTGTGCATCATTACTATGGCAGACACAGCAAAAGCTGGCTTTCTTTCTGATAACCCTAAAACAAAGCACAGAGACTGCCAGACTAGGTCAGTCCTGTAGTCCCATCTAAGCCTGTACATTGCCTATTCAGAGGAAGGGAAAAAAAATCCGTCTGGCAGATAGGATTGAGATAATCTGCCAGCTCTATGCCATCCTTCCTGCTGGGTTGGATAATGGTTTTTAAGATAGAAAGTCTGATTAAAGCCCTAAAATCATAAAATGTGGTTTGACATTACTGATATAATCTCTTGATATCTCTGTAATGACTTGCTGTCTTCCAGAAGCTCAACCTCTCATCTACATTTCACCTTGCTTTTGCAACAGGAGTAAAGAACTTCTATCTTCTGCATGCTTTTCCAGTATTAGTTCCAGATCTGGACATCACATGGTTTGGTTTCTTGCAGTCCTTGTGTAGTGCTCCAAGACTAGACCTAGCAGGTCTTACATCCTCTAATATTCCCATAATGTTACATAGCAAACAGAGTTACATTCCATGCTCAGATAACATCATAACTGGGCTTCACCACAACTGTCATTATTTCAAGGGTTTTGAACTGGAGAAACACCCAGCAAGTGCAGAGCCCCAAGAACATCAGTACAGCCCAGAGCTGTACACTTCTCTTTTGTATCCAGTCCTTGTCCTCTGCGTATCTTCAGCTCTGGGAGAAGCTGAAACTTGAGAAAAATGCAAATAGAGGAATCTTCATTGCTGAATGGAGAGAATCCAAACTTATTAGTGGTCCAGCATCTCTGCTAAAATTACTTAGAATCTAACAGAAATTTCTCTTATCCTAAAAATCAATATAAGCCAATTAACTAGAGGTTAGAAGGGGTCCTTGCTGATAAGCCAGATAGACACTTGCCTTCTTCCATTCACCTGTCAGGCTCATTAACAAAACTTGAACCTGTTCCAGGCACCTGCTTGTTTCTTCCCCTCAGGGCTTGCCCTTCCTCCCAGCCACCCTAGCCCACCTCTGTCAACAGAGCACATTAGCAAATCACTTAGGTAGGCATCTTTCAAATAGCCTGGAGAGCTAGGTTGGAAAGATATAACTAAAAATGGGTTAAAAAAATTAAAAAGACAGAAAGCAAGGACACAGAGGGGCTGTTCCAAGGGGCAATAATTATTAAGGTGGGGAATACAGCGAAGCTCTGTATAAAGAGTTAGATGCATTGAAGTCCATCCACTTTTAATAGACTTATCTTGTTTTTTTCACACTCCAGCACCATTAAGTGCCTGAACCCACATTTTTAGAAAGATTTATGTAGTTAAAAAGCATCAAAGTTTGAAAAATCCAGGCTTTATTCTACGTTCAGTCCCATTATATCTACTCATTGACTTCATTCAAGATTCAGGGTGATGAGCTTTGCTTGTGTCTTCCAGGATTCAGATCTTGTGTTAGTATAAAGCACACGAAATGCTGCAGCAGATCATTTCAGACCAATGCAACTGCCCTTCTGGTAGAGCAGCCAACAGGCCTGAAGTAAAAGTGCACTGCAGTTGAATGTGGAATGTGCTGTACGGAATCTGTCCTGAGCCTGGTTCAAGCCATCTTTTTTTTATTAACAGTGCAAGTGATAGGAGGCTGTACTTGTAGAAAAATGTGTGAATTGTACCAAATTGGGATTCATTTTGGAAGATAAGGTTAGAATTCAAGTATTACCTTGATACATTGGAGAAGTACTGAAAATCAATAGAGTTGAATCCAGTAAAGATGAGTTTCTCATGAGTTAACGCTCCGCAAAGAAAACTTAAGTGCACAGATAGAGAATAAAAAATAACAAAGGCAGCAACACTGCAGGGAAGGAACAAGAGCTTACAGCAGACCACAAATTGAACATGAGTCAAGAATGAACGGGAAGCTTATGAAAAAGGCACCCTTTGTTCTGGCTCTGAATGGATGCCATACGGAAGGCATTGTTAGTGTGCTCCTTTGGTGAAGGACTGGAGCCACTTCTGGGCACTGTGTTTTAGGAGAACCATAGGAAAACCACAGAAAAAGAGGTCCAGAGGAAAATTGGAAGGATGGAGAGTGTTTCCTTGTTGGATTTTTTCTCCTTAGAAAAGGGAAGATTACATATGGTGCAGAACAGGGGCATGAAGAATGGCAGATGGAGCAAGATTAACAGACAGAAATTGCAGGATGGCTTCAGTCAGTTATTCTGTATGTGCATTGTGGGAAGGGCAAAAAGCAACAGCAAAGGAAGGAAGAACTTCTCCAGCTAGGAAAGCTCTGGACCAAGTAGTTAGATGTATTGTGGTCATTTAAGACTATGCTAATATCTGTAAGGACTGGTTTTGGTTTATTTCTTCCTGCCTTGAAGCAGATATTTCAAGGTTTCTAGCGATGCTTCCTGTCCCTAAAGGCCATGATTTGTATGACACCATCATTTTCACATTAAAATGAGACTTGGCTGCTCGAAAATGTCTTTGGAGGAAAGACTTAGATTCCTCTTCTGTCCTCATCTGTACACTGGCAGATACTGAATTAATTTTTGCATATGCTTAGCAAGCTGTAGGTGTAGGCACATCACTGACCTGGCATGGAGTGCTGAGGGTAGTCTTTATATTTTAACTCAATTCCTCTTCTTCCATTTTTTGAGACCTGTTTGATTACCAATGACATTACAAGCCATTGAGCACTGTTAATAACTCCAGTTAATCACAGAAGTGCGTTTCCCCTTGAATGAGTTCAGACAGTGAGAGCGAGCCCAGCCAGGTTTAATGCTCTGCTGCAGAGCTGCTGTGCTGCTGGGCAGTCAGAATCAGGCAAAAAGGAGCTGCAGGTGTGAGATGGCTGTTCTGTGGTCTGCTGAGATCAAGCTGAAGACTTTGGTATAGTTTTGGACAAGAGTAGTAATCCTGATTACTTCTGCACTCAAGATCTTGCTTGCTATATAATTTTTGTAAAATACACCTTGTCCCATACGCTGTTGTTATTAATATTAATAATAAATATATATTTAATACACCTTAGTCACTTCTAAGTCTTTAACAATACTAATAGCTAGATTACTTACGGTTTGTAACCATTTTTTATTTCATCTGTTTTTCAACACAGATTTCCAGTAGTGTTTAGATGTGGAAAGATGCTTACAGAAGCGGTGTGGGATTTACAGATATGCTTAAAATTACTTAGGTGCCTAATTCCCTTTGACACTCCATGGGAGCTAAGCTGCCAAAACTGTTTCATAGCCTTAGTGAGTTCACAAACTACATGTCAAAACTGCTAAATATCTGTCTTGGGAGATGGACCTCCAAGGCTGTACTGTACTCAGGGACAGTCTGTCTGTGATTTTAATTAAAGTGGGAAAGACTGATGCTTTTAGGTCTAAAGATCCAGGGTCAGATTTCCTCTTGTGACCATCCACTGTGTTATTATATATGCAGATCTGAAACCATTAAAGCTGGGGCTTATTACTGAGCTGATGACAAAATTCACAGAACCATTCAAAATCAATTAATTTTAATGCCAAGGGGCTCTCACCTCCAAACGTGAAGCCACACCTGACAGACAAAATGGCATGAATTGGTTCCAGGCTAAGCTCACAAAACTATGAGTTGCTCTGCAAAGTAGCTGCGGAGCAGAGGAAGGAAAATATTATGTAAAAAATGAGATTATTAATATTCATGCAGGTGTTAAGAAGTGACATTTTGATTCCCTAACACCAGTATTAGCATTTTGCTTTTTGTCTGAAAACCTGAATTGATTTTTGGCTCAGTTTTACCCTCTGAGGTAAATCCATGGTAATAAAGTTGTACTTCCACAGCTTACTGAGTGTGAATGCATGCATTAGAAAAAGGTGGCCCTTTCAGTGTAAAGTGAGAGTTTATATAAAGAGTAATGTAGTGAGAAACCTTTTAATAGTAACTGTTTCTGTTAGCCACTGCTTTGTATTTTCATGGTGCCTGGAGAGCCTGGAAGATGCAGGATGGAGGAAGGTCCATCCACACAAATTCATATGGAAACTCCAGTATGTGTGGCACTGAGAGACATGGGTTACTGGGCATGATAGTGATGGGTTTATAGTTGGAGTAGATGATCTTAGAGGTCTTTTCCAACCTTAGTGTGAATCTGTGTGCAGGAAAGACCAGCACAGAGGTCCCCAGATTACATGGGAGTCACAGCTGTGGGAGGCTCTTTGCCCTACTGCTGAAGTTATTTGTCTCGGTTTAAGGAGCTGCATAGTGAAAATATCATTATTGGCAGAAGATCTCAGAAGAATGAGTATCTCGCAGTGCAGTTGAGCTTTCGCTGCCTGCTGATCAGTTTCAGGACCTTTACGCTCTGATTAGAAGCTGAGCGTTACACTTTTTGTTTTCAGAAACTCCCAATATAAATTAATCAAGCACAGAAGCACACTATGGCTTGGCAGCACACTCAGGAAATCAGCTGGGAGCCGGGGTGATATCTCCAGCTCTCATCTTGTTTCACTCTTATTGCCATTGCTTGGTGACTCTTGATATGAAAAATATTGGCTTAGCAGAAATGTGCTTGTCACCTGTCCAAATAGCCAATCTCCGATATTCTGAATGTCTGAAGGATTTTCACTAGGCGTGACTGAAGGGTTCATCAATAATATAGAAACAGCATTTAAAATACAGAGGAAAGTTTTGTCAAGGGATTTTCAAGGTCAGGAGAGATCAGTAAAGTTTTACCTATTTGTGCATAGTCTTCTTTGTAGGTACAGAAACTTGCAATTAATTCCTATGCTTGTACTGATAGAACAGTGGGGAAATCATGCTGTCAGCCACAACCTACCCTGTCCCTGGCAGAAATGGAGACCTTCCAAGAACAACCTCTGGTGTCTTCACTTAACAGCAAGATGGTTGCAGCTCCATTTAACCACCATCAGGTTGTGGTGACTGCTCAGAATTTGATGAGGTCTTTAATATATCCTTCCAACATAGTGACAATCAGGGTGCCCTTGGTTAGTTTAATGCCCATCAGTGTCTTTTTCAATCTCTACATTGCGTCTCCAGACACAGAAATCCATTGCTCTAAATATTTGCTCCCTTACAGGAGGGACCACTCTTGAGTTGTTCACTCCCTGGAGAATCTGGTCCCTGATTTCTGTGCCTCCAAGGGATGAGGAAACAAACATTGCTGTGAAATCCTCGTGGATGGACTGAATGGCAGCAATGCTTTTGTTCTCTTCAGGGGTATATGAATTTGGATAAAATCAAACCTAAAAAGTGCAAACCATATGACCTGCTGACACCAAACATGCTGTCAGTGCAAAGAACCTCTGTTTAAAATGTGCCTCTGTCCTGTATTTGTCCCAGCAAATACACACAGGGTCTGAATTTCTGATTGTGGTTGCTCCTGTCTGTCAATCACTGCATATTGCCTCTAGCTCTTTTCTTCCTTGCAAACAGCTTTTTCATGGAAATTAACCTGTTTGGCTGAGGATTCTCACTGTTGCCATTTGGATCCTTTTCAACGGAGTGAGTTGACAGCAACAGCAATAAACTGTGTTTGGGCAGGAGCCACATATCTTCACCACTTACCAGCTGTTGTGAGGGTGTAGAGGAGGTGGAGGGTAGACCAGGAGGTTCCTGGCTGCAGAAGTGGGACAGGACACTCCTTTTCCACACCAAAAGTTGCCCTAAGGTAAAAGCAGAGAGGTTGGGCCATTGCTGAGGATGCATCCAGAACTGCACATGTGCAGATGTCATCTTGTATGTTAGATTATAATGTACATAAAATGCAGCATGTGTTGCATTCAGCAGTGTGCTTCCTGTACAGTACTGATGCACTAAGACACCACATCTACAAGGACTGCTCTGAAAATAACACCTCCTATTTTATTATGTTGGCTTGCAACATCAGAGGCAGATGTTGGTGGTATGACAGCTGAGGTTGAACCTTTCCACCAGAGCTCCCTTAAGTTTTGTTGCTGTGTGAGCGATGACAGCAGAGGGGCATCTAACAAAATGACATCTGACATGGAAGTGTATATGATGCAAATGTGTATCGTTGGATTCCTCCACGTGGAAAAAATTGTACCCACTGGCTTTCACTGATGCTTGTGATTATTTATTGAGACCAAACAATAGATGTGAGCACAGCAAAGGGTGGATGATAAGTTTCAGCAATGGCAACAGCAGTGCGAAAGGCAAGCTGTGTTCTGGATGGCCATGTACAGTTGTCAAACTGTAAAATGAAGAACTGTTGTTTATTGCTGGTGGAAATGCATAGCTAGTGGCAGAGACTAAGCTGAATAACAGTGTTTTGTGGCAGAGAATTTGCTCTATCAAATAGTGTTATAGTGCTCTTCCTAACTGTTGCATTTCCATGGAAATAAATAGGAGGCATTACTTTCAGAGCAACCTATGTGTATATCTGCTGCTGAGGCTCTCTGTGTTGGAAAAAGATGTTGCCAATGACCTTGGTTCTGTTACTTTCCTGCTCCATCACCCCCACAAAATTTACCCTGGAAGAACAGTGCACCTCTTTCTCATTAGGCTGAAAAGCCCTTTTCCTGTCTCACATTTCTCTGTGTTGTCACTCGTGATGTAACTGGCCAAAGAAAAGGTGTTTCTTACAGTCTGATGAATTTGAGGCAGAGTATGTTAGAAAGTCAGCCTTGTAAGTAGCTCATGAACATAAAGTCTGTACTTAATCCAGTAGAATTGTCAGGATTAGTGATGTTTTCTGTGATTCTGTTATTGTATCTGAATGTTTTTAGGGCATGGCGTAGTGTGACCTGTTTCTGAAGGACCCAGCACAGAAGCTGAGTATCTGAGAATTCTCATTTGTGTAAAATGTGGATCGGGAAGAAATAAAAGTTTGCGGTGCTGAAATAAAGTGCATAAAGGGAGCAGTGAAGGAGAAATGGAAATAGATTATGTAAGTTATGAGTGGAAGGAAGAAGGAGTTGCTATGATGTGGCATTCTCCATATTGTGAGACTCCAAAGAGATAAGTGGTTTAGGGGCAGATTTTAGAGCAAAGTGGTGTCTTCAAAAGCACGGAGGGGGCACACTCCTTTTTCTATTCCAACCAGCCCTAAGCAGCAACACCCTGCAAGGTCATCCCTGAAAGGGATATTGTCAGATATGATGAAAATGAAGTCACCGTGCTTCCCTGCTGTCCCTAGCATATTTCTCCCGAAAGTGCAGTCAGTGCAGTTGTTATGCATGAGCTGTGAATGCAGACACATCTCCCCAGCGCCCTGTCCTGAGTGCACACCTCTATAGCTTTCAAATGGCTCCTGGAGTTGAGGGATCTCAGCCACACCTCAGGTGTTCCCAGCTGCTCTGTGGTGGTCATATTTTCAAAAATTGTCTGGTTTCAGCAATTCCCCTGGATATCTGAGAACAAATATTCCTAACTCTATAATGTGCTGGTTGCTGTCTGCCTGGACTCATGCTTTGCCTCAGCATTGCAAAGGGGTGTGGAACAGCTAGTACAGGGGGAATTTGCTTTTTGAGTTATTCAGGCTGGGATGTATCCTAAAAGACCTTCATCCTATTTGAACAGTGTGAAACAGTCCAATTAGAACTGGGACGAGAGAGGGCCCTTGAAGTACTGCAGCCATCCTATGTTGCCCGTCATCTCTTTCTCTCATTTGTGTTCTTCACACTGAGTCAAGGGATGGGGCGGTGCCTTTTTAGGAGTGACAGCTCAGAGTGGTGGTACTGGTGAAGCTGTGAGCTGCATCCAGCTCTGTTTTGACTACTGATGGCTGGAAGATGCATGTGTGGAAGTATAGCAGCAAGCATGACAGCTCACTTTGCTCTCTTGCCTGCAGGGACAACAGCCCACTGCTTGAAGCACATGGTGTTCAGGAGCTTGCCACATTGATTAAGGAAAGGCATATCAGGTTTTGACAAGTTACACTGGAGGCTGAACATTGTCAGCTGTAGAGTACATGCTAAAACATATACTGCATACATAAAAAGCTATTTATCTTTGCAAAGAGAGAAGCTGCTGACGATGATAGAGAATTCATTTCCATGGACCTTTCAGGGCTTTTTGATGTGTCTGTGTTCAGCATTGCTGCTTGACAACTTCATGATTCCTTTTCATTGATGATGCTTTCTGCTGGAGTCAGACAGAAGGGACAGGCCATGGCAATGTGGTGACTCAGTGCTGATATGACAGTGCCTTCCCAGACTACCCTGAACACTTCTTCATGCTGAAAGCAGTGGGCTGTGATTCAGAAAATCCATGTATTGACTATGACAGATCCAAGGATCGTATGCAACCGACCTCTTTTCTCCATGTCCCTTACATGCACACTGAAGTGGGGCTTCCTCTGTTCCTAGAAGTGCTCAGGTACTCTACTAAAAGGCATGAGGTAGCAAAACCACACTTACTTGTGGTATTAAGGAGTTATCATGCTCCTGACCCACCAAACTGCCCATGTGAGTCTAGCAAGACCCAGCCAATGATCACAGATGGACTGGGGCTGCCAGAGGTTGTTGTCCCTGCATTGTGCCCAGTAATTGGTACACGGCACTGGTTTGGCCTTTTGTAATAATCACCCTTTTTATCACACTCTTCAAAGGTGGCTTTGCATAGAAGACCAAGAGCAAAACCATAGTTCATTACGTGATTGCATAATTACATTCTGCTACAGTGTAATTTAGTTATGGAGGTAATTAAATGGCTGAAGGTCAACAGCAGGGCTCAGGATGCAAGTAGGAGAAAAAAGAGTGGAGTCTTTTTAGGGTGAAATACCACTTTGTTGGCATCTTTTGCAGCTCAGGTTGTAGTTTTCTTCATGGCCCTGCAGGTTGTTCCTCACAGGGAAGGTGTGAGGGCTGCTTTGTGCTTTTATAGAGTATCACAGAATTATTCAGGTTGGAAAAGACCATTGAGATCATTTAGTCTAACACCCAGAGACAGCATGTGGCAGTGGGCTTCTGGAAAATCCTTGCACCACGAAAGCAAGAAATCAGGGGGTTATAAAATATTAACTGAAAGTAAGGCTTATAACAAAGTTTTTTAGAGTTGAGCCTTTCAGAACAACCTAGTCTTCTTACAGGCTTCTAGAGTCTGATAGGAATAAATAGCTTAATGGCTATTAATGTGAATGCTGTTGATTATGAATCTCAGTTCCCATCATATTAAACCCTGCAGCCAGCTCTGCTCTTAAAGAACAGTCTTTTTGCAATGGCTTTGTATCTATATGAATGTTATCTGCACCCTCTGAAGAGGCTAAAGCTAAAAAATGGCTTTTGAAAATGTGTAGCACCAGCATTATCACGCCTCGTTTTTTTTTATCAAGTTTACACTAACGAAGAAAAAAGAAAAAAAGAACAAAAGCCGAGACTTTTCAATATCAAAGTTAAATTTAGAAAGCAGACTTCTGAAAGCATCCTTGTCAGTTGAAAGCTTGTTTTTTATGACTGACTTAAAAAGTAAAATTTCACAGCTCTCATTATTTTTCTTTTGTGCCTCCCGTGCCTTATATATTTTTTTACTGCCCTCTTCTAAGTAAAATGATCCCAATGGTGCTGTTACTTTCTGTGTATTCCAAGTGCACAGTGTTCTTGCATGTATTTCTGAGCATACTAGCAATGAGCTGATATGCTTCAGTTGGGTCAGTAGAGCTGTGGTAGTGTAAAACTAGTGATTCTTTAAGTCCAATGATTCCACTTTTTGATTGAATTTCTGCACTGCAGGTTTTCATGTTCCAAATGGTTTTGTGTTGTTTCACATTCAAGAAATATGCTGACAGTGGCTTGTGGACACACTGTTCATTGCCCGGGGTGACAGTTTTGAATGGTGTGGGACACTGCGTGCCTGTTGCTGAGCCCAGCGCTATTGACTATGTTGTGTGCCTGTTGCTACCCCAGCGCTATGTAAAGGCATAGGTGACTGTTCAGGTCCATTAGTATGAGTACATCGTTAGATAATAGAGTTTTGCTTAATCATTTTGCTTGCATGAGGTCCCAGCTATTGGTTAAGTCAGACACCTTGGGATTTCAGGTTATCTTTGTGTCTCTTGCTCCAGGCAGCAGTCATTACGTTCCCACAGGACTTCTAATCTTCTCCTTCATTTCCCTTGCTATGAAATATCCATTTTAATTGAAACATTCATGAATCAGTGTTTATTCCTTGAACAGAATGTGTAGTCCAGCTTTAGCGCTTCATAGAAGATCCATTTCTACTCTTGTTGCTGCATTAATGATTCAGGACTTAGCATCAGTGAAAACATATGAAAACTATGAAATATTGTGGATATCAAGGAAGGATTTATGTTGATGAACAAATGGTTTCTCTTCTGTCTTTTTTTTTTTTTCCCTGCTCTGGACTAGCACAGAAGAAAGCAGATGGTGACTTGTTCCTTCTCCAGTGATTCAGTCAGGAAAGCCCTGAGCTTTCCTTTCCTTCCTAATGTGTTCTAACGAACACATCAACCATTAGATTTCCTTAAAACTTATCACATTAAAAGAAGCATTTTCAGATCTGTGAAGGATCCAAGTGTGACGTGTGCTCAACTCCTGGCTTTCTGCAAGCAATATACTGATACTCAAATGGACAGGCTCAACAAATGACCTCTTTTCTTGCTACTGCTAACATGGTTCCTTCTTGTAATGGATGTTGGTAGGAAGTGCTTTTTGGAAGGCTTAATGTTTTGGATAGATCAGGAGTGCACTTGTAGAGCAAATCTTCCAATTACACTCACATGCCGCTCTTTGGTTCACATCACAGAGTGCAGTCTGGATTCCTTTTGGATGATGCCAAACTGAAGGGTACCCTCAGGAGTGCCTCTTATGTGCCAGATGTTTGGTCTTTGTGGGCTGGTGGCAGACAGGCAGCCGAACCCATTCTGAAATGTGAACAGTGCAAATGCCAAACAGTCCTCACCACCAGCTTTACCCACTTGGTCCTGCACTGTAGACAAAGAGTATGTCAACTAAAATCAAATGCACACAGTGTTGAAGAGAAATTCTGGACTCATTGAGACTGTAGGCTGCACAGCTATGAAAGAGATACACCAATTTTTAATTCTGGGTTGCTTTGTTGATGTGTTTTGGGTCATGTAATTTGAAGACAGTTTCAGGGTCTTCTATACATTAGTAACAGGATAAAATTATCTCCTGTTTTACTGTGCATCATGCCAAATAGAGTTGCTGTATTATATTACTCTCTCTAGAGTGACTATATTATCTTAGATTGGAAGTTGCAGTCATTAGTTGGCTTCTGAACAGAATCAGATGCCAAAGCCAATCTGAGTTCTCTAGCAAAGTGTTCAACAGAGTGAAAAATTTCACTATAGCCACTACTGCAAAATTCCTAATGATATACTTCCATCTGTCTGATTCCTGGGAAGCAAAGAGTCAGCTGCAATGGGTCACTTGGCTGCATGAAGTGGAACGGTTTGATCTAAGCTGTGGCATAGTTTGGGTCCATTCAAAATGTGTGTGCATTGTCCACGGGTTATTTCACATCAAAATTAAAGTAACAGCAAAAAAAAAAAAAAAAAAAGAAAAAGTAAGCCAGGATGTCAGTACATACATATCGTGGAAATCTATTCACAGCATAAGTAAGCCTGGCCTTCTCTGTAAAGCACGTATAGGCTGTGAGATTTGTCAGCTCTTTCAGGCTAAGCAGAGATAGTGCGGTCAATATATGGATGGCATTTCTAACACAGCAGAGTTGGCTGATTTTCTGAATTCCCAGGAAATAAATGAACAAAGGGCTGTCTGCCTTTTGTGCCAAAGACTTATTTCTCCTCTCTCACCCAAAAATGTTCTTGAGAGCTGAGTCTCATTCATTCCTCAGGCTGAATATCCCTTCTGTTGCATGCAGCCAAAAACAGGCTCTTCATACACAATGAGCAGTTTAAAGAATTTTAGATGAGACAGTAGTCCAAAGTCTCTGGCTCAAGGACACAGAGTCTGGAGGACTCAGGACCAGCAGAAGAACCTGCTGTCAGAACTTGAAGTCAGTGCCTCACTGACAGGGTAGGTGTTTGCCAACAGATTGTTTCCACTTGCAGTAAACGATACTGAGACCCAACAGAAACATGCCTGAAACCCCTCTGCCTTTGTAGACGTATCCCAGATGGGCGGTGCTGGATGATGAGCAGAGGGATTTGAAGCGTTGGACGCGTGCTTTGCTTGGCTGCAGATAGAGCAGCCCCCAGCAGGAGTAGGGCAGAGAGGGTAGACCTGGCAGTTATTAGGGAAGCAGCTTGGCCTTTTATTTGGCTGGTTTGGTCATCAGAAACCATGCTGAGACACAGGCTTGGAGGCCTTGGTGGATTCCCTTCAGTCCTCCTGGTGGGCAGCAAAACTGGCCCCAACCCAAGAATATACCACAAGCCTTTCCTTTTCTCTGCGTAGGCACTGCAGCAGCTGTAACGAGGGGGAGGCAAACGCCACATGAATATTCACACTTCATAACATTTCTTTTTGGTTGTGAGATGCAGCCTGTCCAACACCAGCTCACCCCAGCCTCAGCTGATGCCTTTGGACCACAGGGCTTGTGGTTAATTGGCCAGTTGTAGCCAACCTGTCAGCACACTGTCAAAATATTAATCATCTAGCACTACTCCTTTTCAGGATGGAAGTTTTAGCAGCAAAGAAATTGAATTTCCAGCTCTGGTCATGACAGCTCTGAAATTGGTTTAATGCAGGGGAGATCTCCTCAGCATGAGAGAAGATAGGGAGTGTGTCAGTGATGGTGTGCTTCCACCGTGTCCTGGGGTTTGAATTTAAGAGTCCAAGCAGAGAGGCTATCTCAATACATCACCAGCTTATGGTTGTAATAGGCCTGGCGAGCTCTTTGGCAAGTCCTCTTATCTCCTGCCCACATGACGTGTCACCTCCAAAAATGAAGTAGACAGAAAATTGTGCTAAAGTCTTCTCTTTTCTTCAGATCTGTGCTCAGTGTCTGGCCGTGCTGCTGGGGTGAGGGCAAGCACAGCTTGTCTGTGTCTGCAGAGTCTGCCTGACAAGGGCTGGGGCTCGCTGTGGTCCCCTTCTCCCTCATGTTGTTGTAGATGTATTACTTCATTTATGTCAGAAAGAGAGGGTCTTTACCCAAGAAAATGAACTGGAACCCTAGGGAAATAAGTTTCTCAGCTAGCTCTGACGCGTCATATTTTACAGAAGGCTAGGTAAGCCACTTGGTCTTCCAGTGTTCTAGACCTCTGCACAAAAAATGTAGAAAACAAAAGGTCTTCCTTCTGCCTAGGTGAGGGTGTTTGTATTGGATGCCTGTAGCACTATTAATGTGGTTTGTGCCTTCCAATATAGTTTTAATATGAATAATAAAATGATAAATCTAATACTTACTGCTAGGTTTCCACTGAAGGCTTCTTCCTATCAGGATAAAATAGTGTCGTGTTGGAAAATGCATGATCATTATTTTAGTTTAATACATCATTGTTATTATTATCAACAGTAGTAAAAATAGCAATGTTGCAAAAGTGACCAGAGGCCCCAAGTCAACTTCTCGTGTCCTCTGCCCAGGCTGAAAGTGATGCCAGGAAACTCTCTGTCCCCATAGAGAGATGACAGATTCAAAGCATCCCATCTGGCCGTGTTTCTAGGGTTCTTACATTATTATTTTTCTTCATGGTTATTTTGGGCAGTAGCAGATGAGGCAGTGAGATGCTAATTTAGGAAGTCTGTTTTTCTTGTATGCAACTAACATATCTTCATCTCATCCCATCTTGTCTCATGACCATTACCTTTGAATGCATAAATGTATTTCTGGATACTGCTTTGGAGTAAAGCAGGGCTAATGGCAATGTTACCAATTCCAAACACTTTGTCTTCTCTGCATTCTGTTGTTCTGACAATAGGTGATATGGAATTCCTAGGTAATACACGATACTGGAGTTTCACCAGATCTCCAGGCTGCCAGGAATGTGGCACCAATGCTGTCCAAAACCCTCACTTATAGGCATCAGTTGCTTTTCTAGAAGAGTGATGCTGAACTAGATGGGCCACATGCCATGTGAATGAGCTATGCTGTGATCACTGCTTAACAGCTCCACACTTTTAAGGCTTTACAGTCCTAACTTGAAATAAGGTCCAAGATCAGAGAACAAACCAATCCATTAAAATCCAAATCTAGCTAATAATTTGAAAAGAATTGATGTAAAGTTATTTCATCCAACAATGAATTTGAATTTGGGGTTCATCAATAACAAAGAGCATAGCATCAGGCAGAAACGTGTCATTTTTCATGTGTGTCCCATCTGTGCATTGCTCACCGTGCAGCCTTTCTGAGATGACATTGTACACAGAGCTGCCCAGTTTTCTGTACTCCAGTCTTTCTCTTGGAGCCTCTTCTCTCACTCAGGCTCTCCTGGGAGGCATGGAAGGGAGCAACCCAGCTTGAAGAATCATCCTGAGTTATGTTCTTGTCAGCACTCATTAAATTGAAAGCCGTGTTCCTATCAGGATTGCATGAGCAGCCGCCAAAGGCCAGTGCAGGGAATCTGTGCATATTTAACTTTATAAAGCATTTAGTAAAAATGTATCTGTGCAGTGAGCTGGCCAAGAACTGAAAGCAGGAGAGCACAATGCAGAGATATAGTGGGATGCGGGAGTCTGAATTTGGCTCTCAAAAACTCATAGTTTCCAGGTGTGAGACCATGGCTCACGTGGATCTGTACAACCCCTTTTTGATCTGGGTAACCATCCAGCTGGAGCAGGATGGAGCTTGGCATGTCATGCAGAATCTGTTGTGGGTCTGGGGGATTTCAAGTGAAGCCAACACAACACATATGTACCCTGGACACAGAGTTTTCCTGCGAAAGTAAGAGTAAATGGCCTTCTAGTTATGGTTTTCAGGGGCAGTAAGTTGGATTGCTATTTAATGTTGCTTCCCAGCTGTCAGAGCTGGGAATCAGACTGGCATAGATGGGGATTTATGTGAAAATGTGCTCCCTTCGACCACAGATGATTCAGAAAGAGCCAGAATACTTGTAGATAACCATATTGTTTCCTCAAGTATATCTACTCTGAAGTGGGGCTGTGTGCTCCCATGTAGCAGCTTGTTATTTTAAAACTTATCTGTTCTCTCCTACTTCTAAAAGGCCACCAGGAAGGCTTGTCACCAATCTCATACGGAGCTAGAAGGGGGAGGAAAAGTGGAGTGTGAACAGTGAATATCACCTGCCATCTGGACAAAGATGGGATGAGATGTAAAGTTTGGATGCAGTTTTGCGTTTCTTGATCACATGCCAAGAGAGAGCTCAGCTACAGTTATTTTAAAGCATTTCCAGGCAGAGGCAACCCTGGGCTATGGTGTAAGCTACATGGAGCAGTACACTGCTGTAGTCTCAGTGGGGCTTATCCTGTGGACAGGGCCTACATGTCCTGGGAATAAGAGTATGCCAGGACAAGTGCTATGGTATGAGATTTGTGGTCACAAACTCCCAGGTATTTAAAGAATTGTCACAACTTTAAGTGGGAGTTGGATATTGACATTTCATCTGGGATCTCACACGTCTGTGGGAATCCAGCGCCTTTGTTCATCCACTCAGGTTGATGCACACTGATACCCGTGATGAGCTTCTCGTTGCTCGTGGCATCAAAGAGGTGTTGATTAAATCTTGCTCTGGCTGAGGACAGTGAAGTGGGTTTTTAAGGAAGCCCAGGTGCTTTGCTGCAGTGCTATCCTCTCCCTTGGGACAGAGCAATGCTTGTGCAGACTGAGTGATCCAAGTGTTCCATGGGCTGCCTCCACAACCACAACGCAATGTTGAGAGCAGTGCTTTGATTCCCTAAACATAGAGCCATAGAATCGTAGAATCATTAAGGTTGGAAAAGATTGCCAAGATCATCTAGTCCAACTGTCCATCTACCACCAATATTACCCATTAAACCAAGTCCCTAAGTACACATCCCCATATTTCTTGAACACCCCCAAGGACAGTGATTCCACCACGTCTCTGGGCAGCCTGTGCCAGTGCATCGCCACTCTTTTGGAGAATTTTTTCCTAGTATCCAACCTGAACTTACCCTGGCACAACATAAGGCCATCAGCTCCTCTTGGAGAATAGGCCAGCCCACACTTCCCTATAACCTCCTTTCATGGAGGTGTACAGAGCAAAATATATTTTAATTGACTGTGATGGACTTTGAACTCTCAAATCTAAACACTAACATCAGTAAACATCCTGAGTCATATTCTCTAGGAGGAAATCTTTGCCATATGTAGGTTTTGGTGCAGTTAAGGGCTTTTATCCCATCTGAAGATCTGGCTCAGTAATTGTGCAGAACATAAAAAAGAAACCCGTGAGTGCTGTAAAAAAGGGAAACTGTTACTCTGGGAGTGTGTTGGTTAGGTATTTCTGCACTCATAATTAACATTCTCTTCCTAAACTGTAGCACAAACTACTTGCAGAATGGGCTTTTTCTTTTATTGCTGCTTGTTTCGCTAACTAAATTTATTAAGTCATTGGGTTTGCATGTGAATGTGTATATTTTCTATTATATTCTGGGTTATAATAAAAGGAGATATTCAGGGGGAAAAAAAAAGAGAAAAAAAAAAAAAGAGTTGCTGCTTCATTGGAGCAGTACCAGGACTGTGACACCATTGGGATGGCATATTTTGAAGGAGCTGAAATATCCAAGCAGAGCTGTGCATTCCCAGAATACTCTCTGCTTCCTGCAGGGTTTGTGCCTGGAAGTCCACATTTTCATCTGCAGATGGCAGGAGACACTGGTGGGGTCAAAGATAAATTAAACATCGTATTTTTCTAAAACAGGAATAGCTGTTGGGGCAAATCATGGTACCTTACAACCTCTCTGAGCATGTCTGTTGCACTAAGAACAAAAATCAAAATGCCAGTTACATCCATTCAGCTACTTTCTGTGTTTCAAAGTGTCATTGAACGTGGTCTCCCTAATTTTGTATGTGATAGATGCCATTTTACTTTTTTCCTAAACTGTGAAATTTCCAATCAAGCTACTGTTAGCACAAATGAGGTCTGTGTTTGTTTTTCAAAGCAAGTCTAATTACTCTGTCTTAGTGGAATTGCCTCTTGTACAAGTGTTTGAGATACAGAAAGCAAGTTGCAGGGAAATGCTATTCATTTTGCATGTAAATTGTTAACATTTCTTGTGCAAATATTTCATGCAAGTTTTTAGCTTAACAATTAAAAAAAAAAAAAAAAATCTGCTTTTGCAAATCACTTCCAGCAGTATCTGTTGATATTTAACAAAATGTCTCAGACCCATAATCTCCAAACAGTGAAAAAATAAATGTATTTATTTACTTTCTACCCTAAAAGTAATTTAGTCAAGAATACTATACCTATACTATTGTATATACTATACTCTACTACTATACCTATACTTGACTAATGGTATAGTCAAGAATACTATACCATTATTTCTGGAGGAGGTTGTAGGGGGACAGTCTGAGGGTCCCTTTGCTGCTTTTACCCTTTGCTAGATGGGACTCCCCATCTAGCACATTTAATTAACACTGAAATAATTTTAAAAACCAAAACAAACATAAAGATCTGGACAATAGTTCAGTGGTTTTCCCAAATGACCTTTAGTTATCTCTGATTTCAACCCATGCAGTGGCTCTTGCTCAGAACTGTTAGTGTGAAGTCTGTCCTATTCACCTACACTCTGCTTTCTTCCAAGCTCTTCTCAGCTCAAGATAACTGAACCAGCAGTTCCCACCTGATTTGACATAATTGCCACAATTAATTTTGACAGTAAAGCTTGTAGATAGGTTCTGTCATTAATATCCTGAGATGCTTTCATTATGGGGAGGCACAAAGTAAGAGATATGGGCAGGAACCAAGTGACATGACATAGCCATGCCTTGTAAACTTTGGAGGCTAGACATTGGCCACCAAGGAGGTATCAGTGAAGAAAAACATAAGGATGCATGTGCTATCACCTTGGCAGAGTGCCCTGAACACTGCTTGTCTGCCCCATCACTTTTCTGTGAAGACCATAGGGGTTGTCAGTAAGTACAAGGAATTGCCCCATAGTGTGTGTTTGTCTCTGTGTGGCACAGTGTTGATAATGGGGTGTTGTATATAATAAGAAAAATAATAATAGTGAATACAACTAGAACTCTGCTGGGTTTTCTTAAACCTACCTAATGGAGAGAACTGTGTTTTGATGGTGTTGCCATATTTCAGCTAATTTATAGGGGGTGAAGAAGCAACCAGCCAAATCACAGAAACAATCAAAAAGGTTTATTTGCTTGAGTAATTTCAGGGGAGATTAAACATATGATGAAAATCACTATTTCTGCTTTAGTTTTTATGTCTTCATTAAAAATGTCCACTTCACAGATAACATAACTTTGCTTCTTTAATGGTACATTAATGGCTATAGGTCAAGAAGGAATGGCTTCAAGTTGTGCCAGGGGAGGTTCAGGTTGGATATTAAGAAAAATTTCTTCTCTGTAAGAGTGATGGTGCACTGGCACAGGCTGCCCAGGGAGGTGGTGGGGTCACCATCCCTAGAGGTGTTCAAAAACCGTGGAGATGCAGCACTGAGGGACGTGGGCATTGGGCAGTATTGGTGGTAGTGGATGGCTGAACTGGATGATCTCAGAGGTCTTTTCCAACCTTCATGATTCTGTGATTCTCTGATTCTAAGTGGATATGTGGTATGAAGTGATTTCATGAGCTGTATGACAGAAAATAATATTATATAATGATAATTTTAAAAGAGATGTTTACATGAACACTTGATCTTAAATCACTTTTAAATAAAAATCTAGATATCTTTTTCTTTCTATAACCACAATTTCAATATGCAGTAGTTTTTATATTTCTGCTTCATTGAGAATAAAAAACTGTCTTTGTTCCACGTTGAAATAAAAACAAGCATTGAAAATCCAAACATGCCATAGAATCATAGGTCATTTGAGTTGGAAGGAACTCTTTAAAAGTTGCCTAGTGCAACTCCCATGCTTGGCAAATTCCATATTCTGGGGAAGTCAGTGGTTACCTTTTCCCAAGTAAAAACTTTCCAGTTCAGATAAGGAGAATTTTGTTAAAACATTTATACTGGTGGGGCAGCAAGGATGTGGTAAAGGGGCTGAGTGCCCAACCTGATTGCAGGGATGCTCACATGCATTGTGGGGTTTGCTGCCTGGCTGACCCAGCTGAAAGCCATATGGGCTGGGCGTTGGCTCTGGGTTAGCGCACATCTTCTGCAGCCAGGCACAGCCTGCAGATAAAGAGCAGATTTGAGGGGTGCTTAAACGATGATCTTCTGGAAAACTACTTTAAGCACTGTGTTATAGTGCTCTAAGTCATCCAGATCTCTCTCAACTTGTTTCACTCCCTCTTCCTAAAATATTTCTCCAGCAAGGAAGACTCCCTTAGATGAGGCAAAACAACTCAATGGGCTGAAAGTGTTTTTATGCACATGGTGCTGATTGATGCAAGCTTCACAAATGCAGCACAGCTCTGTGCTTTCTACTCTATCTTTGGTGGTTTCAAGCCTGCCCGGCTCTGCAGGTCTGCTGAACACGGGATTTATTGTCAGGCCAACAACACTTTATATAACCCCTGGAGCACTGGGGAATACATGCCTGAATGTTGCTGAATGTTCAAAATGTTCACTCTTAAAATGAGGTCTGCAGTAAATGTGTGGCATTACTCCAGATGCTTTGCTTGAATGTTGGTCATGGGTTTTCCATTGGGGAAGATAGAGAAGCTCCCTAAGAACTCTGAGTGGCAGTGGCCTGGGAGGGAGCATTGTTGTCCTGGAGCAGCACTGCCTTCATCATGGGCCTCCAAGATGCTTTCCCTGGGTTGTGCAAGATGATATGTATTAGCTTTAGAAAAGTTTGAGGGGTGTTTGTGTAATTTTGTCTTTCTTTATTTGTTTATTTGGTTGGTTGTGTGTGTTTGTTTTTTTTTTTTTCTTGCAAAGAATATAATCATTTTAAGAAACCCAATGGGAGCATTTACTTCACTAGGATGAATTTTCATTTAAGTCTGGGAAAAAGAACGCACCTCAGACCAGTAACCGATGTCTGTCTTAGTGAAGAGTTGGAAGCTGCTGGCAGAGTCCCGTGGGCAGCCAGCTCTTTTTGAAGAGGCTTAATGTTATTTCCCTGTTGTAAAAACCTTGAGAAGTTTGCAGGACACAGCAAGGTACCAGACCAGTTCTCTGTGTCTGAATTTACATCTTTATCAAAAGATTTTCAAGCTTTGTGCCAGCATTTCCTCCTGTCTTTTTTGAAAACAAGTAAGTTTGTTACTTGATTTTTGTACTCCCATTTCTCCACATCCACTTACCTGATCCTGACAAGTTGCCTTTTGCCTGGAAGTATTTATAGAATCTCAGTGTTTTAGGCACTGCACATTGCACGTTTCTTGCCCATCATGCAGAAGGCAAGAGCAAAACCAGAGGGATGCCCTGGAAGTAGCAGTGAGCAGCAAAGCTGTTTCTTTGCTTCCCAGCTCTGTGGGCTTTTTTTTGCGTAGTACTTCAGTCCCAAGTCCTTATAGATGAGACCTGGTAGAGCATACACACTTCACAGTAAGACACACAAACAAGGGCATTGCTCTGGCTGGGTTTGAGAGCTTGCTGGGACACAAATTCTTGACTTCTGCACATTTTTCAAGCCTGTTCACTGTGGGTGGTTTTGTAAACCACACCTCTGCCCTGTCAGGGAAACAAAGCCTTCTTTTTCAGTGGGGACTTTTCTGGATGAGTACTGTTGCTGATGCCTGTTGTTTTCTATTGTTAAACTGACTGCAATGCGTGACTGTCATGTATCACTCAGTGATGCCTAATCCAGGAAATCAGTGATTAATCTTTTCACCGCTTTTTCTTCTCTCTCTGTCTCTTTCTCTCTTTCACTGCAGGATGTTTTCACACCAGAGTGCAAATTTAAGGAATCTGTCTTTGAAAACTACTACGTTATTTATTCTTCCACGCTGTATCGGCAGCAAGAATCCGGACGAGCGTGGTTCCTGGGACTCAATAAAGAAGGTCAAATTATGAAGGGAAACCGGGTGAAAAAAACCAAACCCTCATCACATTTTGTACCCAAACCCATTGAAGGTATGGAATCTCTCCTTCCATCCGTGTGGTGTGCAGGGTGGGTGAGCTGGCAGGTGCAGATTTGGGGCTGCATGGATTTGGGTGCTGGGGAGCACTTTTGGAGTGCTGGGCTGCACTGCTGGCATTTCATTCATTTTCCATCTCACGTAAAAAACTCTGCATGTTATCACAGCCTGAGGCTTCAGTGGAAGTTGAATTTTTGCCCGTTTACTGACAGTACAGTGCTGAAGTGTGCCATGGGCTCATGCCATGGCATTTTTTATGGGCTGGCATCTGGTAGATGAAGAGATGTACTGTAACAAGCTTAGTCTTTATCAGGTACTAACTTGATTTTGGAAACAAGCAATTGTCCCTTTTCTGTTACTAGTAAATTCAAGAGAAATTCAGCTCTGCATTCACAAGTATTTGCAGCCTTTGCACAGAAGATGGAGGTGGTAGAAAAACAGAGAATGCCACAGGTGTGCTTCTCCTGTGCTTGTTCTCAGTGACTTTTCTGCAGCTGGAAGCCAATTGGAGGCAGCAGCAGGGCAGCCTTCCTCAGCTTTGGTTTCTGCAGAAGACCAGGGCCTGCTTCAGCAGGAGCTTGGGTTCTGTTCCTGTCCTGCCTTGGCTAGGAAGAGGTTTTACAGGTGCTAGCTGTCCCAGCTGGGTTTCCAGCTCCTTCTGATAACTCTTTGCTATCTGGTTGTCTGTTGGCACTGAGCAGAGCCTTGGAATCCAGATTTCTTCCCCAGTGCAGCATGTGTGGTGTCTGTTGAATGGCTCAGTAGTTGTCTCCTGCATGTGTTAAAGTAGGCCATTCCTGCGGCTATCCTCACAGCAGGATTCACAGTAACAGAGGTGCCTGGCCACAGCGGAGTTCTCATTGCAGCAAGTGCTGCTCCAGCTTTCATTTTGAAAAACCAAACCCAGCCCGAGAGCTTCCCTTTCCTGCAGTTGCCTCCTCCCACGCTCGCTTCAATCACAGCTGTCACATAACCTCCTGAGCGAGTGAACGCTTTGGAAGTTGGCAGCCAAATGAAGGGCTCCTCCACCCCTTCCCTCCTCCACACGCTTTGCAGGCGGCCTCTGCTGCATCAAAGAGCTGGCAGCTGCCCAAGCCCGGGCATGTGTCAGCTTCCCAAAGCGTTCAGCTGTCTGGGACTATGGCTCCAGACGGAGGGCTCTGTTCCCAAGCCCAAGATTCACTGTCAGTAGCAGAGGGCTGGAGTAAAACGTGCTCAGCTCCACGTGACTTGTCTGTGCTGCATCCATCAAAGTCTCCGCGAGCAGAGCTTGCAAGTGGAGATGTGAGAGAAAAGGGGCAACTTCTGCCCTGGTTTAACAGCATCTTTCTCTTTGACATGACTAGAAAGAACGATTGAAAACACTCTTCTGCTGTACTTGCATGTCCCTTCTACTGAGCACCGCAGCATGTCCCAGTGTGTGTGCTTGGCTGCTTTTTCAGGCTGGTGCTGTGCTGCTTCCATCTGCAGTATGTACACAGGTTTGCTTTTGCTCAGGTCCCACCGCCAGCATTAACACTGTGACACAGTGCTGACATGATGATGTGTGCACAGAGGATTCGGGTCCTGTGGAAAGGAGTAGTGTCGCATGCAGTGCTAGGAATCACTTCACCCACCACTTCAATGGCAATTATCTCTGAGCTGAAACTTCCCAGCTGATTGCTGTGCACAGAAGAATTATGCAGCAGCTCAGTGAAGGGAACATTTGCAGGAAAAGGAATCACAGAAAAGCCCAGATTGCTCTTGTAGCATTGACTCCTGTTGCTTCATACTGCTTTCTGAATTTAGAAGCTCTTTTCTCAGAATTGCAAATGGCCAGTAAGCTAATGAATAAGTATGAAATGTCCTCCCAAGGAACTTTTATATATATGTATATATATATATATATACATACACAGTTCTATCTGGGTGTGCTGTGCTAATCCTGCAGAGTGCTTTGTCTCCTGTAGGTTGTCAAATGCTGGGGCTGTTCTGTGCAAAGCCACTGGAAGGGTTTCTACGTTTGGTTTGCACAAGGAGTTAGGTTTGGTCTAGTGGAGGTAGGATGTGCTTGTTTGTTTTTGAAAATCACACCAAGCTTAATCAATATAAAAGCACAAAAAAAACGTAGTGAGTAATAATGGGAAACGTTCAGTTCCTCTCCCATCTGTGTGCTGGCAAAGCCAAGGCAAACAGCCTGCCTGTCAGCAGTTAATGTATGGTGTGAGGCCACTCTTGGTTAAAAACACACATGCGCAACCCACTTCTTTTGATATTTCTGATCGCTGATCATTTGGGCTAAATGAGCCTTTAAAGTGCAGACATATAGATTGAACCAGACTGCGCAAGAAACTAGCTTGGGTATAATTGTCACTTGGACACCAAGCTGTCTTTTACAGCAATTTCAATCTCCTTAAGTGTCTGCATTGATTAGTACTGGACAAACACATCTATTGTGCCTCTTGTTTTTTCCATCTTAACTAATGGGAGACTCTTCCTGTCCCTTAAGTAAAATTTCTATCAGATGCTTTTTGTGAATGAGCTCTGCTGTTTTTAGTTCCCTCTCCTTGAAGATACCATTTCCAGACTATTCTACCAAAAGAGCTCTCACTGGTCCTAACTTCAGTGTATATGGTGTGGCACATCTGGCCCTTCTTCCTCCCTCTGAGTCAGCTAGGGCTGCCCCTGACTCTGCACTCCTGGTGCCTCAGCCCTTAGGCCTTGGACACGTGTCAGTTGTTAAGAACAAGACATGTTGATGACTGGCCTACCACTCTACCAGTCTGTGTTAAACACAGCTCCTCTTTTGTACCTGTCTTTCAGATAGACAGGCTTTGGTATGTTCTCTGCCCTATACTAACTCATTTGTTCATCTATCAAACTGCTAATCATTTTATTAGACGGCAAACGCGCTGTATTTTAACCATGCTTTTGCTTGGCCATTTGTCATCCTGCACTGGCTCCCACCTGAACACGCTGACTCCATCTGGCAGCATCCTGCACATCCAGCCGCCTGGCAGCCGCCAGCTCAGACAGCTCTGAAATGCATCAGCTGGGCCTGGGGTAGGAACACAGTAATTAGAGGCAGAAAACAAGAGCGCATAATCACTCACTGCCTCCTGCCCCTAGCTGTTGCTCAGATAATTAATTCTCTCCACCAGAGCATTAGCTAATGTGGCCGCTGCTGCAGTGGCATTCGGAGCTGTGCCCAGCCCTGCCTCCTGCTTAGAAAAATCTCAGCTCCTCCAAACTCCTGAGACCTAGGGCAGGGAAAGCCATCTACATGGATGTACCCAAGCCTCTTTAATAATCTTTTCCTTGTATTCTAGAGAAAGGCGGTGAGGAGCGCATAGGCACCTCCAAACCTCTTCCTGTTGCAGCGATGCCAAGTGAAGCATGCAGGGTTTGGGACACATTATGTGCTTCCTGAGCACTGCTAGTCCCTGTGCCCAGGGAGACAGCACAGGGTGCATTTAGCTTCCCTGCAAGGGCGGTGTGCTGATGCTGTGCTCGGAAAGCAGCAGTGAGCCATCAATCTTGTATCAGCACACAGGAGAGAGGATCACCTGTCCCTGGGTGAAAGCAGCCCCATCTTGCTTTCAGTCTTTGGAGAGGATGCTCCCCCCCTTGTTTGCCCCCCCTAGACCTCTCCCTGCCTACCTGCTTGCAGAATTCTTTATACATGCAGAGCAGCCTGCATCAAGAGGTGCAGGTACCAGGCAGGGCACAGCCCTGCTCCCACTCTCCCCATTCCACGCAGTGGATCAGGCTCACAGCATTTCCCAATTAAAGCATGAATATGGATGCGTTGATTAGAATCTGGAACACAGGAGCTGATTATCTGATTGAAGCTCCAAAGCATTCGCTGGGTTTGCAGACATGGAGGGCTGTATTTGGTTTGGTGTGTGGGTGGGGGTGGGTGGGAGAAGCAGGAGGAGAGCCTGTTCTCACCAAATTGCTCATCCTTCCCAAGCTGCCTGGTGCTCTGTGCACACAGCCTCACTCTGTCCTTACAACCCCATGCACACACATCCGTGTACAAATACCCAGGCAATATTTAGTGCCGTACAAATTCTGCATACCACACTGATATGGGTGTATCTAAATACTGAAAATACACAGGTCTCATGCTGCTGTAGGTTTTCTGGCATGGTTTGTTGGCACAGCCTGTCTCGTACTTAGGCTTTGACAGCACTGAGTGAAAAGCATACTGAGCAGCCTCCAGCCCTACCCCCTGTCAGTGCTCACAGCATCTGCTGGAGTGGAGGATTAACCTCTAATTCCTGCCTTATTTGCTTGCTAGGTACAGGGTTTCCTTAATTTTCAGTTGCATGGTGTTTACTTCTGCAGCCTGATTTGTATTCGTGACTCTGTGGCCAGTGATGATGCAAAAACCTAGACTGTGCCTTGAATTTCTCTGCGTTTCTTTGTCCTTGTGGGCATTGAATTCATCTCCCATTGCCCAGCTGCAATACTGAGGCTGGAAGCTGAGGGTTGACTGTAATGCACACAGCTGCTTGGGAAGGACCCATGCAAATGCCTATGGCTCAAGCCTGGACCTGTGGCTGAAGAAGTTAGGACTGGGGCAGAACTTGGCACAGTACAGGTGCATCAGCAGCACAAACCCACATTTCTGATGGGAGAGCATCACATCAGAAAATGAGACCCACCTCAGGAGTGATGTGCATCCTGAGGGTCATCAAAAGACCATGCAGCTCGGGCTAAGAGATCACGCAGGAGCATGAGCACAGGTTTTCCTCCATTACTAACCTTCATCATGTTGTCCTTTAAGCTTTCTCTGTCCAGTGTTTTTCTCTCTTTTTTTTCTCATGTTCATCAAATAACAGTGCAGCATTGACAGTTTGCAGTGCAGGCCCTGCCTTCCAGATGCATTGTGAGGCCCAGTGTGTGTTTGTGGGTATGTCTGAACTGCTCTGAAAGCTTTGTGTGAAAGATACTCTATGACTCTATGAGAAAAGTCATATTTTTTCAATGTTCATATATTCAATGAGATATCCCTCCCATTAATACACAGTTGACTGCACTTTATCTCTGTCCTATATTGTTGCACACTGCTATCACTGTTTGTCAAGCGAGGAGTACAATGCTGAGCAATAATGTCATTTGTAGCCTGCCTCTAATTGCCAGAATTTATTTGCAAATCAGGGAGGTTACAAACATTATTAATATTAAAATATAAATTTTCCTATATGTGGGGTATTTGTTTCATCTATTCAGATAATTTTTGAAATTTTCCTATTGTTGAGCACTCAGAAGTGAAAGCTGATGGCTCTGTCCATCCTATGGTTCTACAATAGGAAGCAGTGCATAATCAGTTCTTTCCATCCTAATTTTTGCAAAAATGCAGGTAGGAGAGTTGAAGGCCGGACCCATCTCAGGCTCTCAACTTCAGAGTATGTGCCCTTGGAGTACCTCTGTATTTCCATCCCTTCCACAGCTCACCACATTTATGAAGAGCTCCACAGAGCTGTTCCTTTTGGTGTTACCCACTGGGCTGTCCCCAAGCCATCAAGGTGTGCTGGCTCAGGGCAAGCACTGGCACACCTCAGTGGCACAAGGACAGCCACTTGGACACGGGCCCCCTACATGTGCCTTGGCTATTGACTGATAGGGAAGAACTAGTGCTGAGAACAGACCTCAGGCTTTGGCTGAAGGCACCAAATGGGCTTCAGTCACCACTTCAGGGCCCAGAGCTTCACACCCAGAATGTTTGGGTGGCTCAGAGGCAAGCATGGCTTTGATTCAAGACTCTCAGAATCTTCACGTCAGAGATTAAGGACTGGGGAACAGGTAATCCTCAAACCTGATATTGGATGATAAAAGCATCTCGAGACAATGCCTGGTGCTGTGAACTGGAATGCTTATTTTATGTATATAACATATTAAAAAATAGTAAAGCATAGAAAGCCTCGACTGACTTACCCATGGAGAAGCAGAAATCCCTTGTTTCTGTCTGTGCCTCTGGAAGGATCTGGCTAGCAGCAAAGGCAGACAGCAGATCTTGCTTGGTAAGAGGATCCTCCAGTGGGTCACTGAGGCTTTTGTGTGTCTGCATTTGTGTTGTATTGGGGTGAGGACTTCAGTCTCGCATACAGATAGCTCATGGTGGTCAGTGATGCTGTGACTTCAGGGCTGCTAACGGGTTGTCTTTTCTGTTTGCAGTGTGCATGTACAGAGAGCCATCGCTGCATGAAATTGGAGAAAAACAAGGACGCTCTAGAAAAAGTTCAGGGACACCAACCATGAACGGAGGCAAAGTCGTTAACCAAGACTCGACATAGCTGACAAACACCCTCCCTCCCTCCAGCTCCTCCCTTCCCACCCACCTTCCCACCCCACCCGGCGAACCCACACTGAGAGGACGACAGCTGAGCAAGGCAGGACCTACGGTAGTGGCTAGGAGCCCGAACTCCAGGAGCTTTCTTTGTGTAGGATGAGGAAACTGAACCCCAGATCTTGCCTGTTGCAACGTTTTAAAAAAACAAAATAAAACACACACACACACGCAAAAAAAAAAAAAAAAAAAAAAAAAAAGTGAAGAAAAAAAATGTTTTAAATCAGGACTTCCATTAACATTTTCAAAGCAAACTGTTTGCTCTGTGATCAAAGGGGGAAAAAAGAAAAAAGGTCTCATCTCTGCATAATAATAATAATAACAACAACTAATAAATACAGTAATAATAAATAAAGATGTTACCTTTAAAAAAATAAAACAGAGCTTTTGGAAAATCGAACTTAGCAATAATGATGTGTGAAAAACACAGGCTGGGACTGCGCTTTCTGCCTTATGCTTCCACCTCACGTTCACCACTGGGTTTGCCATCCTCGCTTCCCTGGGGATGGATGGGATTTTTCACACAGCAGGAAAGGTAGGGACGGATTATGACTGTGTTTGCTCTGCTATCAATAAAATACGGCCTGTCCGAATTAGGAGTCTGACAGTTATGGGCAACAAACAAGTTGCTCTGTATTCAGCTTTTCCCATCTATATTCAGACACTGCGTAGTTATTTGTTGCCAGTGTCACTGTGTGGATGTGTTTGACCCAAGTCTGGCATTTTATGCCTTTTTATCATAATTATTTATATTTATAGGCTTGTTTTACTGTATTAGTTGCCAGAGGAGTTTCAGAAATGGGTTTTCAGGTCTTGCAGAATGAAATTATGATATTTATTAGGGAAGAGCGAGAAGATGAAGGGAAGGAAGGATGTCTGCTTGCTTTAGAAACTAAAATGGAGGCAGCAACACTGCTAAGTCCCTGCTGTCAGCAGTGACAAGGCACTGCTGGGGGGGTGGCAGTAGTGGTTCCTTGTGAGCCTGGCTCAGGTGCCAAGAATAAATGCCCTTGGCTTTCCTAGATGGGACAACACTGCCCTGGCTGGGTGCTGGGAGGGTTTTGGTGCTGAGGCCAAAACAAAGGCTTTGGTTAAATCTGTTGGAGGGAAAATCAAATTCAATAAGCAAATACCCAAGGGCTTGAAGAGGGGTATTGTGTTGGAATGGCCCATTACACAAGTGAAAACAGCCCAAAGCATTGCTATTATAAGTCAGGCAGGCTTGTTTCACCTCATAAAATTATGGGTACACATAAAAAAAATGCAGAAAATAGCACTATAATTCTTGGGTCTGCTTTGTTGCCACAGCCATTGCATACTACAAAGCTGCTGTGGGAGATGATGAACAATCCAGCTGTTGGCTGGGCAAGCAGCTGTACAGGCACCAAGAGGGCAAATGCTAAGGGTATGGAAGACTCCCAGGATCAGCATGAAGGAATGCATTTCAAGCATGTTTTCAAAAAGCTTGAAATAAAGAACCTTATGCTATGGCACTGCTGCCCAGCACTGCGCTCACATACTTGCAGCCTGCCTGTGGGCCAACAGCAAAGCATCAGCAACACCAGCCCAATGTTAACTTTAAAATCACACACTGGAGCCCAGCAGTGAGGTCTTCTGGGATGAGCTGGGGAGCTCCCAGAGCTAGGGCAAAGTCACAAACAGATGTGTAGTGAGCCAAAGCCCAGCCTTATCTGATACAACTCATGGCCTACATTTCAGCTTCATCCCACACTACAGGGATCTCCCAAAATTAGGCAGTGGTGGGTTGGGGTTGGCTGTTTACTCACACGTGATGGACATCCAAAGACATGGAGCCTAAAGACCATCATGCAGAGCTAGCAGTTCCACGACCTAACCAAGCCACCAATGCCCAGGTCACAATTTGGACCCTCCTGCCCCAGCCCTGGAGGTCACACTTCATGGAGCACAGCAGGATCTGTGGGCTGTGAGTAACAGCAGATCCAGTGGGACTAAGTGCTGATTTTTCTACTGTGTGTCTCACCCTGGGCCTTTACCCAGTACTAATTTTCATTTGCCAAATTTTCATTTCATTGTCACTGCTCGAGTGAGCCCCTGGAAATGCCATGCTCAGACCAATACGTCAAAGGAATCTGCTTCAATCCATTGTGTTTGAGCTAATCACCTCATGTGACACTCACTGTGCTGGCCCATAACAAGAACTAATTAGTGCAGCTCATAACCAGGGTTTACATTACCTCGGAGTGAACAGAGAGCAACTCTTCTGCCATGTGCTCTAAGTGCTGGCTTTCCTTGCTGCCTACTTGGCCTTAGCAAACCATCAGTCACTTATGGTGGCATGAGGCACAACAAAAGCCTCTCACACACCTTAGGAAACACTGTACACCTCCTAACCTGTGTGGCAGATGGAAAAAATCAGCTCACAGTGGGACATTAGGACAGCCCCAAAAACACTGGGGTTACACAGCCAGCTCCACGTGCCCCAAAATTCATCACACACATGAGAAAGCCCAGGAGGACCTTCAGCTCGTTGGTACAAAGGTCTCCATGTGTGTTTGATTTAAACTCCCTGCCCCTCTCTCAGTGAAGTGCTGTGGGTTAAGTTGGCTACCCATCAGGAAAGACTTTATAGAGACTTTCCTGCTTTGAGGCTCTTACACTCTCTTCTCTGTTTCCCACTGTTATTTGACAGTGTCGAAGTCCTGATGAGTGACATTTCTTTTTTTCTTTCTCTATCCACACACACCACAACCATTTACAGAGCTCTGAGACTCAGTTTAACATGCTAGCAGCTACAATCCTTGCCTATGTGTGGTACTAGGAGGACAGTTTCCCTTCCCAGCTCTGGTAGCATGCCACTGGGAGAACATCTAGTTCACAAAATGGCCAACAAATGTAAATTAAGTAAGCTACTGTTCATCTCACCTGGCCTCCAGCAACTGTTAACTCTGCTATGTCTTCGCTCTCAGAGTAACACGTTCTGCCACAATTTCTGAATGAATGGAAGAACTTGGATATTCTGTCCAGCAGCAGAAAGCACTCCATAGCACAGAAATATCATTACATTTAAAGGGTTCATATGCTCCATCCTTGACAGTGCTGGCTGCACTGCTCTGCCAGTATATGCTATGCAACAAGGCTCCTCTCACCTATACAAGAGCAAAGCCTGATGACAGGGATTTAGTGGGAAAGATATGCAGAAAAAGACACCAGCACAAAAGACATGGCACACTGTGCCAGCAAGGCATGCCACAAGTGTCAGCACTGGCATGTGACAATGTGCTGTGAAATGAAGCTGACACTCGACAAAGCAACTTATGAAAGTTGTCTATCAACACTATTTTTTTGTGTGTGCTCAGATTGGGTCTGGCTGCTGGAGCCCACACAATCCTTCAAGCTGTCACAGGCCTCAATTTGCACCTTTACACCCTTAAACTGCACTGATCGTGCACCATAAGCATGGACTCCCCTAAAAGACAAAACATCCACATCTCAGCAAAGCTGAAGTGAGCAGCAGTGTGAGCTCCCTGCACTGATTGGAGGTAACAGGAAACAAAATGTGCCGTCTTTCCTGGTTTCATGCCAGCAAAACTGAGACATGGATGCGTGGCAGACATTTAAAAACTGTCTTTTTGAGGACTTCAGCACCTAAAAACAAAGGCGCAGGGCTATCATCAGTTGTAGCAAACAAAATCAAACTTTCCTATGAGCGTGCACTAAAAGATATTACCTTTAATATGTGGACATCAACGATAGAAGGACTTGGTACCAAAACAGAGCCAACCTTGGGCCTCCAACCACTGTAACATAGGTAGTAGGGCTCAGTCTGTATGTCACCTTGAATCAAGAAAATAAAGACAAGTTGGAATGTCAAAGGTGAACGTCTGCATGGCCAGATTCCTCTCAACATAGAACAAGATGTTTAGTTGCTGCTGTGGGATGACCCACTGCAAGTACCTACAAGCAAAATCAAATAAAACACCACAATAGTTCCTCAGTGAAGCAGAGTGGTTTCCATGGCATTCACATCTTCATCTCCCACAGCCTGTGTTTCTACCTTCAAGGTGATGGAAGGCCATTTCAAAAATGGCAAAGCAGCAAAGTTTACATCCTCCTCACCAGCATGGAGTAATGCTAAAGAATTATCATGGCATCAACAAGTTTTGCCATGCTCTTCTTATACGCCTTGATTAAGGACAGTAAAATCACACAGGCCAGATCATAACATTTTTAACGTCTTGTTTAAGCACCTCAAACCTGCTCAAATCTTCATGGCCACAAAATAAAAGCAAAGTAATCACCATTTCAGGACAGAGCTTTCCAATACTAAGTAACTAGTTGCATGCACTGAAAGCTGGATGCCTTCCCAGCCTGCTGCCCTCATGGACCCTGGGCACCTTGTCTTTCACAAAAGATGTGTAGGTCACCATGTCTCCATGGCTCAGTTCAGCAGTGCTAATCATTGTGATGGTACAAGAAGCTCACACAAGAACCAGGTCATCCCTACTGGAGGCAGTTGGAGGATTTGGTCTCCCACAGTGGTCTGGAAAGGGCAGAAGCTCTGGTCAAACAGCTGCTTTAAAAGGGAGAAGATAGGATGCTTCATTTACACCATGCTCTGGTATAGGCAGGGAGATAATTCATCTTTGGGAAATGCCATTAATGTTTATGGAGCAATACAAATGGACGTGGGCTCTCCAGAGGGGAAGAAAGAAAAAAAAAAAAAAAAAAGAAGTATTACCAATTAAAAAAATAAGAAGAGTCTGGGTATGGAATCTGAGCAGAAGCAAAGGATAACCCTCCCAAGAGTCTATTAAGAATGGGTTATATATTGTTCCATTTTCCATGCTCATTACAGTCACTGCCCCAGTAATAGCTACATGCTATGCCTTTTTCTATTCTAGTACAATATTCCCCATGGGAACTAAGTATCTCAGTTTAAATACTGAACAGAACTGATAGAAGAAAGCATGTTTTTGTTGTGCTAACCTTGTGTGTTAATCTACATTTTTGGGAGCTGATTATTACACCTCTTTCTCATTACTTGACCCAGAGGACCTCCCTCATCTCCATGCCTCCTGCATGCAGGGAAAGACAAGAAAATGCTGTCCTGGGCCATTCTGCTTCTGAGCAGAACTGTTTGTGCAGATCCCATTGTACTCCAAAATCTGCAACACAGGATCTGATCACAGGATGGCTAAGGTTGGAGGGGACCTTAAAGATCATTTAATTCAAACCTCTGCCATGGGCTGGTTGCCCCCCACCAATGCAGGCTGCCCAAGCCCCCACCCAACCTGGCCTTGGGCACCTCAAGGGATGAGGCACTCACTCTGCTCCTGGTGCTTGAGGTCTCCATGTCCTGCTGCAGGGATGTCATAAGGATCACAATATTCCAGCACAGGAAATGGTCTGATACTGCGATAACAAGACCCTAGAAAGGCAAAGAGCTTCCAATTAGATGGGCCCTCAAAGGGATAATTCCTAGCTGACTCTGACAACATTTCCTATTAATTCAGTTTCCCAAACTACTGCAGAAACTGGCAGGTGATACAACTCCACACAATTCACTGTTAAACAAAGATGCAAAGCAGTGCAAGGAACACAAGTTCAGAAATGTACTTTGCTTGACATTAACTCAATTTGAAGATCAAAAAGAGGTGTGTTTAACTTTGTATTATCTTTACATTTAACTTCTCCTATTTTCTGTTCTTTCTACACATCAGAGAAAATAGAAAGAACAATTAATAGGGAGCAACACACTGGGAAAACATTGATTTCTGGAGTAGAAACAGGAAACGCTCACTACTCACAGATTAATTGATACTTCAGTAATCCCCACATCAGTCATAAATCTACAGAAGTTCTCTGAGCTTCAGATGGGTGGTTTTCCCCATGGGAGCACAGTGAGCTTTTACAAGGCTCTGCAAGGCTTGCCAGTCCCCAGCAATCTAAGCACTTCTCCTAGCAGGAGATTCAGTACCCTGAATCTGAGTCATCTGAATTCTGATGGTGTGGAATCAAAGTTCCCTATGTGGAAAAGAGACCTAAAATTGCCATAGGGAGAAGGTCTAGTTAAAAATCTTTGGATTTCCCTTTCATACTTCTCCCCCCAAATGCAACTTTCAAATATCACAATCACGTCTCTACTCTCAAATCACTAAATATGTTTGCTGCATTATTCCAGAGTTTTATTGCCTCTGTAGGATTGCATAGGCTTCTTATAAAGTGATAACATTTCAGACATCGCAAAGGTTGAGATATATCTGATTGTCAGGGGTCATGATAACCCAACTTTAGACATGCACCAAACTGGAGTCTGTATCCACATAGAAATCAAGCTTCAACTGTTGCAGCTTGAGGCCATATATTATTAATTCAGTAAAACCACTTTTTTGTTCAGAAATGCATTCCTCAGGAGAAGCTCCTGCAAACACATCAGCAGGCGGTGAGTGCAGAGAGGCAAAGAATGGATGCACTCCTGAGAATCAAAGCTGGAAATACTTTGAATTGAAAGACAAGCTCATCAATGAAGTGAAATCTTTCCCAATGCAGCATGAGCTTGTTCAAGGTAAAGACTTCACCTTTTCTTTGTCAAACAGTTGTCTGCTCCTATAGATCAGAAGGAATAAGGTTTAAGCCGTGGTAGTTTGTACTGAAACAATCGAAGAGGAAAAAAAGAAATGCACAAGAAAAGCCCCATCACTTCCTGACTGCCACCCACCTGGATTTGGCTTTGTTTTGGAAACTTGAAGGAATTCAGAATTAAACTCACCTTTAGGGCATCTCCAGTGAAATCAGTGTGTAACCCTGGGAATTAATCTGGCCCAAGCCTCATTTTCTCTTTAACTGCAGGAGCCAAGGTCATTTTCCCATCTGGATTTTGCAGATGCTTCTGCACATACTGATGATTTATACCTTTTGTCAAACCTTTACCATCATTTTCAGGGCTAGAAAACGATTGCAGTGTTAGAAGATCACAGGAAATAACAAAGACTCTTGGTGTTAAAATCCAGACCTTCTATTTGCTATGTTCCACTTTCTCTGTCACTCAAATCCATATACGATTTCATTCTGCAGGGCAGTGCAGGACTTTTTTTTGCCTTTGTTTCCAAAAATCTCTCTCTTTAATGCCAGATGACATCCCTCATCCTTCATCTTAGCTTTGGAAAAGCTGCTGTTTTCCATAGCTGCAAGATTTTATCCAACAGTCTTTATCTAACACTATCTGGGACAAGCAGACCAGAAGCATAACTTTATGGAGGGAGACCGTGTCAATCCACCTATGACTATAGCCTTGTTCACATCTTTATCTCCCCCCATAATACTCCTTAGGGCAATAATTGCTAGGTCCCAAAGAGCAGATTGGCACAGAAATGAGGCAAGGATTAATGCAGATTCCTCTCCTTCACAAAGTGGTCTGTGCCAGACATGCTGGCCAGACATGAGCTGATATCAGGTTGGACACTGGAAAAAATTTCTTCTCCAAAAGACCAGTTGGGTGGTGGACTCAGCATCCTCAGAGGTGTTCAAGAATTGTCAAGATTTGGCAGTGAGGTATTGGTCATTGGGCATGGTGTGATGGACTGAAGGCTTGGTGATCCTTATGGGTCCCATCCAACCTGAATGATTCTGTGACATGACTCAGCCCCACTATCACAAAGAGGAGATGCCAATCAAACACAGCAAACATTATAAGTCAATGTACTGGAAAGAAAGGTTCTGTCAAAAAAAACCATACCCAAATACATAGACTATCCCAAGTTGGAAGGGGCCTATAGGGATCATCAAGACCTACTCCTGGCTCCACACAGGACCACCTATAATCCTTGCCTGGAAGCAGGCTGCATGAGGCTGTGTAGTGCATCCCCTTTCACCCCAGGCTTAGAATGAGCACAGCCTCAGCCAACAGACTAGGGTATTGAGCAGCCCCCCAGTGCTAAAACAGACAGCAGCCAGCTACAAGGTAATAACACTGGGGAATTTGTGGTTTGTGATATTTAATATCCTGAGCAGAGGATTATTTGCTGTTTAGTGTGCTTTAAAATGTTCTCATTCTGGACGATTGATAGCTTTGCTACTCCTGGACAGAATAACAAAGAGCTGTGCTGTTAAAATAAGAGAGTTCTTTGGGATCATCCCCAGGCAGTATCATGGCAGTCTTGTAGCCACAGTGGGGCATGGAAAGGATGAGTGGCTGTAGGGCAGGTCTGCCAGCTGCTGCAGGCACTTGCAGCTGTTCAGAGTTGTTGCAAAAGAAGATCTCATCACTGATTATTAAGGGCAGAAAGTACAGCAGTAAATCATCATCTTACCACTTGTGTAACAGATGAGTGACATCCGACTAGAATCACGGAGGAGCTTGGACAGAGGTACACAGCTAGGGGATGGAAAGGCTGTTCTACTTTGCTGGAATTTCACATGCAAAATTATATGATGCTGCAGAGAGTTCACCGAGTGGCTAGACCAGGGAATCAGATTCTATACATGTTTACTTCTTGATTGTTTATTCAATAAGGGTCATATCACAAACCCACTGGAAGCAACGAGAATCTTGTTGACTTTGCAGCAGCCTGAGTCAGACCAGAAGCATGAGGAGTTCAGGCTGTGCTTTGATTTGCACTGGAATTTAACACTGGTGCTTCCAATGGACTGTACCAAATTACAAGGTCACTTTTGAATACTGTGTTCATCACACATCTAAATTTGCCTGAGGGTAACCCTTTATAATATGCTCCAAATGGCCATCCTGCCTGGACGTACCCCTCAGAAGAGCTACGACCCAGGTTTGCCCACTAACCTTCCACCATTTAGAAATGGTTTCTTGGCCCAAGTGAAGGAGAGCACTGATGGGGAGAATGGCAGAAAGGATGGAGCTGCAGCTCAAGAGAATCAGTGAATTAAGAGGTAAAGAGCTGGACCTTTCTGGGTCCAGCTCCACAGAAGCCAAATGAAGATGCAAGCTGGCAACCCTTGAAATGTAAAGGCACCAATGGGAATCATCTGTCAAGGTTGGGCCATGTCAGATGTGGAGCTAGAGCTGGTTTTATTGTCTGCTGATTGCCTGATAATGAAGATCATTTGTCTGGTCTATAGAAGACTGAAAAACTAAGTAATATTTTTTAGTGCAATAGTATTCTTCCAGTGACAAGAAATACAGTCTCTGATTTGTATTCCTCTGACTTGAAATCATTCATTTTAAATGTCTGCTTGTTCTGTTAATTTAGAATCTGGACAGGCACGGAAACAATCTATTTTGGTTCAAGAAAGGAGCTGAATTTGAGTTTGTTAAACGCTCATATATGTTGTTGCTCTAGGATGCACTCCCTGCTAGAATGGAATTTATTGAGTGTCAGGAGCTCCACCATGAGCTCCATGATGATGGGTCCAAAGCCAGACCTAAATGCATTGTCCAGGTGCAATACCCAGGAAGGGACACTGCTTTGTCCTCTCACTCTCTCACTTTTGCACAGCCCTACAAAGTGCTGAGATGTCACAGTTTGCTGTCACCTCTCCTCGGACCAAAGCTTCAGTCTGTGTCCAGTCAGAGGACTCCTTCCTGCAGGCTGTGCCCCCATGGCATCAAGGACTCCCACCTCCCTTCCTTTCAAACCAAACTGAGAAAGACAGCCCAACCATCAGATCTGCAGCACTTTGCCTTGTCTTCTCTGCCTGAGTTATTTTCAAACAGTCCTTTAATGAACTAAACATTTTTCAGATGTCTGTCTGATAAGGAGGAGGGCACAGTCAGTTCCAAAATGACTTTCACAAGCAGCCCTGCGTGATGCAGCACAGACACCAGATCAATATTCCCATAGGACCCAGTCTGACACAGACCTTCTGGCTGATGTTCTCAATGGAGACCACCACGTCAGCCCTACAATGAAGACAACCGTGTGCTTCTCCCACCCTCATTGCACACTCAGGGTCTCATGGCTGGCAATGCTCTTCCAAAAATCCTGTCCACGTGGATGCACATAAAATAGGATTTAGACATCACCAGCAGTTACTATCCCTATAGATACATTATCAATGTTCACTTCTCATTACTTTAGATATACCTGTGTCTGCCTTGCAGCAAATTTCAACACAAAGTTCTGATGACTGTTAACTTTATTTTCCCTGATGCCTAAGCAAAACTTCTTTTTTCCCTCCATTGTTATTTGAAGCAGAAAAAGAATTGCCTCTGAACAAAAGCTGGAGAATGTTATCTTTCACGATATGGTGAGCAATGAGTTGGACTACAGAAATATTAGATGGAGCTAGGATTTGTTTCAATAGCTTTCATTCTGGTTTTCCACAGATCCTCAGTAACAGTACATTAAATACATGTAGTTCAGTATCCCAGCACAGACATTTTGTTCTGAAACTCAGAATGTTTCATCTTACCACTCTGAGGATTCTTGCCAGTTGGCAGCATTGCACGTGTGCTAAATTGCTAAATTTTTTGCATTTACCCACTTATCTAGTTTGACACAGCATGCCTGAATGAGGCAGAGGGATTTAGGCCTGGGAATACAGGCACTGCACTTCCAGGGCTATAGACACTTAAATTGGCACTCTGTAGTCAGATAGCATAGCAATGGGCCCTTTGCAATTAAACTGATCAACAGCGAAATATGTCAGAATCTGGATGAATTGAAACCACGGTCACCTAACAGCAGAACGATTTGCAAGAGAGACTGTGCTGTCAGGAAGATCCATAAGCAAAATCTGCCCGATCTACTGCAGATGGATCATCTCTGGAAGTGAATTCCCACCATATCATCACAACAGCTACCCACGGGGTTACATCCAAAACTAGAAAAAAAAAATGCAAAAAATAAATAAAAAATTCAAAAGTGAAAGCAGCCGGAGGCTGAAATTTCCCATTTTGCAGCATTTCAGAGAGCTCTGGTCTTTGTTCCAGACTAAAACTCCAGTCTGTTTGGCACAAACCCCATGGGTTTCAGGGCAGCTCTGATCCCATTCACTAGCTCACGCTGCTGAAAGCACTGGCTTATGAGAGGTGAACAGCTTCTAAGAGATGGGACGGAGCCAGCCCTGGCCTTCCTTATCACTGCTTTCCAGGGCTCTTAGCTAGTAGCACAAGGCACCCACAGCAAAAGCAGAGACTCGAGGACTGCTGGAGACAGCAGCTGCTGGGACAGCTCCTCCTAAGGTGAGCAGTAACATCGCAGTGGGACTGCCCTGAGATGCTCTGCACAGGAGTTGAACTGCACCTCTTCTGCTGAGCCCTTCACCTTTGTGTCAGCCCGAGATTGCGAATTTCAAAGGATCGGTTATCCGCCATGCGAAAACAACATTGCCATTTCCATCCCTGATAAATAACAGCATTTTCCTGGCATTGAATGAAAGAGCACTTCTTTTGTTGCTCCAAGCTCCTGAGCTGGATAAGAGGAAAAAAAACCACACACACAAAAAAAAAAAACAATGCAACCCAGAAAAAACACCCACATTGCCAAATAGATATATATATGTTGTTCTGAACCTTCCCAACACACAAGGATTTGGATGGTACACTGAGTGCCAACTGGCTCAGACAGTCTGCTCCCAACTCCACCTCGAGGCTGGGGACTGGTCCACACCCAGCATACCGGCCTTGCATCAAGCACTCTGAGGCCATTCCCAGACTTCCCACTGCCTTCCCACAGCCCCGACCTCCCCGTCTGTACCAACAGAACAAGCCATGGGCTCTTTGGAAAGCTTCAGCAGACAGGGATGGCTGAGGGCTGTCCAACTGCTGCCCAAGCTGCTCCATGGGCAAAGCCTGAGCCTGAGAGAGGAGAGCTGAGCTCAGGCAGCCGCCAGCTCTGGTTTATGAAGCAAGCCCCCTCATTGCTGCAGACATACAACTCTAAATCTCCTTCCTCCTGCATTGCTGCTTGTTTTTCTACAGTGCCAGCGAAAATTACAATTTTTTCATTTGAAAACAAAAGTGCTTTGCTGGCAAGAAGAGCTCCATTAAAAAGGCAATGGAAGCTGTCACATCTGTACCGCCTGAACACCATCTGTCTCCCAAGTTTACTCTGAAAGAAAAAAAAATTCCATCCAGCCCTCGTGCTATATATCAGTAAAATGCTCAGCAGCGGCACTTGGAGAAGGAATGAACACATTTCAATTAGACAATGGCATCATAAAACACCAGCTCCGTAAATAAAAACCTGGAGGTTAACATTTGTAGAGATTAAGTTGTCTGTTAAGTAAAGTTTACTAGGGCGTATTAGGCTATTTGTAATACATAGTTATGTATATGTAACATCCAAAACAGGCTCCCTGGCTTCCCTTTCAACCTGTTTTTTTTTGCTTATGAAATGTGTGAGTGCCCCTGAAGAGTTACCTGAGATTCTGCAGAAACAGAGAGATCTGTGTGGAGAAAGGAAGGACAGCAAAGTGCACAGGAGGAAGGCAGAAAGGGAAACGTGTTTAAGGGGCTGCTGACCACTGCTAGAAACAGTGTAAGTGCTGCAAGTGGGCAAGTCACCATTCATGAACATGTGATTCTCAGGATGCATGGAAGTGGATGGTGGGATAACGTTTTGCTGAGACAGACCTGAAGTATACCCACCACAGTTAATATTCTCTGTGCAGCCCCCCAGTGTTATGAGGTTATAACATTTTTCTGCCCAACAAATCTCAAAATAGCCTCAGAAACATTTTGTCCTGAATGGATGGAGAGGCAAACGTACGCACTGAAAGCTGAAGCTAAGTGCAAAACTCACTGTGTTTTGGCTGGTTTCACATTTACAACTAAAGCAGAGTGAACACAGGCAAGCTTCAGCTTCTTCCAACCTCAGATAAATGCATTTGATTAAGATGAAGCAGTAGAAGCAGGCAAGAAAATCTCTGCCTGCAGAGTGCTGCTGAGGGCAGCAGGTCTCTGTGTGCAGGTCTCAGTGCCTCTCAGAGCAGTGACTTCTGCCACTCAGGAACAAAGCCTTGGGACAAAGTCCTGGGGAATCTCCAGCATCAAACCCACCAGCACACTCAAGAAACAGTGGATGGGACATCACAAAGAGCCATTCAGAAGAGCCAAAGCCATTAGTCCAATCCTATATTTTGGGAAATGAGCCTCACACCAATGTGATCTTTCCACAATACTCCTGTAACAACTGGGCCAGATCCTGCTCATGCAAGCAATCCTAAATTGCTGCTCTTGCTGCTGTACTGATCCTGCTTCCTCCTTCCTCCTCCTGCTCTGCATTGCTTTTTCCTCTACATGAGCTGAAAGATTATCTCAATTATTCCAGCTGTTGTGCTGCACCACATGGAACATAATCAAAGCTAACAAAGCACGCTTTGCTGGCTCCATTGTAATCTGGCTCTGAAAGCTGAAGATCCTAAATGAACACTGCTTAAGCTGATGTCATACTCAAGGGAGCTTGGTGGGGGAAAGAGGAGGGAAGAAAAATGAAATAAAGTGTAGATTTTACACAGTTGCCTTTTTTTTTTTAAATTACCATTATAAAACTTCTGAGAAGTATTGATAGGATGGCATGGAAAGAAGCCCTGATTCTAGGGGTGTATCAGTCCTGGTATCTTTATGATATGCAGCCTTCTTAAGCAAACATCCCTAAGGACACCTCGGATTATGAATGCACATCTGCCTGGCATCATGCTCACACAGAGCCCTGGATAGCCTTGCAAATTCATTCCCTTATGCTGATACAGGCAGATTCAGCCCTCCACTTCAAACATCATGAAGAATACAGTGCTGTCTTGAAGGCATCCATTTCAAACCAAATGAAAAGAGAAAGTATGAGAAGACTATAAAGTAGAGCCCATGTAACAGATACTCACAACCTATTTCCCTAAGCAGAGAATCCAACCAGCATCAGGGTGGATAATAAATAAGGGTGCAGTACCTACTTCAGCCTTAGGCAGTAAGTCCACTGTCCCCCTGCTTGCAGAAGTCAGTGCACAGCAGTGCTCTCAGGCCAACCACGGAGTGGGAGAGAAGAAAGGAAACCACACTCAACAGCTGGCAGAGAGGGGACTAACACTGATCCTAACCCAGTGCCCAAATAGAGAAAGCAAGCACTGGTTCAGCAGGAGCAGGAGCCGAAGATGTGCTCTGCACTAGGGCATGTTCTAATTCTGCTCCTCTAACTGGGCATACCTCTGAGAGCATCTGCCAGTAGGTTACAGGTATGTGGTCCTGTTTCTCACTGCAAGAAACCAAGAATACATCACACACCCATGAAACAGCATTCTCCTCCCATGGATGTTTCTCCAGCTGCTGCCAGGCATCATCCAGCTGAGAACAGTTCTCGCCCTGGGGCAAGATCTCCAAGAAGGAAGAAAGCAACCATGCCCAAAACACCAATGATCAGGGCTCTCTCTATTCTGGACCCTCTTACAGACCTTCATGGCACTTCAATGTTTAGAAAAAATTATGAATCACATTCCTAATCCTCCCCCAGAGACTGGGAAGACTGGAAAGATTTCATGTGATACCTTTTCAGAGGGCTGAGAAACATAGAATCATAGAATCACTCAGGTTGGAAAAGACCTTAAAGGTGATCAAGTCCAACCATGACCTCACGTTTTATGTGAACCACAGCAAATTCTCCATCACCATCCCTTAATACTACACCCTCAGGATGCACACTGCAAGAGCTCTAAGAGCCTCACCCTAAGTGCAGAACAATCTCTCAAAATCTAGGCTCATGTTGCCCAAAAGAAAAAGAAGAGCCTCTCTGTGCGATGTACACTCAAAGCTCGAGAGCAAATCTGGGCATATCTCTGTATGGCATCATGCAGAGGTGCATACCCAGCACATTAAGCAAGGTAAGCTCTGTAACAAGGACAGGGCGCCAAGAGCAGATCGATCCGGGGTTGCCCTCTGGTTCCCAGACGCTGACAGACAGCAGATTGATCACAATGCGCTCTGAATTTCTCGCCTGACAATTCAGACAGGCGAGGGCTGGGAGCTCTGCAAATGCATAATCTGTGCCTGGCACTCGCTTGCTCTGTACTGAGTGGTGATAACAGCTTTGAAGCACACTGCTTCTCCTCTAGTCCGTTAGCATTAGCCTCCAGCTGAACCCCCAGGGCGTTAAGTACAGCAGACCTCCGCCTCTGAGGCAGGTAAGTAAAACATACCATAAAGCAAAGTACAGGGTATCTGCACATCTCTCCAAAGGGGCTGTCAGCAGCCGAGTGCTGCAGTCTGTGTGCACTGCACGTGAGGAAGAAGGGGTAGTTTTGATTGTGGTTTTTTTTTTTGTTTTTTGTTTTTTGGTTTTTTTTTTGGTTTTCCAGGGAGTCTCTCTGCCATCCTCACTGGTACAGATCCAGTTTCTGTTCTTCCTTCCCTCTGGCTCTGTGTTAAGAACTGTGTCCCGACGCAGGCCCCGAAAGCATCTTTGCTAATTCTCAAAGTGCCACCTACAGTTTGTGAGGGTGCACACGCTCACAGGCAGAGATGCTATAAATATACAAACACACACACACACGTATATATATACATATGGGTATTGAGACACGAGCAAACCAACCCACAGCTCACACATGACAGAAATCAGCCTGCTCTTCCTTGCAGGAAGGAAATAGGGCAGGATCTCACTGCACCATGTATGCTTTGTAAGGTGGTCCTCAGTTCCCAGCTCAGGCTACACTGGAAAAGGGACTCTAGAGCTGTTTTCCTCCCTAGACAAACATAGCCACGAATCTGGCAGTTTCAACTCACCATGGGGTGCTGGGTCAAGGCTGGGTGCAAAAGCAAGCAGGGAGCACTGTGATAGCTTCAGCAGCTGCAGAGATTTAGCATTGCCAATGCCAGCTTGCCCCACATTCTCACTTACCAAATGAAACAAAATGGCCCTGGACAGCACAGGGGGATTTTCAGAGAGCAGGGAAGGCACACAAGGCAAATGAAATGAGTGCAACAGCTGAGATGCCTGGAATTTAAACAGAGTTGGCTTTCTACTGCTTTCTTTTCTTAATAGTTTCCAAGGAAAAATATCCAGACTTGTTGAAAATATAACAGATTTTCAAAACAAACCCATTTTCTACTATCTCTACGTGACTGAAATAGAAAGAAATAAGTTATTTTAAAAAAAATCATTTTCTCATAAAGATACTCCAAGAGAAAGAAAAGAGGACTTCAGAGGTTGTCCTACAGCTATCAGGTTAGTTGGGGTGCTCCCAAGTGCATCCCTGGATCCATGGGAAAATAACAAGTAAACACTCTCAGGCAGAGGCTTGCCTTGGAGGCTCTCCTCCTGCTTCACCAGGTATTTCCACAGCTCTGTACAATGGCTTTTCCTTTCCCTTGGGGTTTCATCCATGGAGATGAACCATCAAGAAACAGTACTGACCAGATTTCAATCGCCATATAAGCAGGCATCAAAGAAGCCTTCCATGTTGGCTGAAGCTCCTGGTCCCAACAGGAAACCACCCTCAGGCTTGAGCAGATATTTATAGGAGAAGATCCTGGAGAGGGCTCAAGCGCTCTGCTTGGGTCCACTCATCCTCTGCCCTTCCTGCTCCAGCCAGTCCCAGAAAAACCACCACCACATTCTGCTTGGACACGGACGCACTTGAAAAATGGTTATTTACAATGCTTCCACCCTGACTGACAAGAAAACAGGAGCACAGAATGTTTTTTAAATGCATTCTGTGGCTAAAAGCCCAAAAGCAGTTGGCCTTTGGCCAGATATGAGAATGAACACTGATATTCTGGGGCAGAAGAGGCTGCGAGCCCAGCTTCTTCCTGTCATTATTTGACTCTTTAAAACGTACTTAAAAGGAGAGGTTGTTAACTAATTGGATGTCCTTCAGTTTGACTCTTTGCTTTGGCTCACAATAGAGCAGATACACAAACAGCACATTTCCAATACCCCCTTCAGCCATCAGTCATTCTCAGCAGTCAGTAGGTTTCTTCCTCTCACTTTTTTAACAATGTTTCTTTGCTGTAAATTTAAGCCATCTGTGGGAAAGGAAAGATGGAAGACATTTCTTGTTTCTGTGCATGAGAAACACTTCTATTATGTGTATTAACTAATTTTGTGGCTTTTTAAAAAGTAAGCAAAGTGCTAAAAAGTCCAAACCAAATATTGAGGTTCTCCAAACTCCTTGTTTCCTTTCCAAATCTGACTTTAATTTCTGTTCCAAAACACCAAGCAAGAAAACCATTTACTAATCTGCAAAACTCCCATAGAAATAGGGAAGAAAAAAAAAACCACCATCAAAGAACCATTCCCACAGAATCATCTGAAAAACAAACGTGTCCTTTGCCAGCTCACAGTTGTGTGGTCAGAGCTGGCCTCCTACCAGCGAGGGATCACACTGACTCCTTCAAGAAGTCTGGATCCTGCAGGGGGTGGCTACAGAGCCATGGGACTTGTCCTGCACTGTCCTGTGTGGAATCGTGGAATCACAGAATCTTAGAACCACTTGAGTTGTAAGAGATTCTTAAAGGCCATTTGGCCCTGCAGTGAACAGAGATACCTATAGCTCCATCAGGTGCCCAGAGCCCTGTCCAGCCTGACCGTGAGAGTCTCTAGGGATGGGGCACCCATCACCTCAGTGCAATCTATGCCAGTGCCTCACCACTCTTATATCAAAGAACTTGAATCCTTATATCCAGTCTAAATCTCCTCTCTTTCCATTCAAAACCATTTCCCCTTGTCCTATCACAACAGACACTGCAAAAGGGTCTGTCCCCTTCTTTCCTGTAGCCCTGCTGTGGATACATCACTGAAGTCTGACCTGGCAACACCAATTCCTGCAGAGTTTGAGGTTGGATGGGAATTTAAATAGTGCCTGAGAGAGGTTCTCTGTTGAACAGAACAGGAATAACCACACAGGTCTTTTGTTATTTTTTATCTGCAGGAGGTGATTTATCTGGCAGATCTTTGTCAGGCACGCTGCTCTCCTTTCCTTTTTTTCTGCTAAAGAGAGATAAGTGGTGGGGGTGGAAAGAAGCAAATTGAAAACGCAAACGGAAAATTTGACCAGACTACTCCCACTTGTAGAGAACCCAAAATACATGCATGTATGAGCAAGCTGGCAAGATGCGAGCTGAAATTCCAGCTGTAGGCAGGGTCACCCAGCAACATCCTCATTTGCACCTTTCCTCTTCCTTCTGCCCACCCTTTGGTTTGGAGCCTCACAGCAACCCACAGCCCCGAGACATAGAGAGCCAAATGGAACTCCAACAACACAAAAAGCATTTTTCTTTTCCCTAGAGATCAGTCAACCAACCATGGCAAACAAACCCATAGGAAATGGGACGTCATTACTTCCAGACGTCACTCAGGGACTCACAGGGCACTACATTTGGTGCAGCACTGGCAAGTCCTCGCAGGGAGGTGGTAGAATCACCACCCCTGGGAGGTATCCCAGGGATGGATAAAAGGAAAAGGATAGATGTGGCACTGAGGGATGTGGTCTAGAGCAATCACAGGGATGGGATGACGATTGGACTCCGTAATCTTATTGGACTTTCCAACCTTAATGATTCTATTATTTTATGGTAGGACCGAGACACCCCAGCAAAAAAGCAAGTTTTATAAGTGAGAAGGCTGGAGCTCAAGGACAGTATAAGGGACTGCCTGTAACAGCTCAAAAGAAAGAAAACCATTGTCCAGTCAGGTGACCTGGTTTCCAACCCTAGTTTATTTGGAGACCCTATCATAGAATCATAGGATCACAATCACAAGGTTGGAAATGACCTACAAGATCATCTAGTCCAACTGTCTCCTCATCACCATTTCCACCTTGCCTCTGCAGACACCCATAGACATGAATACATGAAAAAGTCCATGGGGAGGAGCGTGCAAGGCTAAACACATGGAGAAGAAAGGAGAACATGAGAAGCCAGACATCTAACAAAAGAGGAGGAAAAATGATCAGCCAAAGCAGTGAGATGAGAGAGAGCTGTTATTGGAAGCGAGAAGTGAAAAGAGGCAAATTAAACACTGGTTCAAGCCACAGTAAAAATAGCACAGTAGGAGAAGGAGAAAGAAGACAACTGCACAGAAACACACCCAGTGCTTTGCAGAAGATGCAATCACACTCAGCTCTGCATAAAGCAGAGCCTGGAAGTGCAGTGTAAGGCTATCCCAGGACCAAGATCCAAACTTCAGTTTGGGACCTGGCTTTCCAGATCTGTCCCACATTAGTTGGATTCACAGCAGCAGAGTGCATTCACCCCTAGGGACAGCAAAATGGAAGCAAAGAAAGTAGGAATTATGTGTAAGAGAGAACAATATGGGGTGCAAAGGAACAATAACACATCACTACAAAAATCATGGCTGATCAGATGCATCATAGGGTGGGCTCCCCTGAAACGCACCAAACAGACTGCATGTCACACTGACACCAGCCCAGCTGCTAACAACAGAGGGGTGCTGGGTCCTGGACCAGACCAGGTGCCCCAACTTCATTCAGTGCTGCTCATGCTGACAAGCTTAGGAGAGTCACACAGTCAGGCAAGTCAGACACTGAGCACATTTCTTGCAACCCAGGGAGAAAGGCTCTGGCCACCCTCCTTCCTCTGTCATTTCACTCAGAGCACCTGCCTGCATCCCAGCTGCACTCTGCAGGCTGGAGATCTGAGCAGAATGAAGCATGGAGAGGAAACAAAGCCCTGCAATTCTTATTTGGATGCAGTCATAAAAACACAATTTTTGCATTGATGCTCTGTTATCCTGATGATTTCTGGATGTAAATCCATCCTCCTGCAGCTAACCACAGGTGAATCCAAATATCAGCACAGCAGCTATTTGCTTTAACACAAACATCAGTCCTTGAGAGAAAGAGCAGAAGCTGTGTTTATGTGGTGGTGAGCCGGATATTTAAGTGGGAGATGGAGCCACCTACCAAATATTTTTGTGCCACGCTTTTATAGCTATGGGCTTCTTCTCCACAAGCACAGCTCCCTCTCCTCCCTTCGCTGCAGCCTGCTGTACTGCTGCTATGCACGCTCCCTAACGCTGTGCCTACCAATCCAGCCACCACTTGGCAAGGTCAGACTGACCTTTCCTGAGTGCTCGCTGTCTGGGCAGGAGCCTTCTGGGGACCGCACGTGTCTGGCCAGCACAGCCTCCCAGTGCACCCAGCATGCCACTTGCTGAAGTTAATATTCACACCCACCTTGCGCAGGGCTCACAGATAGTCAAGGAACAATTAACCTGCCGCAAATGCTTGTTTTATCATTTTTAGCTGAGGTGTTGACAGGAGAAACTGCATTTTTTCCTCCTTGGCTTAAGAATGAGAAGCACTGATGTCTACAGATTTAGTGATTAAATGCTTCCTAAAGGAAAATCTTTAATGGTGAATCCTCTCCTCATCCTGTGGTTTCCATGCAGTGAGAAACTGAAATTTCCCATGACTTACACCTATTCCTGTTAAAACATACTGATTCTTGGTGACTGATGCAGGTACTTAGAAACGGTTAAAAGAAATGCATTAAATTCCATGACAGGGTCGGAGCAGCTGTCTCCATTCCTCTGTGTCAATCAGCACATTGTTGCTGCTGTAAATCAAAGGCAATGCTGCAGTACGTCACCTTGTTATTGAGCAGGCACTACCCTGAAAAAGTAAACTGTGGCACTGCCCTGAAAAAGTGTGAACTGTGAGAAATTATTCAGAGTTAATGATCTCCCAATGCTTTGTGAATGGTCTAATTAGTCAAATACATTATTTTAGCTGGCATACATAAGCTAAGTACCACATGTATAGACAGATACTGTACGTGTGTAGATACATCAAACAGTTATGTCAGTGCACAAAACGATGGAATATCTGTATATTCTCAAGCAAGGCTGGATGCTACTTCCTGTAGATCACAATGCCAACTAATGTGTGAAAAAATACAGGATATTGGCTTTGGGTACTCTGATTATATTTGTAGCTCTTGAGAAGCTGCAACAGGACAACTTAAATATAAGTTAAAAAAATTCCTTAAGAAATATGCCTATCTGAATAATGTGATTTTTCAGGGCAGTATAACTGAAAGACTGTAGAGCAGAAAAAATATATATATGCAAAACGTAAGAGTGGAGAACACCCTGAGAATACTTGTATTGTTAATTACGAGATAGGAATGAAATATTGGTGTATGTTATCATCTCTATATGCTTTGGTGTCATGCTGGAAATGGAACAAGGCTCATGACTGTACATTTCTTCTACAAATCTATGGCTTACTATGAATTTTTCCACTGGTTCCTGCTCTTTAACTAGAGATAGAAGCATGGCTTTACATGGCCAGAACATGGCTAAGACACCCTTTCAGGTTCAGGACTCCAAGCCTTCTCAAAAACTAGGACCAACCCAGCTGCACTGCTCACTTTTCTGTAGTACATGCTCATGACTGCATTACTTCAAGCACCAGTATCTATACTTCTAGCATCAGGAACCACCTGATCCAAGCACCTTTTTGGATAAAGCAGGGGAGTTCAGCTATACAAACTGAAGGCGCATGGCTCCAAGAACAAGACAAGTTCTTTGCCAACTTTACCTTCAAACACTGCCTCAAGTGCTGCACTGATTGCTTAGACCCATGACAGGAAAGCACCCTGAATGCTGAAAACAGTAGGAGCTGAGCCAGCCATAAATCTTTGTTACAGCAGCTGTCTAAGGCAATTGGCAGGTTTGTAAGTACTACCACCTATACATATGTGGTCTGTGCTACCATATTGTATGTGCACATGAGCAGTGAATTCCATATTAGAGGTTTACATAGATATGTACACACTGCTTTATCACACAGACCCAAAATATGTAGTTTCCAATGTAACCTGCAGCCATCCCATATAACCTAGATAATTCAAGGGCAGGAAAGCTACATAACACAGTATCTTTGCTGATAACAAAGCAATAATCCCCTTTCTGAGAGGAAATGACAGGTTTGAAATTGCCTTGTGTTCCCAGGCTTTAAACTTGGCAGCATGTCGGTTCTTGTAAATGTTTCACTCCAGAAGAGCTCAGCTATCCATTATTAGCAGCTCATTCACTGCCAAGCACGTGGACAGCTTTTGGACCCAGGTGAGGAGGAGCCAGCTGTTCAGCTGCTGCAGCTCCCCACCTGTTGAAGATAGGTGGGGGGGTCTGGCATAGGAATTTATTCCATATATCATGGGTCACGTTTGTGGTGATTATAGTGCTTGGAACAAAGGCTGGGCCACGCACACAATCTCTTATGTGTCCAAAGTAATGCCCCACTGTCCCATAGCCATGGGGAAAGAGCCTGTTTTACAGCAAAACAAACAGCATGGAGAGAGGGGAAATGTCTAACTAACTAACTTCCATTCAGCCAGAAAGTCACTGTTGCACTGATTAATAGTAAATGTACCTGCTACCTAGGAAATCCGGCAGCTCAGTTGAAGGGTGCATTCTGGGCCATGTTAATGGCTGTCATAAAGCTGTCTTAGTTTTTAAACCAAGTAATTATCACTAATAAACAGTTACTAATATAATTATAAACATTAGTTTGCTCTTTAACAGATACTAAGCTCATTCTGTAGTTTATCTGCCACAAAGATTCAGTTGGCTCTTATATTTATAATGGCATCTTAACTAATAAGTAGCATTTCCAGGCTATTCTTCAGCAGGATTCAAACACACTAGCCTCCCAAATATTTTGGATGATATTCACATTAGCTTCTAAGTTTTCTTTTACTTCTGTTCGCAAACATAGAATCATTAAGGTTGAAAAAGACCACCAAGATCATCTAGTCCAACCATCAACCCATCCCTGCCATGCCCACTATACCATGTCCCTCAGTGTTATAAGTCAAGATTATCTTGTCTGTTGATCACATCCTTTTCTCATAGCAAATACATTATTTTGCCATAAAGTCATATCTGGATATAAACAAGGCATAATGAAACATAGCACCAAAATTCTTCCCTAATTCCCCACTATCACAAGTTTTTAGTACCATAGGCCATATCACTTTCAATTCCTTTGCAGAGCCATCAGTCATAATATTAGAACTTTGTCTGTATGTCTGTATGTGAGTGACAGAGGAAAGAGAAAAATCTTTCCAGAGTATATGGGGAAAGCCAAATTATTCTGAACATCTGCCAAGAGCAAAATTGATGCTTCAGAAAGAGTTTTGATATCAGATGGAAACAAAAGGAAAGAGCAAGGAGGAGTAAGTCGTAAACATTTTTTTCTCGATGGGTTACCTCCCCTCTAGGAAATAATAGGAGTTGGACTCAGTGATCATTACAGGTCCCTTCCAACTTGAGATACTCTATGATTCTATAATATGCTGAGGTTCAATGAGAATCTAGATTAGACAGAAGCTGTGGAGCAGGCAAGGTCACTTCGGAAGAGATCAGAAACTCCACAGAGTCAGCAGCAGTGCAGCAAAAGAAAAAAGAAAACTCCACCCCAGTTTTGATGCTCAGAAAAACGTGAATCGAACAGAAGACAGGCAGCTCTTCAAATACGAGTGGGGAAACCCAGCTAAGATACAAGTGTTGCAGGTGGTTGCTTATAAAGGTAAGGCCCCTGAGAAGAGGGCTGCTACCACTTGCATTGACAGAAAGCATGCAGAAAGCACTGTACTGTGCTCATCCTACTTGCACAGCAATTTTCCTGACTTCAGGAAGCGTTCATGCTGTCCCTCTGAGAAGCTCATTTGGTATTTATAAGGCTTTATAAACTTGCAAAATATTTCAGAAATTCTGTTCTGTGCATAACTTCCAGTGCTTTTCTTCAAGTGCTTTTCCTCTCCGTAAAAACGTGTTATTAACTTTTGAAATCTTACTACATGATTTTTAAATGCAGGAGAAGCTTCAGAGCACTGAGTCTAAATGTTGGAAAGTGGTTCACTAGAGCTAAAGGATAAAAATGATGAGAGAGGGACAGAGGACTATAATTTTTCTGCACATGAAAAGTAGAAAGTTGGAATTGTTTAATAAAGCAAGCAGACAACTTTGTGTCCTTTACTCACAGGAGTTAGCTACAGTCAAGCCAAAGATAAAAAAAAAAAAAATGGAGAAGAAAGCAACTTTTGGTAGTTCTTAAATCATTCCCCTGTGCTGCAGACTGGCTATTGCAAAGGCAGCTAATGCATATTCTGAGGGCATGTTTTTCATTACTAATATTTAATCAGCATCCACAAAAACGCACACAGGCATCCAAACCTTCCCAGGATGTCACCAGAATCCTGATAAGCACAACTGTAACACGTCACACATTGCAGCTCACAGGGCCACCTCCCATCCAATACAGGTTTGAGTGAGTTGTGGATGCCAGAGGCAGAACAGAGCATTTGCACTGCCTGTGTAATGCAGACCAGAGGATATCAGTTAGCACATCTTAAACCCAACAAACAATTCTGATTAGTACCAGCTTATCACTATGAAAGTCATCCAATTGCAAACATATATATATATATATATATATATATATATATATATATATAT